>NC_088099.1:70201396-70572517 GCF_036370855.1 Dromaius novaehollandiae | reverse complement strand
CTCAAGTACCCCAGCTGTGCCCCGTTTCATCAAGCCACATCCATAGCTGGAGATTCCTGTCTTTATCGAGTAGCTTACAAGTGAGTGTCCACTGACTTTCCCCCACTTCAATCCCTCCCTCCTGGGTACAATTTAAACAATATTGTCCCATGGCTGGGAACTGAATTGGCCAGGTCCCACCGTCGTTCCACGTGTCATCTGCAGTTTCGCTGTAATTGCTTACGATCTGGTCTGGGGTGAGGGATGTGGACATCCATGGCCAGCTTGATAACCCTATCGGTCCTCTGCACACCCAGCAGTGGCTTAAATTGAAAGTTTGGCTTACTGCTTTTGCCAGCAACACGAACTCATTGTTCTCGAAGGGATTAAATGGGTGGGGGGAAGGTAGGGGGAGTGGTCGTTCATCACCCTCGTGGATGCATCCTTGAATCAGGATGGTCCAGGGCAGTAGGTGCATCTTGGTCAGACCGCCGCCCTTGAGAACAGGAATAAGAACAAACTCGCTCCTCGGGTCAGAAGGAGGGAATAATCCATTTTGTGTGAATCTTGTGGGTTTTCCCACTAGCTCTCCAAGTACATTTATTATTCTATTAACCTCCCAGCTGTTTTGCTCCTGAAAAGGAAGCCATTCCGGGCAGCCTTTGAACACCCATATATGAGTCCATGTAGATGTGTACAGGGGAAGTAGCCTGGCCTTTGCATTGGAATACACTCCACACTGCAGCCAGCTCTCCCACCTGTATGGGGACAGTTTTGAGCTCTTGTGCTAGCGCATGATGGGCTAGCACAGAGGAATGCTTGTACCCCTGAGGTAGTCGAGTGAATGTGTATTGCTGTCCCTCCCACGTGAAGGCAAAACGCTCTTGGTCCTCAGGCTGTAAAGGGACCATAAAAAACATGTCTTTGACATCAGTTGTTGCCATCACAGGGTGGGACTGCTCCTGGATAGTCGCTATTAATTCAGCAATGTTTGGCACAGCTGCCATCAATGGGCCTGTATTGTTATTTAATTGCCAATAGTCTACAGTTAGTCTCCACTTATCATTTGGTTTTCGAACAGGCCATACAGGGGAATTGAAGGGGGACTGTGCTGGGATCACAACTCCGTTTTTTCAGGTCCTCCAATACTGGGCTAATTCCCTCTCTCGCTCCCAAAGGTAACAGATAGGGTTTTACATTAGTCAGCTGGGAAGGGGGGAGGGGAGGTGTCGCTTGCAGCGAGCGCACTGCCACACCGAAATCTCCGGTCAGTCTTCTGACCTGAGGAACACCGAAAGACCACGAATTCCCCTGGGAATCCCGCCACTGTTTCCCCTTCAGGACGTCTATGCCTAAGAGGTTCATTTGAAAAGGCCCCACAGCCACCATGGTGTCCACAGGACTCTCTTCCCCTGGGAACCACAATGTTACCGGGGTCATGGGCACAGTTTGGGTCTTCCCCAGAGCACTTAAAACTATTAGGTGTTTGGAGGGGACCGAGATGCCACACCGTTCCGCCTCACTCCGTGTTAGCGCTGTAATTTGGGCCCCTGTGTCAATTAAAAAAGTTACAGGCCTTCTCTTCGGCCCCACCGCTAGGGTGATTAACAAGTCTCCTTTGTTATTGCAGGTGAGCTGTCTTATAAACATCCGTCCTCCGCCTCCCCCCTCACCCTGAGGGGGCGGAGGAGCCAGTTTTCCCACCACCCTTTTGTCCTCCTCGAACTCCTCCCCCACGTTTAACGCCGGTCCAGGGGGTGGTTTCGGTCTGGGCCGGGGTCCCTGTCCAGACCACCTCCGTACCAGGAGCTCTAGTTTTTTGGTCGGGAGCCCGTCCATCAAGTCTCGGGGCACGCCTTTTTGCAGCCCCAATTGCCATAGTCCCTGCCGGGTCAGGGATCTTTCTCTTCTGGCTAAGTCTGGGCTCCTCACAGAAAATGCCAGCGGCTTGTTTGCTGGCTCTGCCGCCCGCACGGCCCTAGTTTCTACCCTTTGGTAAATCCAGCTGACTGGCCCGTATTTTCTCTCATAATTAATCAATTCCTGGGCTATCTCCCCCCAGGTCCACACCTTTTTCCCTAGCCGACCATGCTTGGGGGTTACCATCCCCTCCAGGGCAGCCGCGATTCTCTCCTCGCGGGGCACATTTTGGATTCTCCCCTGCAATTGAATCCCAATAGGTTTCAGGGAATCAGGAAGTCCCCGTATTAGGGGAGTCATCCGCTCGGGATCTACTGGCAATAACATCGGAGAGCTCAAGTTCGTCTTGAGTTCCCGATCGTACATCATTTGCAGACAAGCTGCCTTTTGTACACTTTCCAGCAATTGATCGACAGAACCTGTTATAGCCAGGGGATCCCCCCTTTCCAAAGGGTTCAGCCCCCCCCACCCAATATGCAGCCCTCTGAGTCAGGGACCACGGGGCTCGGCGATCGCCGGTTGTGAGGAACACGCCCGGGCCCCAATATCCCTCTGCCTCCTTTTCAGATAGCAGGATCCCGTCCCCCCGTCCCCCCCCGACAGGGATACCCTCCACACGTATTCGGTTTTGGATTCCCTAGCCGTTCTGGCAAAATCTTTTCGCAGCTTGGCCAATTCGGTAGCTGTGAAAGGGATTTCTTTGGTAACAACCTCAGGGCGGTTGTCGCTATCATCCTCGTATATATATTCCGTTTTGACTAGTGGGCACATATGGGGTGGGCCGTCTACGGCCTCCTTTAATCTTTTTAGGTCCCTTTGGGGGTAAATTTGGCGTACCCCTTTTCCCTCGAGCAGCACCTCAGTTTCGGTGAGGGTGTCTGCCTCCCTCAGGAGCTGGTTTCTTAGCTCCTCTTTCAGTATCAGTTTTTGGTGCTTCTGTTCCTCCAGTGCCTGCTTGGTTTCCCGTAATTGTTCTTGCAGCGGCGCTAGTGCCGCTTGCAGCGCGGCAACCACAGCCTCCACCTGACAAGGTGCCCGCTGCCTGTCCTCCACCGCAGCTGCTAGGCACGCTCCTAGCACAGCGCAAACAATAGCTTTCCCTTTTCCTCTCTTAACTTTAGCTTCTTTTTGCAAGACCGCTATTCGGTCCACTACACTTTGCAATTGGAACCAATGGTCCCATGCCCAGTCTCGTCCCGGGGGCGAGGGACGAGAACGGTGTGCTTCCAAAAGGCCATATAATTTCTCGATTTCCTCACAAAAATCGCCTGCCTTCTGGGCAGCCATATCCTACAAAGGGGATTTCGTCCCAGGAGGGCCAAACCTTAAAGGAGTCCAAGTTTCCCCTATACGCTCCCGGGAGGCCAAACCGTAAGCTACTACAAAAAATGTCCTACAAAGG
The DNA here is from genome assembly GCF_036370855.1 of Dromaius novaehollandiae. Classification (NCBI taxonomy): domain Eukaryota; kingdom Metazoa; phylum Chordata; class Aves; order Casuariiformes; family Dromaiidae; genus Dromaius; species Dromaius novaehollandiae. The sequence goes on along the minus strand of NC_088099.1, from coordinate 70,569,216 downwards.
GGATTTCGTCCTGAGGGGGTCACACTTTAAAATCCAAGTTTCCCCTATACACCCTCAGGAGGCCAAACCACAAACCAGTATACTAAAGATCTCACCATTCACTCCTTCCTTACGCTTCGTTCGTCTCCGGCCGCTTCCCTCGCGGGAGAGCGAAGCCGCGGATCGGAACTCCGCACTCGCTTCGTACTTGTTCGTACGTCTCGTTCACACACAACCACTCAGCACACCATAAGGTTGTACGACACTCTCGTCTCAAGGGATCCTGTCCGTGACGCCAATTAGATGTCCCGATCCAGTATCGGGAGGGTTTCGTTACGATCCCAAGGACGAGATTAAGACGCTAAAACCGGTCAAATATCGTACAACCTTTTACCTTTATTTTCCACGAAGTGGGGAGAAAAGGCGTGTGGGGGGGGGGGGAGGCGAAGGGAAAAAGGGAACAAGGGTAAGGGGAAAAGACAGAGAAAAGTTGGAAAAGGAGAGAGGAAGCTAGCTACCACCACTCCGAGGCCGATGATGTTCCGCTGACTCCGCTCGAATCACAGCTCAAGCTGGGTGCCTCCGACGAGGGACGAGGAGCGAGGGCCGAGAGAGGGAGTGAGAAAGAGATGGGGGGCCGAACAAAGAAATCCCTCGGCAATTATAGCTTTTTCAAATTAAGTTTTCCCACCCCTCACGTGGTAGTTCAGACCAATAGTAATATTTGGGTCTGGGGTCTCCTGCTCCTTATTGGGTCTCATCACTGTCCCTAGGTAGGCCGTTTACTGTTGCCGTTTCTGCTGACAGGTGTGTCTCCATTCTTGGGTCCAGCCATTAGCTCTCAAGGTCCTGACAAAGAAGGTGATAACTTCAGCAATTAGCACTGTTTCAGCAGTGCACAGGAATGCAAATTGCTGGTAACGCCCTTATCATTCCCGCCTGCAGCAGCTCTGGGCCCTTTCTCACTGTACTAGGGAGTGCGGCCTAAGGCTTCAGCAAATTTAGCCACTCATGCCAAGCAGGTTTTATAGAAGTTGTGCTAAAAACGGACAATAATTTACAGTCCAGATCCCAAAGTCTCTGCCCGATTGCGGTCTCGTTCAGTGCAGGCTCGGTGTGTCCCGGGTGGTCGCAGGGAGACCTTTTCAGGGGTCGCAGCAGCTCAGTCCTGTTTCCGCTGGGAACAGATGGCTTGTTTGGGGTTTTGGTTTGCTTGCACCTTATGTACCAAGAAATGTTTAAGGCAAAAGTTCACTCATCTGTCCGCCACACCACCCCGTGACTTAAACATTGATTGGTACATCTCCTTCCTGAAGTCTTCATAGCCTTCGTCCATGGTGATAATATGAGACAGAGAGAGAGAGACCAGTAGGAAATATAGAAAAGATAGAAGCACGCACGGGAACAAGTTGTGGGAAGAGTAAAAGGAAAGGTACTTAACAGCGATTAAACAGAAGTCTTGCTCAATGCAAGCTAATTCTTTAACAACTTTAACTTCATAGAACAAAAATCAAAACTGAGATAACAAGGTTAAGTGATTGTTACAACAAGTATAAAACAGTTAGCAAATGCGTTGTGGATGTTAATACGCAATTGCCTCCTTCAGGATAAACTGGGAGTGGGTTTAAATGATGGGTACTGTGGTTGGCCGTGGCCGATGGATGGCACGGATTTTCTTTATGCCGTCAGGTGAGGTGGTCGGAACAAATTGCTTATTTGACACAACATGTCGGATTAATTGAACAAAGCAAGGAATTATACAAGGTAAGAACATTAAAGCGGCAACCACGCATGACAAATACAATATTAACTGTTTCACCCACAGTGCCCCCGGTAACCAGGACCACAAATCGCCACTCCAGCTGTTCCAGGTTTGGACAGGGACGTGGGCTATTTTTCTGATATCTTTGGTTAACTGGAGAACTACTTCGCCTACATCATCTATTTCTAAACAACAGTTGGAAATATTTAATTTCCCACACACCCCTCCCTCTTCAGCTAACAGATAGTCTAAAACCCTGCGGTGCTGAAGGATTGCCGTGCGCATCTGTTGGGACTGGAGAGTTAAAAGATCTATTGCATCAGCGGTTTTGTTGGTAATAATTTCTACAGCCACTTTTAGGTTGTAAATTGGTTCTCTCGCCCCCAATATTAGTTCATTAGGATTCCAGGTTGCAGGCCCATAATGTTGAATTATTTGTTCAGGAGGCCACTCATTATTTCCCCATTTTTGCATCCCACCCAAATCTACCTTAATGGATCGCGTCTTACAGGCAACCCTTCTGTCTCCGAGGTTATCATATACCTTTATGCCTAACTGAGGTCCGCCTGTTTCTGGTAAAAGGAAAAACAACAGTCTGATAATCCCTATGTAACAAATTCCTGACCACCCCACGGGTAAAAATTTATATGCTGTGTGTCCACAGATCCAATAATGCCCCTTCTTAGCTCCGATGCCCTGAGCAAATGGCCCGTTTATCCCTGGTGGGAACTGAAAGTAAGTTGTGTCTCTGTCACCCAGAGGGCTGAAAAATGTGGTTGCCCCATCACCTATTCGGCCGGTACAATACCAAGCCCCAGAAGTGTCTTTCCATTCGCAGGTTCACTTGTAAGGGGCATAATTGGGTCGTTGGTGAGTTACAGTTTCATTTTTGTTTGACCAGTATCCCTCAAGTACCCAGCTGTGCCCCGTTTCATCAAGCCACATCCATAGCTGGAGATTCCTGTCTTTATCGAGTAGCTTACAAGTGAGTGTCCACTGACTTTCCCCCACTTCAATCCCTCCCTCCTGGGTACAATTTAAACAATATTGTCCCATGGCTGGGAACTGAATTGGCCAGGTCCCACCGTCGTTCCACGTGTCATCTGCAGTTTCGCTGTAATTGCTTACGATCTGGTCTGGGGTGAGGGATGTGGACATCCATGGCCAGCTTGATAACCCTATCGGTCCTCTGCACACCCAGCAGTGGCTTAAATTGAAAGTTTGGCTTACTGCTTTTGCCAGCAACACGAACTCATTGTTCTCGAAGGGATTAAATGGGTGGGGGGAAGGTAGGGGGAGTGGTCGTTCATCACCCTCGTGGATGCATCCTTGAATCAGGATGGTCCAGGGCAGTAGGTGCATCTTGGTCAGACCGCCGCCCTTGAGAACAGGAATAAGAACAAACTCGCTCCTCGGGTCAGAAGGAGGGAATAATCCATTTTGTGTGAATCTTGTGGGTTTTCCCACTAGCTCTCCAAGTACATTTATTATTCTATTAACCTCCCAGCTGTTTTGCTCCTGAAAAGGAAGCCATTCCGGGCAGCCTTTGAACACCCATATATGAGTCCATGTAGATGTGTACAGGGGAAGTAGCCTGGCCTTTGCATTGGAATACACTCCACACTGCAGCCAGCTCTCCCACCTGTATGGGGACAGTTTTGAGCTCTTGTGCTAGCGCATGATGGGCTAGCACAGAGGAATGCTTGTACCCCTGAGGTAGTCGAGTGAATGTGTATTGCTGTCCCTCCCACGTGAAGGCAAAACGCTCTTGGTCCTCAGGCTGTAAAGGGACCATAAAAAACATGTCTTTGACATCAGTTGTTGCCATCACAGGGTGGGACTGCTCCTGGATAGTCGCTATTAATTCAGCAATGTTTGGCACAGCTGCCATCAATGGGCCTGTATTGTTATTTAATTGCCAATAGTCTACAGTTAGTCTCCACTTATCATTTGGTTTTCGAACAGGCCATACAGGGGAATTGAAGGGGGACTGTGCTGGGATCACAACTCCGTTTTTTCAGGTCCTCCAATACTGGGCTAATTCCCTCTCTCGCTCCCAAAGGTAACAGATAGGGTTTTACATTAGTCAGCTGGGAAGGGGGGAGGGGAGGTGTCGCTTGCAGCGAGCGCACTGCCACACCGAAATCTCCGGTCAGTCTTCTGACCTGAGGAACACCGAAAGACCACGAATTCCCCTGGGAATCCCGCCACTGTTTCCCCTTCAGGACGTCTATGCCTAAGAGGTTCATTTGAAAAGGCCCCACAGCCACCATGGTGTCCACAGGACTCTCTTCCCCTGGGAACCACAATGTTACCGGGGTCATGGGCACAGTTTGGGTCTTCCCCAGAGCACTTAAAACTATTAGGTGTTTGGAGGGGACCGAGATGCCACACCGTTCCGCCTCACTCCGTGTTAGCGCTGTAATTTGGGCCCCTGTGTCAATTAAAAAAGTTACAGGCCTTCTCTTCGGCCCCACCGCTAGGGTGATTAACAAGTCTCCTTTGTTATTGCAGGTGAGCTGTCTTATAAACATCCGTCCTCCGCCTCCCCCCTCACCCTGAGGGGGCGGAGGAGCCAGTTTTCCCACCACCCTTTTGTCCTCCTCGAACTCCTCCCCCACGTTTAACGCCGGTCCAGGGGGTGGTTTCGGTCTGGGCCGGGGTCCCTGTCCAGACCACCTCCGTACCAGGAGCTCTAGTTTTTTGGTCGGGAGCCCGTCCATCAAGTCTCGGGGCACGCCTTTTTGCAGCCCCAATTGCCATAGTCCCTGCCGGGTCAGGGATCTTTCTCTTCTGGCTAAGTCTGGGCTCCTCACAGAAAATGCCAGCGGCTTGTTTGCTGGCTCTGCCGCCCGCACGGCCCTAGTTTCTACCCTTTGGTAAATCCAGCTGACTGGCCCGTATTTTCTCTCATAATTAATCAATTCCTGGGCTATCTCCCCCCAGGTCCACACCTTTTTCCCTAGCCGACCATGCTTGGGGGTTACCATCCCCTCCAGGGCAGCCGCGATTCTCTCCTCGCGGGGCACATTTTGGATTCTCCCCTGCAATTGAATCCCAATAGGTTTCAGGGAATCAGGAAGTCCCCGTATTAGGGGAGTCATCCGCTCGGGATCTACTGGCAATAACATCGGAGAGCTCAAGTTCGTCTTGAGTTCCCGATCGTACATCATTTGCAGACAAGCTGCCTTTTGTACACTTTCCAGCAATTGATCGACAGAACCTGTTATAGCCAGGGGATCCCCCCTTTCCAAAGGGTTCAGCCCCCCCCACCCAATATGCAGCCCTCTGAGTCAGGGACCACGGGGCTCGGCGATCGCCGGTTGTGAGGAACACGCCCGGGCCCCAATATCCCTCTGCCTCCTTTTCAGATAGCAGGATCCCGTCCCCCCGTCCCCCCCCGACAGGGATACCCTCCACACGTATTCGGTTTTGGATTCCCTAGCCGTTCTGGCAAAATCTTTTCGCAGCTTGGCCAATTCGGTAGCTGTGAAAGGGATTTCTTTGGTAACAACCTCAGGGCGGTTGTCGCTATCATCCTCGTATATATATTCCGTTTTGACTAGTGGGCACATATGGGGTGGGCCGTCTACGGCCTCCTTTAATCTTTTTAGGTCCCTTTGGGGGTAAATTTGGCGTACCCCTTTTCCCTCGAGCAGCACCTCAGTTTCGGTGAGGGTGTCTGCCTCCCTCAGGAGCTGGTTTCTTAGCTCCTCTTTCAGTATCAGTTTTTGGTGCTTCTGTTCCTCCAGTGCCTGCTTGGTTTCCCGTAATTGTTCTTGCAGCGGCGCTAGTGCCGCTTGCAGCGCGGCAACCACAGCCTCCACCTGACAAGGTGCCCGCTGCCTGTCCTCCACCGCAGCTGCTAGGCACGCTCCTAGCACAGCGCAAACAATAGCTTTCCCTTTTCCTCTCTTAACTTTAGCTTCTTTTTGCAAGACCGCTATTCGGTCCACTACACTTTGCAATTGGAACCAATGGTCCCATGCCCAGTCTCGTCCCGGGGGCGAGGGACGAGAACGGTGTGCTTCCAAAAGGCCATATAATTTCTCGATTTCCTCACAAAAATCGCCTGCCTTCTGGGCAGCCATATCCTACAAAGGGGATTTCGTCCCAGGAGGGCCAAACCTTAAAGGAGTCCAAGTTTCCCCTATACGCTCCCGGGAGGCCAAACCGTAAGCTACTACAAAAAATGTCCTACAAAGGGGATTTCGTCCTGAGGGGGTCACACTTTAAAATCCAAGTTTCCCCTATACACCCTCAGGAGGCCAAACCACAAACCAGTATACTAAAGATCTCACCATTCACTCCTTCCTTACGCTTCGTTCGTCTCCGGCCGCTTCCCTCGCGGGAGAGCGAAGCCGCGGATCGGAACTCCGCACTCGCTTCGTACTTGTTCGTACGTCTCGTTCACACACAACCACTCAGCACACCATAAGGTTGTACGACACTCTCGTCTCAAGGGATCCTGTCCGTGACGCCAATTAGATGTCCCGATCCAGTATCGGGAGGGTTTCGTTACGATCCCAAGGACGAGATTAAGACGCTAAAACCGGTCAAATATCGTACAACCTTTTACCTTTATTTTCCACGAAGTGGGGAGAAAAGGCGTGTGTGGGGGGGGGGGAGGCGAAGGGAAAAAGGGAACAAGGGTAAGGGGAAAAGACAGAGAAAAGTTGGAAAAGGAGAGAGGAAGCTAGCTACCACCACTCCGAGGCCGATGATGTTCCGCTGACTCCGCTCGAATCACAGCTCAAGCTGGGTGCCTCCGACGAGGGACGAGGAGCGAGGGCCGAGAGAGGGAGTGAGAAAGAGATGGGGGGCCGAACAAAGAAATCCCTCGGCAATTATAGCTTTTTCAAATTAAGTTTTCCCACCCCTCACGTGGTAGTTCAGACCAATAGTAATATTTGGGTCTGGGGTCTCCTGCTCCTTATTGGGTCTCATCACTGTCCCTAGGTAGGCCGTTTACTGTTGCCGTTTCTGCTGACAGGTGTGTCTCCATTCTTGGGTCCAGCCATTAGCTCTCAAGGTCCTGACAAAGAAGGTGATAACTTCAGCAATTAGCACTGTTTCAGCAGTGCACAGGAATGCAAATTGCTGGTAACGCCCTTATCATTCCCGCCTGCAGCAGCTCTGGGCCCTTTCTCACTGTACTAGGGAGTGCGGCCTAAGGCTTCAGCAAATTTAGCCACTCATGCCAAGCAGGTTTTATAGAAGTTGTGCTAAAAACGGACAATAATTTACAGTCCAGATCCCAAAGTCTCTGCCCGATTGCGGTCTCGTTCAGTGCAGGCTCGGTGTGTCCCGGGTGGTCGCAGGGAGACCTTTTCAGGGGTCGCAGCAGCTCAGTCCTGTTTCCGCTGGGAACAGATGGCTTGTTTGGGGTTTTGGTTTGCTTGCACCTTATGTACCAAGAAATGTTTAAGGCAAAAGTTCACTCATCTGTCCGCCACACCACCCCGTGACTTAAACATTGATTGGTACATCTCCTTCCTGAAGTCTTCATAGCCTTCGTCCATGGTGATAATATGAGACAGAGAGAGAGAGACCAGTAGGAAATATAGAAAAGATAGAAGCACGCACGGGAACAAGTTGTGGGAAGAGTAAAAGGAAAGGTACTTAACAGCGATTAAACAGAAGTCTTGCTCAATGCAAGCTAATTCTTTAACAACTTTAACTTCATAGAACAAAAATCAAAACTGAGATAACAAGGTTAAGTGATTGTTACAACAAGTATAAAACAGTTAGCAAATGCGTTGTGGATGTTAATACGCAATTGCCTCCTTCAGGATAAACTGGGAGTGGGTTTAAATGATGGGTACTGTGGTTGGCCGTGGCCGATGGATGGCACGGATTTTCTTTATGCCGTCAGGTGAGGTGGTCGGAACAAATTGCTTATTTGACACAACATGTCGGATTAATTGAACAAAGCAAGGAATTATACAAGGTAAGAACATTAAAGCGGCAACCACGCATGACAAATACAATATTAACTGTTTCACCCACAGTGCCCCCGGTAACCAGGACCACAAATCGCCACTCCAGCTGTTCCAGGTTTGGACAGGGACGTGGGCTATTTTTCTGATATCTTTGGTTAACTGGAGAACTACTTCGCCTACATCATCTATTTCTAAACAACAGTTGGAAATATTTAATTTCCCACACACCCCTCCCTCTTCAGCTAACAGATAGTCTAAAACCCTGCGGTGCTGAAGGATTGCCGTGCGCATCTGTTGGGACTGGAGAGTTAAAAGATCTATTGCATCAGCGGTTTTGTTGGTAATAATTTCTACAGCCACTTTTAGGTTGTAAATTGGTTCTCTCGCCCCCAATATTAGTTCATTAGGATTCCAGGTTGCAGGCCCATAATGTTGAATTATTTGTTCAGGAGGCCACTCATTATTTCCCCATTTTTGCATCCCACCCAAATCTACCTTAATGGATCGCGTCTTACAGGCAACCCTTCTGTCTCCGAGGTTATCATATACCTTTATGCCTAACTGAGGTCCGCCTGTTTCTGGTAAAAGGAAAAACAACAGTCTGATAATCCCTATGTAACAAATTCCTGACCACCCCACGGGTAAAAATTTATATGCTGTGTGTCCACAGATCCAATAATGCCCCTTCTTAGCTCCGATGCCCTGAGCAAATGGCCCGTTTATCCCTGGTGGGAACTGAAAGTAAGTTGTGTCTCTGTCACCCAGAGGGCTGAAAAATGTGGTTGCCCCATCACCTATTCGGCCGGTACAATACCAAGCCCCAGAAGTGTCTTTCCATTCGCAGGTTCACTTGTAAGGGGCATAATTGGGTCGTTGGTGAGTTACAGTTTCATTTTTGTTTGACCAGTATCCCTCAAGTACCCAGCTGTGCCCCGTTTCATCAAGCCACATCCATAGCTGGAGATTCCTGTCTTTATCGAGTAGCTTACAAGTGAGTGTCCACTGACTTTCCCCCACTTCAATCCCTCCCTCCTGGGTACAATTTAAACAATATTGTCCCATGGCTGGGAACTGAATTGGCCAGGTCCCACCGTCGTTCCACGTGTCATCTGCAGTTTCGCTGTAATTGCTTACGATCTGGTCTGGGGTGAGGGATGTGGACATCCATGGCCAGCTTGATAACCCTATCGGTCCTCTGCACACCCAGCAGTGGCTTAAATTGAAAGTTTGGCTTACTGCTTTTGCCAGCAACACGAACTCATTGTTCTCGAAGGGATTAAATGGGTGGGGGGAAGGTAGGGGGAGTGGTCGTTCATCACCCTCGTGGATGCATCCTTGAATCAGGATGGTCCAGGGCAGTAGGTGCATCTTGGTCAGACCGCCGCCCTTGAGAACAGGAATAAGAACAAACTCGCTCCTCGGGTCAGAAGGAGGGAATAATCCATTTTGTGTGAATCTTGTGGGTTTTCCCACTAGCTCTCCAAGTACATTTATTATTCTATTAACCTCCCAGCTGTTTTGCTCCTGAAAAGGAAGCCATTCCGGGCAGCCTTTGAACACCCATATATGAGTCCATGTAGATGTGTACAGGGGAAGTAGCCTGGCCTTTGCATTGGAATACACTCCACACTGCAGCCAGCTCTCCCACCTGTATGGGGACAGTTTTGAGCTCTTGTGCTAGCGCATGATGGGCTAGCACAGAGGAATGCTTGTACCCCTGAGGTAGTCGAGTGAATGTGTATTGCTGTCCCTCCCACGTGAAGGCAAAACGCTCTTGGTCCTCAGGCTGTAAAGGGACCATAAAAAACATGTCTTTGACATCAGTTGTTGCCATCACAGGGTGGGACTGCTCCTGGATAGTCGCTATTAATTCAGCAATGTTTGGCACAGCTGCCATCAATGGGCCTGTATTGTTATTTAATTGCCAATAGTCTACAGTTAGTCTCCACTTATCATTTGGTTTTCGAACAGGCCATACAGGGGAATTGAAGGGGGACTGTGCTGGGATCACAACTCCGTTTTTTCAGGTCCTCCAATACTGGGCTAATTCCCTCTCTCGCTCCCAAAGGTAACAGATAGGGTTTTACATTAGTCAGCTGGGAAGGGGGGAGGGGAGGTGTCGCTTGCAGCGAGCGCACTGCCACACCGAAATCTCCGGTCAGTCTTCTGACCTGAGGAACACCGAAAGACCACGAATTCCCCTGGGAATCCCGCCACTGTTTCCCCTTCAGGACGTCTATGCCTAAGAGGTTCATTTGAAAAGGCCCCACAGCCACCATGGTGTCCACAGGACTCTCTTCCCCTGGGAACCACAATGTTACCGGGGTCATGGGCACAGTTTGGGTCTTCCCCAGAGCACTTAAAACTATTAGGTGTTTGGAGGGGACCGAGATGCCACACCGTTCCGCCTCACTCCGTGTTAGCGCTGTAATTTGGGCCCCTGTGTCAATTAAAAAAGTTACAGGCCTTCTCTTCGGCCCCACCGCTAGGGTGATTAACAAGTCTCCTTTGTTATTGCAGGTGAGCTGTCTTATAAACATCCGTCCTCCGCCTCCCCCCTCACCCTGAGGGGGCGGAGGAGCCAGTTTTCCCACCACCCTTTTGTCCTCCTCGAACTCCTCCCCCACGTTTAACGCCGGTCCAGGGGGTGGTTTCGGTCTGGGCCGGGGTCCCTGTCCAGACCACCTCCGTACCAGGAGCTCTAGTTTTTTGGTCGGGAGCCCGTCCATCAAGTCTCGGGGCACGCCTTTTTGCAGCCCCAATTGCCATAGTCCCTGCCGGGTCAGGGATCTTTCTCTTCTGGCTAAGTCTGGGCTCCTCACAGAAAATGCCAGCGGCTTGTTTGCTGGCTCTGCCGCCCGCACGGCCCTAGTTTCTACCCTTTGGTAAATCCAGCTGACTGGCCCGTATTTTCTCTCATAATTAATCAATTCCTGGGCTATCTCCCCCCAGGTCCACACCTTTTTCCCTAGCCGACCATGCTTGGGGGTTACCATCCCCTCCAGGGCAGCCGCGATTCTCTCCTCGCGGGGCACATTTTGGATTCTCCCCTGCAATTGAATCCCAATAGGTTTCAGGGAATCAGGAAGTCCCCGTATTAGGGGAGTCATCCGCTCGGGATCTACTGGCAATAACATCGGAGAGCTCAAGTTCGTCTTGAGTTCCCGATCGTACATCATTTGCAGACAAGCTGCCTTTTGTACACTTTCCAGCAATTGATCGACAGAACCTGTTATAGCCAGGGGATCCCCCCTTTCCAAAGGGTTCAGCCCCCCCCACCCAATATGCAGCCCTCTGAGTCAGGGACCACGGGGCTCGGCGATCGCCGGTTGTGAGGAACACGCCCGGGCCCCAATATCCCTCTGCCTCCTTTTCAGATAGCAGGATCCCGTCCCCCCGTCCCCCCCCGACAGGGATACCCTCCACACGTATTCGGTTTTGGATTCCCTAGCCGTTCTGGCAAAATCTTTTCGCAGCTTGGCCAATTCGGTAGCTGTGAAAGGGATTTCTTTGGTAACAACCTCAGGGCGGTTGTCGCTATCATCCTCGTATATATATTCCGTTTTGACTAGTGGGCACATATGGGGTGGGCCGTCTACGGCCTCCTTTAATCTTTTTAGGTCCCTTTGGGGGTAAATTTGGCGTACCCCTTTTCCCTCGAGCAGCACCTCAGTTTCGGTGAGGGTGTCTGCCTCCCTCAGGAGCTGGTTTCTTAGCTCCTCTTTCAGTATCAGTTTTTGGTGCTTCTGTTCCTCCAGTGCCTGCTTGGTTTCCCGTAATTGTTCTTGCAGCGGCGCTAGTGCCGCTTGCAGCGCGGCAACCACAGCTTCCACCTGACAAGGTGCCCGCTGCCTGTCCTCCACCGCAGCTGCTAGGCACGCTCCTAGCACAGCGCAAACAATAGCTTTCCCTTTTCCTCTCTTAACTTTAGCTTCTTTTTGCAAGACCGCTATTCGGTCCACTACACTTTGCAATTGGAACCAATGGTCCCATGCCCAGTCTCGTCCCGGGGGCGAGGGACGAGAACGGTGTGCTTCCAAAAGGCCATATAATTTCTCGATTTCCTCACAAAAATCGCCTGCCTTCTGGGCAGCCATATCCTACAAAGGGGATTTCGTCCCGGGAGGGCCAAACCTTAAAGGAGTCCAAGTTTCCCCTATACGCTCCCGGGAGGCCAAACCGTAAGCTACTACAAAAAATGTCCTACAAAGGGGATTTCGTCCTGAGGGGGTCACACTTTAAAATCCAAGTTTCCCCTATACACCCTCAGGAGGCCAAACCACAAACCAGTATACTAAAGATCTCACCATTCACTCCTTCCTTACGCTTCGTTCGTCTCCGGCCGCTTCCCTCGCGGGAGAGCGAAGCCGCGGATCGGAACTCCGCACTCGCTTCGTACTTGTTCGTACGTCTCGTTCACACACAACCACTCAGCACACCATAAGGTTGTACGACACTCTCGTCTCAAGGGATCCTGTCCGTGACGCCAATTAGATGTCCCGATCCAGTATCGGGAGGGTTTCGTTACGATCCCAAGGACGAGATTAAGACGCTAAAACCGGTCAAATATCGTACAACCTTTTACCTTTATTTTCCACGAAGTGGGGAGAAAAGGCGTGTGGGGGGGGGGGGAGGCGAAGGGAAAAAGGGAACAAGGGTAAGGGGAAAAGACAGAGAAAAGTTGGAAAAGGAGAGAGGAAGCTAGCTACCACCACTCCGAGGCCGATGATGTTCCGCTGACTCCGCTCGAATCACAGCTCAAGCTGGGTGCCTCCGACGAGGGACGAGGAGCGAGGGCCGAGAGAGGGAGTGAGAAAGAGATGGGGGGCCGAACAAAGAAATCCCTCGGCAATTATAGCTTTTTCAAATTAAGTTTTCCCACCCCTCACGTGGTAGTTCAGACCAATAGTAATATTTGGGTCTGGGGTCTCCTGCTCCTTATTGGGTCTCATCACTGTCCCTAGGTAGGCCGTTTACTGTTGCCGTTTCTGCTGACAGGTGTGTCTCCATTCTTGGGTCCAGCCATTAGCTCTCAAGGTCCTGACAAAGAAGGTGATAACTTCAGCAATTAGCACTGTTTCAGCAGTGCACAGGAATGCAAATTGCTGGTAACGCCCTTATCATTCCCGCCTGCAGCAGCTCTGGGCCCTTTCTCACTGTACTAGGGAGTGCGGCCTAAGGCTTCAGCAAATTTAGCCACTCATGCCAAGCAGGTTTTATAGAAGTTGTGCTAAAAACGGACAATAATTTACAGTCCAGATCCCAAAGTCTCTGCCCGATTGCGGTCTCGTTCAGTGCAGGCTCGGTGTGTCCCGGGTGGTCGCAGGGAGACCTTTTCAGGGGTCGCAGCAGCTCAGTCCTGTTTCCGCTGGGAACAGATGGCTTGTTCGGAGTTATGGTTCGCTTGCATCTTATGTACCAAGAAATGTTCAAGGCAAAAGTTCACTCATCTGTCCGCCACAACCTGTCCCACAGCTTTTTGCATCTACTCACTCATCTGCACCATCAGACAGAAAGGAGTCAAATGATCCCATATTGGGTAGCTTGCGCTTCCTAAACAACAGCTGTGGATAAACCTGCAGGAAAAGCTTACTCTAGGCTGTGGCCCAGGATAGTCTCCCTTTTGTAGACAGATTTTCCAGCCAGGGAAACTGTCACCCAGGGGTCAGATAGCATATTCCTATTCACCTGGGAAGAGTACCAGAGTTTTAGCCTGCTGGGAGCCAGAGGAGATGTTCTTTTCTGGGAGGTGACACTTGCTTCTCAGTGTCAGCCTACCACCCTCAGCAAACTTGTCCCCAGCAAGAAAAGAGCATGCAAATCTACTTGCACGTGTGCATCATGGTCAAAGAAGTCTCAGATGCCATCTTGTAGATCCTCTATTTCCATGGAGTCCACATCCACCACATCCCCAAGGTCATGCGCACCTTTGTTCACCCCCAATTCTAGGGGACACAATTCATGCTCTAGCACATCCTCCCCTCCCTCCTCCTGATGTGTCTCACAACTATTCTAGTCACAGGAGCTGCCATTTTCCTATTTTGCAGAGCTCCATGGACCACCATCTGGAAATGGCTACAGTGGCTACTATGCATAGACTTTCTGCAACCCACATTTTTCCAGTAAAGCCTGATGCCCTCTCTCTCCCCGAATCATCAGCAACCATTGAGTTAGCTCAGTATCATAGCTGACACTGCATACCCACCACTGCACTGGCTTATGCACCTTCTCCCAAACAGTCAAAGACTCAATTCAGACCTTTGGTTTAACAGAGTCATGGGAGACTGATAAGCCATTCCTTCTGTGTTAGTCACAGATGGATGGGCCCTTTGGTTCACCACTGCCCACGCTGGCAGAACTACCGCCACTGGTTCTGCTGTCCCAAGTGGGGAGTTACAATGGGCTCAGGAATAACACAGTAGATGACACCTGTTCAGCCTGGCTGTAGACTTCCCAAGGCCAGACTTCTGCAGCTGTTCTTCTCCCCTCCCCAAAGTCCCTGGGGTAGCCCATACTTCTGTCCCTTGTTCCTAAGGAAATCCTGCTCATCAAGTGCAGGTAAAGGCTAGGAAAAGGAAATCCATGCAGAGGGCCACCTAAGACCCTCGTGAGGGAAGGGACACACCACTTCATATTTGAATGTACATTTAATTATAAAATATACATATAAGAAATTTAAAAGTTGAAACTAGTCTGACAATAACAGTAGTTATCCTGGCTGTAACCCAAATCCAATCTGGCTGTCACATAGACAGGGCACACCTGATCCTCTCTTTTTACTTGTTTGGCTTCCACTCTCTTGTCTCTTACTCCCAGCAAGGTATACCACAATTCCTGTTGTGGTGGTAGGTTTGTGACTCCAGTGCTTTCTGAAAGCAGTGAAACTCCTGGAGTACCTCCTTCATATCTCTCTGCTTTGCTTCTCATTGCCACGCTGTCCTGGACCTATCATCCCACCCCTTGTCTTGGAAAGCATCCAAAGCCCTCTCCCCCTCCTCCTTTGGCAGCCTGCAACTCTGCCAGGTCCCATCTATGGATTGAGGAAGCACTTGAACTGTGGCCAAACAACAGAAAAATATTTCACAGGTTGGGTGGCGAACCAGGAAACTGGTCTGTCATAAGCCCTCTGGAGAACGCAGAATGGCAGAAAGCATGAGAGGGTATTCCCCTGAAGGAGAGCGAAGGTGACAACTGATACTGCAGCAGCATTTTGCTGCATAACGCCAGTCTATTGCAGCTGTAGTTACTGTTTCCAAAGGTTTAGGGAGGGGACGGGTTTTTTGTCTTGGAGCATATGATGCAATGTGAAAGCAGTGCTCTGTCATTTCATCTATGCTGGGAGACTGAGGTGAGGAACTGTGTGTATTTGTGTGCAATGGCATCTAGCTGACCATCTACATCTCGCTAGGAAGGGAGGGGCTTATGCCCCCTGCTCTTGATTAGCAAAAAACCTGAGCAATAATGTTGCTAATCACCATGTGGAAACGTCCTTCAAATGATTCTGCATTGTCAGGGCACAGGAGACTGCATGTTCAAAGCATTCTTCATTCCCTGGTGGGGAGGAGTGGGCAGAAATGTTCCTCCCTCTTTCCTGCCTTCATGCCCTTGTGATAGTGGTATCCAGCCAATGAAAAGCTGCCCACTCTCACAGAGTGGTTACTAAGCAGAGCCTGTACTCTTCCCTTTCCTGCTTCCCCCAAAGCTTTGTCAAGTGTAAACAAAGGAGACCATGGACCAGCACTAACTTCCAGTCTTGTTCCAAAGGCATTGTTCACCCTAAGGTTCCTCCAATTCCTCCAGAAATGGTGGCAGGAGAGGTTGATCCGGTGGCCTTGGAAGATAGCTCCTCTACATCCTTGTCTCCTCCTTCAGGAGCCAAGAGGATGAAAATACAAATCAGGCTCCTCCACGGCTTAGTATGGACCACTGGCTCCAAACCTGTGAGACTGTAGAGCATGAAGTCCTCCTTCCTGAGCTTCAGTTGGCCACTTAAGCAGACGACTGTGACAGTTCTGATTCCTTTAGATGACCCTATGTCCCTAAGGCATTATTTCATGGGTTTTACACAAGGCCAGAAGCTGAAAATGAGCCGGGTATCTAAAATCATGAGGGGCTACTGACATGCTGTCGTGGTTGTATTCTTATACCAAGTGGTGGAAGGTATGTTGGACATATGTTAAGGCATGGTTGTGAGGGGTGTGTTAAATTGAGATGAAAGTAATTAAAGCGAGAAGATGCTGGAGGACCATTCCAAGAAACTTGCTGCATCTGTGTCTGTGTTATCTATCGGGTGCAGTGCCTGCAGTTAACTATCCTTTTAACCATGCCTGGGTTTCCTCTCAGAAGAACATACTTGGCTCTCTACAGATAGGGAGTGATCTAGCACACACACAGCATGAACCATTCAGGAACCAGAGCCCTAGAACAAACCAAGGTGCCAAACAAGCCAATGTAAGGAATAATTTGTTGTTTGAGGAACAATGGCATGTTGCCCCTACAAAGTATAAATAGTGGGAATGCAGCTTCATTGACAAAACTGAGTCGTGTGTTAGGATCATTAAAAAAAAAAAAAACTAACCAGTTAAAAAAGTGACACTGGTAAAACCACCCTAGACTACTTGACGAGATTTTGGATTCATTACTCAGTCAAAGGGCTGCAGAGTCTATTTTATTTGAAAACATGAGGCAGCTTAAGAATAAGGCTCCTCCTAAAACAGCTTTTCTTGTCTTTAAGGCTATGAAGGGTCAGGTTTAGCCTTTAAATACAAGTTCTGCATGTGGTGGGAAAGAGTGATCACTTACAAAACTATCATTTCCTGGTCTGGAGGAATAACCTTGCCAGGGTAAAATAAGTCTCATAAGACAGAATGGAAAGAAAGAAAAACATAACTTTGAGTAAAGAGGTGGTCTGTCTAGTGCTATATAAGGAGAGGGGGAATGAGCTTGTCTGAAAAAGACTTGGAATGTGACTTGATCTGCAAAATCAATTTCCTAGACAAGGTGGATGTTATACAGTATTTATCAGGGTAAACAATACTTCTTTTGTAAAAAAAGCAGTATTTGTAACCCTGCGGAATACCATATTTATATCACTGTGTTGGATAATTGTCATTGCTCTTTTTTTTTATCTGCTGTTAAGTAGGGGAGACTGAACTGAGAACTAGTGGCTTATTCAGTGCCTGAAAGTCCATTAAGTGACACAGAAGCCCCAACCTGGAATAACTTTTTCCAAAAACTTCTGAACCGAGGGCATTTGCTAAGAGTCTGTGCATATGTAGGGATGCATTTTCAAACAATCATTTCTGGAAAATTGATTGGAAGTCTGGGAAGCTTGGTTACAGACACATAACAGTATTCATGTTGTTAATATAGAGAGTATCGCAGATTCATGAGGAAACCCTGGAGCAAAATAGTTAATAATATCATGTAAACATTTTCCATACAGAGGTCACCTATGACTGACACACACCACTACCAATTTGATAAAACACTTCTGTAGACTAAAACAACATAAGCCAGGCTGTCACTCGTTTGAGTGTTAGCCTCAGGACTTATTTAAGATATAGAAATGAAAACGAAGTGTGTTTTACCGATATTCTCTCCTGTTTCTCTTCCATTGGTGCTGGAAGGACCAGTAGGAGTTCAGTACATGTTGGAGGAAATTGTGGTACCTACTGGTGAATGACACTGCTATTTGTACTCTGTGCCCTACATGACCCAATCAATTTTCTGTTGCAATAAACGCCACTGCCTGACTAAAGAATTTAACCTGAGAAATACTGAACCTAAAACAAATGTCATTTGATGTAGATTGGATTTTTTGTTTGTTTGTTCATTAAAATTGTTCATAAGGCTCCATTTCCTGCGGCAAACCAAGGGCAAACAGAAGCAAACAGAGATGTAACTAAATGTAATCCTTGATGATCTTGTATCGAAACATCTGTGCTCAGGTACTGCCATACGCATTAATTACCGTCCTGTACTCAAACATGCAAATTAACAATTCTAAGTAGGCATATTCATAAATGTCAAACCTTACTAAGGAAGCTTACCTTCTATGTATATCTCTGTTGTATTACTACACCAGGCACTCTGACCCAGCCCAGGATTTAGAAATGATGGCATTGCCCCTAAACTCAAGGTTTAAATTGTTATGACAGCAGACTAATCCAGTCTCTTCATGCCCCTATCACAAACATGCTTTAAGACCTGTTGCTACAGGGGAGTAAGAAAAGTGGCACTAATGCAGTTAGATATCTGTGTCAGGAGTAGTCATTATGTACAGCAGAGTTTCTGTTGCAATCAGTTTCTCCCAATGCTTTTGCTCATTCAGTCCCCAGACACAGAAAGACTGTTCCCTGAATTTGATTTTCCTGGAATGAGAAGCACTGAGATGTCCAGCAATGCTTCGAGGCTGAATTTTCAAGTACTACACACAAATATTTCTCACTTGCAATTGGTGAAGGCTGTAAAACAGATGTAAAAATGCAAAACAGTAAAAAGCAGATGAAAGATCCAGGTGAAAGATGCAAAAAAGCAGACAAAAGAGGCAAAACAGTTTGTTTGGTGAATGAAAATTTTGAGTTAAGAGAGGAAATGCTCTCTTTGCCTCTGTACTTAATTCAACGATCATGGCTCAGATGGAAAGAAATATGACAGTTAGTAAATATATAAAATTTCATTAAGGCAGATGAGTCCTTGCACAGAGAAGGCACACACTATACCTGACAGGCACAATGAGTTTGCTGCTTTACTGAAAACTTCTGGAGGAAACTATCATTGTATTTACCCATCAGGAAGCTCTTCAGTCCAAAAACTGTTTTTTATTGTATGTTTCAATCTGTATTATCTGCCTTATCATCTGTGGCATTAAACCCTGAAGACTTTCATAGTTTATTTAATGAAAATGAACAGCAAGGAGCAAGAGAGCTCCCTTTAAAGCTCACTGGCTTTCAAAGAGAAACATCCTAGCAAAGCCTTGAAAATTGAGAAAAATGAAGTTAAGGTGCTTTTGAAAGAGAGGGGTACATTTTCTGAAGATTGCCAGTTACTGAAAGACAAAGGCTGGCTATACAACCTACTTTTCTTTACAGACATAATGTTTCCTCTCAGCACAAGCAATATATTGTTGTTCTAGCAGCCCTGATGGTGTAAGAACATAGGCATGGCAAGATTTGTAAGCATCATCCCTTACTAGACCAACTCAAATATTTGGAAAAAACTATTAGGCTTTGGGGCACTTTTTTGGGCGCAGGTTCTTCTTGTCTATCTAAAAGCTTGCTTTCATTTTCCACTACACAATAATGTTGAGGACGCACATTTCTGAAAAACACCACAATGCAGTTTCTTCAATGTTAGACTATTTCAAATCTGAATTTGAAGAGCCTAAAGCAGAAAAGAACAAGGGGGTCCTTTTTGCCAGCCTCATCACTGTTTTAAGCACTGGGTTAGTTTATTGAACTGTTAGTTTATTTTGATCTTGAGGATAAATCCAAATGAGTCACCTCTGGATCAGGACCTGACATCATTATGAAGATTTATTACTAAAAGGGATTAGCCTTCACCTTAATCTTTAGTATGTACAATAAACATATATTTCTGTTATACTCGCAGCTGTGCGATTCTTTTGAATTGAGTGGAGACCTTGTTTAAAAGGATAAAATCCTGTCGCCAAAAATTTTATATCTTGTTGACAGTTCCGTTGGGATCAACAAAGCTGATTTCAAGGACTGATGACTTCACGACAAAACAGACATTGAGAAATCCCCTGGGACTATCACCTCAACACATTAACTGAGTCCAATTTCATTCTGCACTGTATTTCTTTATATTTTTATTAGTACTAGTGGTGGACATAGCTATAAAAACAAGCTTTGCGTCTGAAAGACTTTTATTTAGTAATGAACAGCATTTTAAATAGAAGTGACTACAGAAATCATTATTCACAATAAACTGGTTATAAAATTGCTAAATGATGGTTGCCCAGACAGAATGATTAATGAGGACTCAATAAGATTAATGAGGACATCAGTAAGAAGGATTTTCCTAATACAGTTGCTCAGGGATCAGCTTCGAGGATAATATTCTGGTTACGGTCAGCCTTGAGGAATGGTGTAGCCAAAAGAGGGGGAGGAAAATGATGCCAAGAAATAGACAAAATGGAAAAGAAGGATACAAAAGGAAAAGTTAAAAAAAGATTCAGGGAAAGGGGGAAAGGAGAGATAATGAAGAGAAAAGAGAAAGGATGTTTTCTGAGCAGGAACTTGGCAGCAGGCATTGCCGACACAAAAGGGCAGCAGCTTTGACAACTGCCCTGAGTCCACACTGAAGGGAGAGGCTGTGTGAAAAAGGTTTTTGCCAAGGATGTGAACCACTACTGCCTTTTTTTCTTCTTTTTTATGACTCCTACCTCAAACTCAAGGCCTAATATTACTGAAAAGACTCAAACCAGTAGCATTTTGCCTTGTCAGTAGCCTCAAATCTCAAAGGACTCTTGGATGAAGAACACAGCAATTGTTTCTGGCTTGTAGTAAGAAATCAGAAAGTTTCATAAACAGGGCGGAGCTATCAGTAAGAACAAGAGGGCAGAACAGAAAAACTCAGGCACACTCTTTGAAAGAATAATAGGCCTTTCCTATCCTTAGCTGGTAATACTATTCTACATTGCTGTTATATCACAATGATTAGAAACATTAGAAACGTATGTAATTCTACTGTACACAGTTATACTAATTAGTGCATAATCTTTCTAAAAGTAAAAAAAAGCATATAATTTCCAATACTTTTAAGTCTGAGTCACAGCTTTTTACCCAAATTTCATATGACATTTTGGAAAATTTCATCAAAGTTCGCTTTTACTAATGCAAACAATGAAGTTCTACAGTAGTTTCCTGGAAAAAGAAACCTGTAAAACAAACATAATTTCACATTTAAAAGAAACAAGAAGAAGTCTAAGGCAGTATGGCAAGTAGATGCAATATCTTTTTTTGTTTGTTTATGTTAATCCAAAAAGATCTACAGCTTTTATGAATTAGTTTGGAATTAGAGAAGGCGGCTTTGAGGAGTAATTGAAGTCTAGTAAGCTTCACTCCTACAGTCTAGGAATCAGTAATTAATAGAATGCAAGTTGTAGTATATCACTGAAGTGAAACAGGATTAAGTGAGATGAAGGAACTCATTACATTAAGAAATATTTCTCTATCTTTTAAAGATGATGTAAATCTGCAGTAACTTAAATGACTTTAATATAGTCACTCAAGTTAGACAACAGAAGAGAACAAAATTTGGGCCATTGTCCTCTTTCAGAATTCATGTGTCATGGACATTAATCAACACTAATATCAAAATAAGCAGTCATTGCCTGCATACAATACTGCTAAACTAAGAACTTTTTCTGTGTGTCCTTATCATTCTTTCCAATATATAAATGAAAGCCACTATCTACAGAGAGAAGACATCTTCTAGACATTTATTTACATTTGTTATGAAACTTCTCCCAATGCTAGAGAACTGTTTATTTCTGAGAAAATGCAAGGTCCATCTCCAATGGAAATATGTTTGCTAACAGACCACATGGAACAGGATAAACATTTAATTATGTCATTTTGAAACTCTAATAGGATCAACTAAGCTGTCATTTGTCATGGTATTTCAGTTTCAGAAAGTTCATTGTAACTGATTATATAAATTGATCTTGGCTTTCTTGTTAAGGGCATTTTTGCTTTTGAGTAATATAGGGCAGAAAAGGATTTTGTCTCTAGAAATAAGACTTGTGGAGTTTTTCAATTGAAATAATAGTGCTTTCCAAAGAATATCAGTTAACAAAATACTCCAGATGACTCTACTATGAACTAGTTCCATTTGCAAAAAGACTGAAATATTTCCATCTGCCATAGTGAAAACATTCAGAAGTTATCACAGGAAAAAAAAACCCTACAGAATATTGAAACAGAAGTAGTAGACCTATTTACTAAGGAACATATAATCTTTAAGTGATTTTACTCCCCTTACTTTGAATAATCCTTTCTCAGACCTTTTTATCTAAAATACATGAGCATATTTATATCTGTGGATTATTTGGACGCAAGACTACACTAAAGCCTCTCTCTGAAAGGAGCTGACTTCTCCCCACACTGTTCACCATGTTCTCATCCTTATTAAAATACTAACTCAGTGCCACAATCAATTTCAGACTAAGGCTACGCTGTTAAGTTATAGGCTTTAGTATTCTTGATGGATTGTTGGTCATCTTGCTGAAAAGTTACACACACAAAAGTCAAAAATAAACACAAGTGGTAAGTAAATGTGTTGTGATATATTTATGCAAATATGCTGGTGGAAAAAGCTATCAACATACCTTAGGCCTTTTAAAGTCTGTAGTCATGGCTGACATGCCCTTCCTAGTAGCAGAAATCAAAAACATTTGTAAAGTCAAAGAAAGGTTTAAATAAGATTCTTTAGATTTCATGTTCTGGAATTGTTGTAACATTGTTAAAATGACTATTGATCTAACAGATTTTTAAAAGTTCACATTCAGCAGTTTCACTTTTTCCATTTTCTGACAGTGAAGGGTCAAGTCTGCCTTTCAGATACACTGGTGCAAATGAAGGTGACTCCAGAATCTTCTCATCAGTCCACTGGGAGATGAAGCAATGCAGAAGACAGTAAAGGGGAAGAAAAAATTGCCTTCACTCTTCCAAACACTGGTTTTTATTCACTGAAAGAGAAGCTGTGATTCTTGGTCTCCAAATGTTATACTGCAGGAAAAGTCTGTGATACATTAGTGCTTAAAACCTGATTGGTTCAGACTCAGTCCTTTGGAAAATTCCAAATATTTTGAAACTTTTATCTGCCAATGAGGAATCCTGTTGAACTTTGTGAAAAACAGTGAGTTCAGCAGGTATTTTGGAAGCAAGAGGATAAGTATGCAAAATATCTACCCTGAAAGGCTTCTTTAACACCTTCAGATGCGGAGTTTTTAAATTATTGATGAAAAGGAGAAGCACTGAAACTAGTGTACTTTATGGGAATTACGGCAAGAAACCCCTTTATTTGGAAACTGACTATAATCTTCAGGTCTTCTAAAAGGGAAGATACATGACTAGGCTTCTGGGCTAGGAACTGGGCTTCTGTCCCACACTACAGGTGCGGTCCCATGCAGAGGGGACGTCCAACCCTTGCAGAGTCGGGGGCACAGAGTGGGCCTCTGCAACAGCTGAGGACCAAGGCAGCTACCCTCAACAGAAGCTGGGCCTCTGGGCTCCCCATTCACACACCCATATGCAGCTGGTTAGAGATTATAGCAAGGACTCTGCTGTGAGCCTGCATGCTGAGCTGCACCAGTGCACTGCTGGCACTGCACACCCTCAGATTTTCTGAAGTTTAAAGAGGCAATCCTCAGCTCAGTGAGCTGGGTGAGCTGGGGTGCCTGGTCACCTTCTCATACATGCTGTAAGAAATCTCTCTGCTGCAAAAGCCTGGTTCCTGGCCAGCTCCAAATACAAGGAAGCATCTCCTCAGGCCTCCTGGGCACTCCTCTGTACTGCTAGGGTTTTTTCCCCCAACTAATCCAAGGGCATAAGAAACAATAGGGCTGTTTCACATCCTGCCACAGCTGTATTTCTATAAATTGATGCCAAGGATATGTGATGCAGGTGGTGGGGCACAGAAGTATTTGTGGGGTTTAGAGAAATACGTGGTAGGATGGGAAGGCATGAGGTGTGTATGGATAATATCGGTATCCTGGCCTAGACAGAAAAAGCAGAACCAGAGTTGATCTACACAGTCCATAGGAAGCAGACCTATCCTGTAGCTATGCCCCATTTCCTCTCACGAGGAGCTATTTGCCCCCATCCATAAGAGCCCAGCAGAGAAACAGCATTTATGTAGCAAGGACAATAGGGAGACTATTGCCCTGGAGCAGAAGAGTAAGATAGACAGTAACAGTGCAGCCATTCCATATCCCCCAGCAGGACCAAAAAGAAACAGCATCATTAAACAGCACAATGTCTAAAGATGTCTAAAACAAACAAACAACAATCCTCTAAACAGAAGTAGTCAAATACAAAGCTGGAAAACGGAAAAGAGCATTAACTCAGACAATAAAATGTAAAGCCACAAGAGAAAATTTTGAGGAGCAACTTGCTGAAGGTTTAAAAGCTCGTAATTATTTTTTCCTAACCTGTAAGAAGCACAAACACTATCAGAAAGCAATGGGCCCAGTTCATGCAAGAGATGCAATTACAGTGTGCATGGAAGTACTGGGCAACACGGAAAAGCTAAATATGTCATTTGTGTTGGTGCTGACAAAGACCAGGGAGTTCCATTCTTCAGGGGAAATAGACCTCAAATTGTAGTGAGAGCAGAAAACGTTTTGGAAGAAATGTATGCAATGAATAGTAAGAAATCACAAGGACCACTTTCCTTTTAAGTAAAAGAATGCAGTGAAATTACTGCACTGCCAATTGTGGTGCATAATTTGGAGATGGTTCAAAAATTACTCAAAGTCTGGAGAAAACGCCTCTGAGAGAAAGAAACACACCTGAAGACCTCAATCTCTTTAACTTATCAAAGAGGAGACTGAGAAGAGAAATTATTACACCGTAGAATTATTTCCATGAGAAAAAATACAAATACAGGTACTAAGTGACTTTTCAAACTAGCAAAGAGAAGTGTAACAAGAACTAAAGGCTAAAAGCTGAAGCCTGACATTCACATTATTAAATAGGCAGAATATTTCAATAGTGAGGGTAGTTTACCTCTGAAACATATTAATAAAAGAAGTAGCAGATTATCCGTCTCTTACGGTCTTCAAATTAACTGTCCTACACTAAAACATGTAGGAACTATGGCTTCTTAATAAAGCAATTATCAAGAAAATGTTAAGAGGTAGAAAACAGGCTTCTTTTGTAATCTCACTCTGAGAAATGCCTAGACTATTTCAGGTAAGAATTAAACATGCACAAACACAAAATCAGCTTGAAACAGGCTGCTTAAAGCAGAAATCTTGTAAGGCTGTAGACAAATTAAATTAAGCCTTAATTATAAGCAATATTACCAGCTCATTCTTTTCAATTAACCCTTGTGTTTTACTGGTCATCTGAACAGAAGCTCAGGCAGAAATCATTTCCACAGTCCAAACTAGCAAGCAAAATTCTTGACAATATCTGCTCATTGCTAAAGTGATTTGTTTCAAATATACACAAAACAACTGTAGTTTCATATCTATGGTCATATATATTTCTAACAGTCTCGATTGAAGTTTCAAAAGAAAAACAAGATTTCATATTTAGAAAAAGAATTATTCTTCATGAGAATACTAATCTTTTCAAAATGCAATGTAACATCAAAACAATTATTTAGTGTATTGGTTAAAACAAACATTCTGAAATCTAATGAGATTATAAAGATTGAATAGATATTTTTAAATAGTGGAAATACATCAGGGTTTGAGCACTTGGAAGTTCTTGAAAACTTTTTTTTTTTTTCTGAAAAGGTGGCATTTTTTTTGGTCAGTACATTGCCAGGGTAAAGTGCACTGTAACCTTAAGCTATAAAAGAACAGAGAGACTTCTGTACCAAAACCAGACATATACACATGCATATACTAATGTGCACTCATACTCATGGATCAAATACAAGTAACAGGATTTGGCTTCATATTTGCAAATTGCATTCTTTTCCTTTTTTTTCCTCCTAAAATTCAACTGTTGTAACGTAAGCCTTACTAGATTTTCTACTTATTATTAACCTGGAGGCCCTCCAGCCTTCCCCCTTCCTTTTTTCCTATTTGGTTTTATACTTCTGACCCAATACAATCTGCCTGCAGGGGCAAATACAGTTATCTCCTTCTAAATTAAAATTGTAACTCATTTGGTACAGTTTACACAAGGCCTCAGCTTTGACACATGCAATTACTATGAACACAGGAGGAACATGATTGCTGAGAGCCACCAGAAATAGAGTTTAATCAGAAAACATGGAGTTGTTCCAACAGATTTATAATTTCACTACTTGCTATTTTTTTATGTTCCTGAGTGTTCAGATAATTAGATACACTGTTTTTTCCCAAGAGGCCAAAGAAAGCAAAATTCTTACTTTTACATTAACACGATAAAATTATAATACAAACAATCCATAACTTTTTTGTTGAAATGATAAATTCATACAACATTAATTTTAGTACTTATAAAATGTTACAAATAATTTGTTCTGTAGTACTGGTATGTATCTCATAATGTAGACTTATGGGAATTAATTACCCATTCAAATAGATGGCCTTGTCTGCCAACTTTTACTCACATTAGAATCTCTAGGTAGCTCACCGAGCCTATCTTAAAAGCCAGCTTTTCAAATAGGGTCTTTAAAGAAAATAAGGTTCACCTTTTGTGCCACCGTCATGGCACAATGATCCTCCAGTGTAGTGGATCAGACTGCAGATCCGAAAAAACCTGGAGATGTTAATAAGCCAGATTCATAGCCCTGCCTGATCTCTGTGCCTCAAGCTCATCTGTGAAAAGATATTTTAAATGTATTTGACCAAGTTCAGTGAAGTATAGAGCTGAATGAACAAAGAGACACTACTCACTGTAATTAGGAAATGAAGAAGCAGATTTCAACTACATGATACCTTGCAGGGTGACATTACATTCTTCTGAGGATAGGGGTATTCATGACCTGACTGTCATTACAAATAAAAGCATCTGAACAGTAAATATAAATTAATAGACATATGTAGCTTTGTAGGGTTTTGCAGTCCCTTTACTGGGATCTAAATACATTCATTTAATTGTATTTTAATTAATCCATGCTGATGGATGGGCCTCTGGGATAATTCTGGATCAAGTTAAGAGTAAGATTAGGACAGGGTTACAGAAAATATTTTGGGTAAAGAAAATGCATGGCTGATCATTTGCCCTATAGTACCAACGTGGTCCTGGAATTCTGGCTGCTTTTTCAAGAGGCAACCTGCTTTCTATTTCTCCTCCTACGTTAGCCATTAATTTTGCTGCCACAGGCACAATTCATACTCACAAGATTGGAGGCTCACACAGGAGCAGCTGCTGTTTCAAATGGCTCTACTCCATTCCCAAGAGAGTCAACTCAGCTGCAAACAACATAAGTGACCTGCATACATAAATTCACCAACAGTCTTCCCTCTCCCTAGTATACTTTTCTGTTGAATGGAGAACAGTAAGGCAAATCCATAAAGCTGGAAGGAAACAAATTGCAAGTAAGACAAAATTATGGAAAGAAGGAAAAGAGTCTGCAAAAGTAACAAAGAGAAGAGAAGCAAAAAAGAGGAGAAAGGATTACATAAATACTGGTGGTGTGGCTGCCAATCTGTCTCAAGCAAATTATTCACACAGTGGCTTGGTCTAGAAGTTTGACTGTGTTAATAAAGACCTAAGTGACGTTATACTAGTAGTTACCAAATTTATAGAAGTTGGCAAAAGTAGAGACAAATAAACAAACTAATACCATCAGGTTTGTTTAAGGCTGGTGTGGCTGAGTCTGTCCCCAAAGGCAGATTTCTTTGGTCCCATGAGCATCCCCTGGGCAATCAGCATGTGCTGTCCCTGTCAGCCCCATCAGCCTGCACACCCAAGCACTCTCCCAGTGACTCCCGCACTGAGTGGACTCTGTGGTAGGACTGAAAAGTATCTGCAGAGCCATCTCAGGTCTTAGAGGGTTTAAGGGTTTATGAGCTGAGGCACGGTGCTGTGCAAATGCTTCAGTACATTTTTTCTCAAGCTCATTTGGTTTCACCTCAGCAAGGCACAGAAACCAAACTAATAAAACATTTCAGATGTCAGACAGTTCTGGGAAAATTCAGCTCAGAGGTCCCTGCACCATATTTCCACAACTGGAAATGCAGGAAGCACAGTGCAAAGCAACCTGATGCTATTAAGGGTGCAGCTCTTGAATTACATCAATGCTGGCGCAAGGACACAAGGAAGGAGGAACTCGCAGCCAGAAACAGGCTCAGGAAGAGACAGGGGAGAGAACAGGAGCGTGGCAGCGCTGAGCAGTTTGCCTCAAGTTGGAGTGGAAACACCCCTGAATCACCTGAAGTTTCTTCATGCCCCAATGCACTAGGGAGACTTCTTAGCTCGGGAGCAGTGCTCCAATGACATATGGAGACTGTAAGAGCTCCCAGTGAATGAGTGGATTTTGCAATACCCTGAATGGCATGAAAAAGGGACTGACTGTTCTCTGTCCCTTCCAATATAAGAAGTAAAAGTCATCAAATGAATTTAAGTGGAAGCCAAGTTGAAAATAAACAAAAGGAAGTGGCTTTTCATCCAGCAGGTACTGGAGCTGAGAAACTCCTCACACAAGTGGCTGCAGATACAAGGAGTTTAGTGAGGATCAGTGGAGACTGGAGGAGTGCTTAGAAGAAAGATCCCCTCAGGATTGCTAAAAAGACCACAGCAGGCTCAAGAAATACCCTCAGCTGGGAAAGTACTGAGGGAAGTATTTTACATATTTGCTTTTATCATTCTCCAGCCATCCACTTCTGGGCATTGATGGAGACAGGATAATGGATTAGATGGCCCATGATCTGTACCAGTCCAGCCACTCTTCTGTTCTTAACACTGATAAATCCTACCAGCTTCTACTGATCAACAGCAGGGAAATTTCCAAGCTCAGGACTGCAGCTAAACTGCTGTGTTTAATATTAGACCTATCCTCCAGAAATATACCCGATACCTTTCCTTAACCCTTCTTGGTCTCTACAACATCTTGTGACAATGAATTCTATAGTTTAATTGTGTATGAAGGCACTTCATCTTTGTTACTTTAAATACATCACCTGGCACCTTCACTGAGAGCTTTCTACTTTCTATGTTATGAGAAATACAGTAAAAAATTGTTCCCCAATAAGCCTTCTCACACTCTTCCTAATTTAGCAGATCTTTATCATATTCTTTCTCAAACATTCATTCAGCTATTCTCCAGCATGAAGAAGCTTGCTTATCTGTATTTATTTGTAACTCAGAGCAAAATTATTCTGTTAAAATGTTAAAAAATACATAGCTTAGGGATTAGCTTTACATTAGTTTAACATCAACTCTACTACAGATAAAGTAAGCACAACAGTTTATAGAAAAAAGTTATTTCTATAGATGATCTTCAGTTCCTACTACAGCCTTTGGTTGTGCTCATTTTTCAGTAAATATAGACTCTTTACATTTATAACAGACTCTTTTGCACCTTTCTTCTGTATCCATCTATCCTAGTTCAGGCATTTACAGGCATATAAATTGAATTTAAGGGAGTAGGTAGGACACTGACTGCTTTAATATGACCATGAAAATGCCAAATGTGCTAAGTATATAAATGGGGAATCCACAGCACTTAACAAGCAAGGACTGTATGAAGGGATATGATGTACTTTCACACTGGTCTCAAAAACTGATAATAATGGTCGCTACATAGGAACGAGGATAGAATAAAAACATATTTTTGCATTTCATACGATTTGTGATGCTGCACTTAAACTGTTCTCCTATGTTTAGAAGTAGAGATAAGAGCAAATGTGTACACTTTTAGTGTAAAGATAAAATATCTGTTAGCCTGCATTTCGCGTTATTTGCGGGATGAACAATTACAAAAGCTGAAATTGCCACTAGGTGGTGCTCCTAGCTTACCAAACAGGTTCACGTGTGCCCTGGAAGGGGATGAACAGGCTGCTCCATGGACAGGTGAACCAGCAAATGTGAAGTTTCTGCTGGCAGATCTCAGTCCACTTCCCACATCCCCATTTCGCTTTTTCCCCAAGCCTCCTAAGAATTCACCTGCAAAAATTGTTTGATTTCATTCCCCTTTTCCTACAACTTCTCTTCTCAGTAACCTTCAGCTTCTGCTCACGTCCTTAGCCAGGAGCTCGAACGTGGCCTGGCCAAGCTGCCACCAGCCTGAGCTGGCAGGCTGGAGACAGCACAAGACGAGTGAGCTTATGCTCTAGCCTTCCCACAGCAGACTGTCCTTTCTGTCTCACATTTTTATTCAGCTGCAGATTTTCATGAAGCCTCTAAGAATATAATGCCTCTAAGGATGTCTTCTGCTCTGCCAAATCGGGTTCATGTAGAACCAACCACCTTCCTTCAGAAAGGCGCTCTAGGGAAATATAGATACATTCTGCTGCTGCTTTATCTGGGCATCTTCACTCTTGCCATTCTTTTTACCTCCTCCACTAGTGCCATTGGGTATTATCATCTTCTTCATTTTTGCTACATAAACAAAGAAATACTTTCCCCAAATAACGCTCCATGTAGGCAGGCACTTTTAGTATCTTGTTGGCAGAAATTGTAGTGAAGATTGAACAAAAAAAGATATTAATTTCTCTGGCCTCTTGGATAAGACCTGTTGATATCTTCCCCCCATATTCCCTTCCCTTTAAGTAGCAGATCAGCTCTTTCATCAGTCTGTCTGTTACCAGCATGATACTTAAGAAGGATGATGAGATACTGGAGACATTTCAGAAATGAGCTGCAAAAATGACTGCAGATAGGAAAAAGTGAGAGAATCAAGGAGATCACTTAAAAAATGCTTGAGCACAGTCAACAAGTCCCAAGATCAGGAGAGAGGTAAGAAAACTGAGAATTTCTTAGTGTAGGACAAAAGTATATGCATATGCTTTGTGTAGCACAGTATGTCCAGCATGTTATCCATGTGCAGCAGAGTTGCCTGTCACATGCTTTTGGGGATACCTCCTTCCTCCTGAGTGCATGAAGAACTATACAGTATCTGTGCAGCCAGTTCCCAGGAACATAGCACTTGCTGGGCTGATGCAGAGCAAACAGGCACTGCAAGCAAACTAGGCATTCCCTGAAAACATCATGCTTACTATGTGTGTTCTGTACTGCTGCTGTGCACATGTGCCACAAATCACACTGAGGCATCCCAGGCACACAAAAAGCTGGTCAGAGCTGCTGTGCAGTCATCTGAAGAGCTCATGGCATAGATTTGTGAGGTGGAAGAAGCTAAAACAGAGCAGACACTTTTACACAAACTCTTCCTAAGGAGGCCTTATTCAAAGAACTGTCTCTCTTTGGCTCAAAACAGCTAGCACTGATTGGTGGGACAAATCAGTATCTGGCAGTACCAGCAAAACTTCTGCATGTTAGTGCCTTCAAAGGCTGCCGTTATGGTTCACTGAAGTGAAATTTCCCTTCAGGTTAAAAGAGTTTCCTCTGGCATTTGGAAGCTCACCATTTACAATTGCTGCAACCAGAGACTTGTTGATAAATCAGTTGTTACTGCAGTAGTACACACTGCTATCATGAAGGAGCAGCAATGCATCTGAGAATACCACATACTCATGTGGGCTGTCGGCAGGACTCATGTACCAAATACACTGAGTTTATTCACAGAAAGAATACTTCTGTATTGTTTGTCAGAGTTACTGTGAAGTCTGTAGCTACGGTAAGATTGGGTTACCCAGCCTATTCTGGGTGAGCAAGATGGACAGAAGAAAGGGACAGACAGAATTCCTGGAAGTTTAAACTGCAAAATATATCCCTTCTTATGAAATGCTGCAGCTGATGGGGGTAGCCCACCTTGCCATATCACTTCAGGCCTTGAGTCTGCACTATGGATTGCCTACCTGTGCACTCTGTAAAACAGTGTCCTTAAAGGGAAGTATTATGGACACCGAGTGTTCAAAACAACTCCCAGAACAAAAGTATCAGCACTCCCTCTCCCAGATTTATGGTCCTCACTCCTGGGCATCTCATCATCTGCCTGTCTTTCTCCCTACCCTGAGTCCTCGTGCTACCTAGCAGAGTACTGCAGGAACAGATAGCAGCGCTCAGAGTGGTGCTGGTGCCTCTTAAGCCCATCTCCCTCACAGCGCAAGTCAAACTGTGTTCTTCTGTCCCAAAGAACAGGTGTTGAAGTCATTGTGGCTACAGTGTGCTTGTGGTTGCAGAGATGGGAGCCAAACCCCTTCCACTGCAGTGAACAGTGGAGGCCTCACGCTTGGCCTCTCTCCATCAGATACTTGAGATAGCATTGGTCTCCATTTCACAGCAGAAGACCTTGGGCTCACTCCATCACCTACAAAGCCAACAGACTCTCTGTTGTGTCCTCTTTGACCAGACAGGCACCTGATGGTGGATTAACTCACCCTGGTCTGTGAGGAGCCTGTGAAGAAAACATGGTACAGCTTATCATTCTTTCCTGAGTTTGAAGGCCCTCTCAGGGGCCAGAGAGCCTCCTACACGCTCACAGATATGTGACTACCAGGCCAGTGTAAATAGGTTTGCAACCTCTTCAGTGATTGCTGACAACTAACTGGACTTGGTAGTTACTTGAAATCTGCCAAAGGATAATAGGTATGTGCTGCTTTTACACTTCCTGGGGTGTCATCTCTTTAGGCATTTCTACATTCAGAGGTAGAATTCAGCTGCTACATTCATTGCTTCAGAACAGTCCAGGACCACTTTAAATGGTACTAGGTCAAAATTGTTGAGGATTACCTATATGTCTGTGCTACCTATATGTAAGCACTCTCCCTGGAAATGCCACAAGAACAAGGCAGTATGTGAAGAAGTACCAAGAATTTTAAAACTGATTGCGCTTGCTGCAACAACAATCAAATTCTAACCATCCTACAAACAGAAGATTTGCATGTGTAAATAATTCCACCCTCCAAAGGAAAAAGTGTGAAACCAAAAACTGCACATTTCATGACTTCTGATAAAATGTGGCCGAATATAAAGACTGGCTGGCAAAATACACCGATAAAACAAATGCCCATTGTACAATTTGACAATGCATCTTTATTGTAAAATACAATGAAGTTGATGCTCTTCAGCCTATGCTGTGAGGAAAGAACACTAAGCAGCAGTCCAGGGCAAAGAGCAGCATGTGTGTGTAACAGAGGTTTGGGGAGGTTTCATGGAAGAACACAAGATGATGCAGTGACAGAAGGCTAATTGGCATGCATCTTTCACAGAGGAATATACAACTACAGTTTTTGTTTGTGGCAACAAATTAACTGTATGTAACTAATTCCTAAGTGGCAATTGGGATAAGAAAAAGAACTGAAAGTCTGGTGTATGCATGTGTGTGCATGAATATACATATTTATATTTATATGAATATAAAAATCTAAAAATCAAATACACAATGTAATATATAATATATCCACACTTTATGTTTAAATGTATATATAATTAAATATACATACTCTGGAAACAATGATAGAGAATCTAAGAGCTAGACTGAATGCTATTTACCTACAGAAAGTACAAGCTAAGCAAAAGCATCACAATATAGCGAACAAAAAACTACTTAAAAGTCCTGATATGGAAGGCCTTGTTAGGAAGATTTTCAATGTGTTTACATGTTAAAAAAATATATATTAAGAAAATCAAATTACATAAATCTGCTTTGTGCACCAAGAGTGTCAGATAGTGTTGTGCCTCCATTCACTTACTGGGTAAAGCCTCTCTGCTGCAGTTGCAAAGCTTCTGCTGAACTGGGAAGCTATCAAGCCTTATTTCTTACAACTTGGAGAATAAGATGATGACTAGGAATTGGAGATTCATCACAGAGGAGAAGACTCAGTTAAGTGAGTGTTCTATGTATGCTATGGATTCTGTCATGATTAACTTTTGGAAATTCAGTATAAAAGATTACCTTCATCATGTCAGATGTCAGAAGACAGCAAGTTGATGGCACAAAGGAGGAAGAGTTACTAGAATAAAGTTTTGCTTTCTGAAGAATGCCAATGAGCAGTTAAAAAATGAAGAGGAGGAATTTCTCTACAATGAAGCAGTAGTTTATCTGAAGAAATGGCTTTTTTGAGAATTCTCCTTTTAAATCACTGTCATTCCTTGACTTCACAAACGTTTCATGTGACGGTAACAGGCTCACTAATGCTACCAGTAAAGAACTTGAGATTTTTAGGGCAGCTGAGTCCTGAAATACATTGCAACTTGGCTATCTGTCACATTTTGCTTTTCTCTCTGACACTGACTGCAATCATTCCCAGAGTCCCTGGCTGCTCGTAGATCTCCTCTGTGGTTCATTAGTTTAACTTCTAGCTGAAGCAGTAAAGTCCACTACTTCTGGAGCAATGGCCATTCAGGTGAAACACCACATGATCATCTAGGCTGATCTCTATAACTTATGCCCCAAATCTCACCCAGTAACTTTTGCGTTAATTTCTACTCCTCTTTAGAAACATATCTAGACTTCATTAAAAATTTCTAGTGAGAGAGATGTAAGCATCTGAAAGGAAGCCTTTGAATATTTAATTATTTTCTTTTAACTATCCCTTCCCAAATCTCCTTTTCTCCAATTTAATTTGGAATCTGAATGTTTTTAGCTTCTTGCAGTCATTGAATTTTGTTATACTTTTTTCTACAGGATTAGAGACATCTACTACTAGAAATCTCCTTCAGTGCATGCAATTATGGGTACTACAAACTCTACATCGAACTCTAAATCTCTCATCAGATGGGTTTTTTTCAGACCACAGAATATGGTCTGAACCTCACTTATATGTTAGTGTCCTTTATGAAGAGAAGATGTGATACTCTGGTAGCAATCTCACTCATGCAGCACACAGAGGAGTGCCACCGCAGAAACATCCAGTCTAAACAGGAAAGCCACGTAATTGCATGATTTTCATGACAGTGGGAGCCTGAACATGGTTTTGGAACGATGCTAATGATGGGCTGATGATCCCCATGCCCTCCTGATAAACTCAGCATCTCTGACTACTGTTTCCTTTCTGTGAGGCTCACTGTGATGTGAGCCACATAAGACTACAAGCACATTACTTGAAGGAGACAGATAGGCCATTCCACTGAGGGCTTACAGCTGTCATGTAGGCATGTAACAACCACTGCTTCCTGGTGCAGCATGTGGGTAGCTCTGTATTGCTAGCA
Source organism: Dromaius novaehollandiae (assembly GCF_036370855.1). NCBI lineage: Eukaryota > Metazoa > Chordata > Aves > Casuariiformes > Dromaiidae > Dromaius > Dromaius novaehollandiae. The sequence continues at coordinate 70,534,627 of NC_088099.1, read as the reverse complement.
ATTGGTAGGGGCAATGATCTCTATTGCTCCCTTGGCAAATCATCAACTGGCTGACCTGTAGCTACTGACGGTTACTGCTGGAATTTTGTGTGAAGTCACAGAGTTAAGCTTAAATATCAATTTAGGACATTCTGTTTAACAGTGACTGTTCACTGAACCAAGGAATCTGCATGACTGTTCTTCTCTGCCACTGAGTAGATTTTCTGATATCTATCCATCCTTGTCAAAGATTTGGGAAAACAATCTGATCCAGTCAACAAGATTCACTAGTAGGGCTCTCCTCCTCACCAATAATTGGACTCCCACTACCATCTTTTTCCACCTTTCATAGCTGATGTAAAAAGTCAGTTACCTTTTGGCAAGAGGCAGTGAGAAAGTGTTAAAATCAAGTATGAGACTAGTATAGAAAACGACTGCACAATTTATAACTGAATCATTCAAACTGATTATTACTACTTGATAGGTTTTTATCTTTCACATTAAATTAATGCATTCAGTTTTGCCATCCTTATTGTTTGTCATCACGGTTTACTTTTGTAAAATATTTGCATTTAAGTAGTAAAAACGTATTCAGAGAATTGTCTTTTTATTGGCTAGATAATCTGGAATCTCAGAAAAGCTGTAGAAAAGTTAGGTACAATTAGCTATATTAATTAACCACTCCTTTCTCCAGTGCCTTGAAATCATTCCTAGCATGAAAAATAGCTGAATGATAGTCATCACATGCCAGAGCCTGTCTACATTTAAATACTATATTACGTTAATGAGAGATAAAATGCCCTGCATCTGCAAACGGATGGTGTTAACCCACATTAATAACCCACTGGAGAAGCTATTATGCTTAGATTCAGATGGGTTTATTCCACAGGATGACACAGTCAATGACGCATCCTTAAACAACGCAACTGTATTTAGCCATTTTTAGTGTCTCACTCTATTCTGCTTGCTTTGCCATCTGCTTTCCCTGGGTTCCATCCTGCCTTTGGGTTATCTTGACTAGATAATTCTTTCCTGTCATGTTGCTGGCAGTCATTCAGATCCAGCCCTTTGTGATTCTTATTTGTGGAAGCTAAATACATTTAGAATAAAACACTTATTGCAGAGCCGTATTTCGTATTTTCACATAGCCCCTGGATTTCACTGACCCCAGGGAAGAGCTGCACATCCATCTGTATTTGGAGAGCAGTCAGTGTATCCCAGCTCCCACACACCTCATCTCCCTCTTCTCTCTGCTGGGGAGGCATCTTCTCCCAGCAGAGTGGGGTTGGGTAAAGAGGAAAGAAGGATGTAGCTGCCTGTTTCATTTGAGGGCCACAGCTGCCAGGGAGCTGGCACAGGCATGGGCCTGCGCTGGCATGGGCTGGGCACAGAGCCACAGGCACTACTATGTGTCCCATATGGTCTCTCTTTCACTACAGGCTGCAATTTTGCCTCCCCTACAATCTCCCTCCCAAGGCAACAGATTGAGTCTGGACATTCTTGCCCAGAGATCTTTTGGCAGCTTATCCCATTTACACTTTGAGAAGTATAAAATGTTTGCATGCTATGTTTCACATATTTAACCAGTGTTACCAGTTTGTAGTAAATAAATACTTAAAACATATTTATTAAATAATAGACTTTACTACAATGCTACTTAAGAAAAAAATAAATGAAGCATTCATGTAATTGGAAAGTATATCATGGTATTCATTTAATCAAGGCTACTTTTAATGAATTCATTTACATGAATTTCCTGCACCTTATTAGCAATGTCAATGATTTTTTTTTCATTTTTTTATTATGAGTAACATACAAAGCTTCTTAAAATAAGGCTATTGGATACTGCTTTACTCATCTCCTGAATGCTGTTAATTTAATACTCTTTAAATAAAGGTTGCCTAACACGAAACCTCTGTAAATACATACAGTAACTCAGAAATGAGAAATCACTGGAAGCAGGCAGAAAAGCACATGGGCAAACTAAAAGTTCAAACGTGTTGGAATTCAAAAGGTATTCTGATAAGATTTTGTAATATTTGCACAAACATACAAGTGTGAAGTTGGCAGAAAGCTTAAGATGTTCTTATCTGGTTTATATAATGTGATCCGGAAGATGGAAACCATTGACATAGTATTTAGTATTGTAACTACCATCACGGTAATATGGAGCTTTAGCTGCTGTATACCTGCATGTGTGTTTTAAACATGGACAGAAAAGAACTGCTTATTTTGAGCATATAAGATATATCTGTAGAATTTGACAAGCATGCATATTCTACTTGCTGACAACATAGGTACCTGAAAAGTCACAGAACAGAATTTAAGGGTTTCACTCCACACCTTGCCAAGATTACCTTATGTCAGGGACATGGAGCATTTCATTTCCTTAGGATTGCTTTTTCCTGTTACCACTAGAAATGTAGAGTACTTTTAGCTAAGACATTCAGAGAAAGAAGAGGAAGAAGGTGCATGAAGATTAAAAAGAAATGAACTCAGACATAGCTGGCTACAGGTATAGTAAAGAACTGAAAAAATTTACTACTTTAATTTGTACCTAGCCCACTTTATCTATGTTCTGTTCCTTTTCATTTTCATACACCAAGTGTGTGTGCCCATTATTAAGGATGTGGTTTTTGAATTAAGAATTGAGAGGAGTTTAGTCTACACCTGAATCATCTCTAAGAACGTTTAAAGAATCTTCTCTAAGAACATTTAAATATCAATGAGATATAGCCAGAGCCACTGTGCCTCTTTTTTCTCAATTTTAGTGTAAGAACGACAGAGAGAAAGAAAATATACAAGAAGATTTGGAATACTCTTGGGTAACTGTTGTGTTCTATTCAAGCTCTCACACTGCCTTCATCTTCTGGGTGGCTTAATCAAAGTGCCAGTAGCAATAGCAGTAGCGTCTGTCATATGCTGTTCTCCCATTCTTCTTTTCACTCTCAAAGGAAAAATCTGAGAAGTTTTATTGATTGAAACATTTATTGAATATTCATGCTTCTGTCTTTCTGTATGAAAGATCTCAGATCTCAAAGCAGTTTGTTCTATAGTCTTGAATTGCCCTTTGAAAAAGTCAAGCAAGGCTCTAGTTGCCCCAAAATTCTTTTCATTAACTGGGAAAGCCTGGAATCAGCATGCTCTAATCCTTGGGTTAAGCCACCTTCATAATGCTCAGTATTTCCCGTGGTGTACATGCGCAGGATTTATACAATGAGTGTGGACTGTTCATCACTTGGCAAAGAGGAAAACATCTATGACACCTAACACATGTCCCTTCTCCTGCTTCAGTATTCAGAGGCCATCATCAGATGAGAGCTGATGAGTTTGCTTGTGGTTGCTGAAGCCAAGGACATGTGTGAATTACAACACTGAGAATCTTGAGATGGAAAGCACCTATTAAACTAAGTCAACAACTATTCCTAGAAAACCCTGAATTAGGTTTCCTGAATTAGGTCTCTCTGAATTCCTGAATTGGATCTCATCCTTTTTTTTTGTCATGAGGGCCCCCTTTTTCTTCAGGCTGACACTATCCAACACAGCACTATCAGAACAAAAGACTGCTGTTCTTCCCATAGACCTGCCGCTAACTCGTGCCATTCTTCTCCTGATTCAGGAAAGTCAGATGGATTCTATATTGCCTCACAGATAAGAAAAACGTGAGCATATTTTCACTGCAAAACCTGTATTATTGCTAGCAATTCAACACGAATATATTTGAGTTTTCTCTTCACAAAATACATTTCTCTTCAAATATTTTAAAACCTCTTTTTTGGTTTGAACACAGAATAGATTTGTAACAGGAATTATGAGAAAGAGTAAGTACAGAACACATGAAATCAACTGTAACTTGATTTGGGAGCGGAGTCGTATCTGAATTGTGCTTGAATAGGTATCAGCTAATTCTACTATGTGGACCATCATGGTGAAGGACCATCATCTTAAAAATCAAAGCAAGAACTTTTTCTAGGTAAGAAAATCTTTTTCTTTCTTTCATTTGTCCTTTTTCCAGTACTGTGGTCAACATACTTGCTTTTATTTGATTTATTTTAGAGAAACCCACTTCAGTTCAGCTGTTAAATATTGAATATTCCTTTTCCTACTTGAGCACTCAGAGAAGCATATTTCACAATTAATATTTATATGCTTTTTATACATGAGTCATCTTATTTGTACAGCTCCCTCTTATTTAAATCAAATAAATGAGCGACAGGAAAGACCAATTAGAGCTTTTTGTGCGCCAGGGTAGAATGGCACTTATATGTTTGCACAGTCTCATTTTAATGATTTCAGGTTCCACAGTTTCCCTGAGGAGATTACTTGAGAGCATACAGCAATTTATTCTAATGATAGTCAACTTCAACATTGCCTTTTCCAATTGTATCCTAATACACTGACATGCAACATAATGTATCGCACATTTTCTTTTCTTGCTAAGCAGGGTAGATTCCCTAAATCTGGCAATAAATTCATCACCTCTTCTTATGTCCTTAAAAGTCATTACTAGACAAGCTATGTAATGTACCCAAGCCTTGATAGCAACATCACAGTTACAGTTGTTTTGTGATCTGTACAAAAAGGTGGCAATCAAACCCCTTACTTAATTTAATCTCCAAATTAATTCACTAAAAAAAGGGGCACTTCTTTTTGAATAAGCATTTAGACTATGGAACAACAAAATATCTAAATCCACATTCAGCAAACCAGGATATGCACACATGAAATGCTGCCTCCTTTTTAAGCACACTTGCATAGTCTTACCCCCCCCTTCTTAGAGAAATATAATAAGATTCCAGGTGCAAGTTTCATCATATGTCTCTGAAAAGGATTTAGATTAAGCTTTCTAGCTCACTGTACAGAAAGGAGCAGCGTCGCATAAGCATGATTTATTCTGTCCTGCCACGTGGGCCAGCCCCCTTTACCTGTTTATCATATGCCACACTGATTTGCTTGTACCCACTAGCACGCCTTTCCCATTCAAGCTCTGCCATGGGATTGCCCCTATTCCAAGGCTCATGCTCAGCTCCTTCACTGGATGAATTTTCTTTCACTAGAAATAGGGTTTAGATCCATCTTTTTACAATTGCAGGTTAAAGGGACTACAGAGATGGGGGAACACACTCCTGCAAATTTAGGAAAGCTAGGATGTTCATCTTAAGTTATAACATTCACGACAGAATTGTAAGGAGAACAAATGAGAACTAAAATCTAGGATGTACCTGAAAATCTCATAATAGTTCATGTGTATCCATACAGAATCCAAAAAAAAAAAAAAAAGCCATTACATTACAACTCATAGAACATTATGCCAATCCAACAAATGCGTTACATGAAAACACAAACTCTCATGGAAATTGATTAAGGTGGTAAAACAATTAGAAAACAGTAGACTAAAAATCATGAAAGCAGTAATAACAAGTTAGAAGAATGCCTGTACACTCAGAAATACAGAGCAGGTGCTTTAGCAGCAACAGTAATGGAAATCTATTTTTAAGTACTAAATAAATATGCAGATTTCTAATACTCCAGCAGATTTAACAATTGCAGAAGACAAGTACAAATACAGATAACTCTGATGTGATCGGTAATAACATTAGATCACTTTGGAAGCTGGCTTTAGAAAATTAACAGAACACAACTAACAGAACTAATGAACCCTAGTTGCATCTCACAGCTGAACTCTGTTCCACTTCACAGTCCCCACTTCCTTCCCTATTCCAAAACCCTCATTTGATTTCACGTGCTGTGCCTACTGGACAGGAAAAGACTGCCCATGCTTGAGTACTCTGATGGGCTGTGTAGGTGGTTAGCCAGTGGCCACCACCTGCCTGCTGACCTGACAGGACACTTTTCCCTGGCTGATGAGCCAAGTAGATCTCTGCGGGGAGCTGTCATCACGTGCTGTGCAGGCCTGTTAGTGGAATTCTGTATTTAATTCTTTAAGAACTGTCATTTATGATCGAAATCAGTCCCATACGGTTGAACTAATCACTGGCCTAAAGTCATTGGAGAGAGAGCAAAGGAGAAGGGCAGCTGAATCATTTGGAACCAGGATAAAATACTTAGAGAGCTTAAGGTTAAAAGGGATCATTGGATCACATACTGTGACCTCCTTTATATCATGAGTCATTAAGTCATATCACTAGTCCCTAAATTAAGTAACTTGTGAAAGATTAAAACTGTTAAATTCCAGTTTGAATTAGGTTATCTCAGCTTCCAACCACTGATTCTTCTTGTATATTTTTCTACTATTTCAAAAAGCTTTAGTATGTGACACTTGCTCCCTGTGAAGATATTTGAATACTGCAGTAAAGCTAACTCAAATAGATCATTCAATAAATTAAATTGATCTAGCTTTTTAAATTTATCATTGTAAAATATTTCCTCCAAGTCCTTTAATAATTTTGCAGCTCTTTCCTGCACCACCTGATTTTTAACATGGGAACTACACACATTGCTCTAGTACCACTTTCATTAATACAATACACAAAGTAATTGATTTCCTATTCACTAATCCTGTTAATACATCCAGCAATCATATCTGACACACTGCCCTGGGACTTTATCTATAACAGTTTGTTCCAAATTGTTTTTGGACAATCTTTTCCAAGACACAGGCTCTCATTCTAAAAAGAGGGCTTGTATTCCTTGTTCACATGTATGTATCTTTGCATTTGGCTGTAAAAACCTGTTTGAAAGTGTTAACTCTACCAAGCAGTCCGGATCATTTTGTGGTTGTCCTCACTGTAGTTTACCAGATTACCATTTACAACATCCACAGACTTTATTAACAATGAGTTTATTTTGATCTTTGATGAAAAGTTTGAAATACACTGAGCCTGCAGAACTCTGGAAGCCCCCGACATCAAGAATATTAACCTTTGACAATTTTTCAGTTCTTTCAAAAATCAGGAACTATGCATCTGCTTAATACATTTAGCTATACAATACTGTAGGTGTAGCACTAGCTGTTAGAAGTATATACAGTGTTAGCTACAGCACTCAAAGAGATCATCTTGCATAATGACTAGGAACTGCAGATTCATTACGTTTGTGCAGTTATTTTTGTCAATTTACCTTTACATCCCACTGAACAAGGCTGTCGGGGTTGTTTCATTAGACCCATAAGATGACTGATGTCAAAGGTAGCTGTACTTTTAAATTTCTTTAACAAATGATTTACATATCTTCTCTACTATTTTGCCTGTGGTTGATCTTACTTCTAGCATTCCGCAACTGCATGGCACATTTGACTTCACGTTTTGAAAACTGGCAGAACACTAGTGCTTTTTCAATGTTCAAGAATTTCCCTCATAGTTAATACTTATTAAAATCGAACCTTAGATAATTCCTTATCCAACTCTTTCAACATCCCTGGGTGCAAATTACCCGGACTCTTCATTTTAAAAAATATCTATGTTTGCTTGGAATGTTAGATTGCCAACAGGCTTGAAAGTACTTCTTCATGTGATGCAACTAAAACCTCTAAGTAAGAGAAGAGAGTAAGAAGAGAGAAGAGGGTAAGAAGAGATGTTCATTCAATATTATCGATTGCCTGTATCACTACTGCTAGCATCTAAGAACTTTCTCCACATCAGTGGGATTTCCCTTACCCTCTTCCTCTGCCATTTTTTTGAAATTCTCTTAAGTCCTACTAAGCGGGGATTTTTCTTCATGCTCGTGGCACCTGTACCAAGTTTCTGTAACATAAAATACACAGGGTGTTTTTCATTCTCTGTTTAATAGTATTGAGCACAGATGCGTGTAAATACACTTCCACATGTACCTTCCACGTACACCTCGCTGACTGGGTGGCCACACGCCCATCAGTACTTCAGGAGGCCAGGCAGGCACCCAAGTGAGCTGCCAGCCTCGGCCCACCCGAGCCGCGGCCGCCGGCCCCGCCCCGGCCACTCGTGCTCCCACGGCCGCCCTGCGCTACCCACGCAGGGCCGCCCCGAAGGCTCGTGACGCCATCCCAGATCCTATTTGTGAAACAGCCCTCAGCCCGCCCGCTCGATCCCCCTCGGGGCTCCCCGCGCCGCCGATGAGAGGGACGCGCGATGTGGGCGACACCGCGCCCCGACAGCGCGGCCTGGGGGAAGGTGCCCGGGCCGGGGGGAGGGGCGGCCCCCCGGGCGGCGCCGCGCTCCCAAGATTCTCAGGGATGAAGGGATGGGTGGGCGCGGGAGCGCGCGCGCGGCGCTCACACAAGGCGAAGCGCGGGCGCGCACACCGCCGCCTCCGCTCCCCCCCCCCCCCCCAACGACGCGGAAACCGGCGCCCAGCCTAGCAGCTGTAGCCGGCGCGCAGGGCGCATGCGCAGGCCCCGAGGAGGGCGGGGGCCGGAGCCTACTGGCGAGCGGGGTGGCCGCGGGTGCCTTGCTTGCCGTTACTCGGGAACTAGTGGTAGCTGCGCGGTGTCCTCGGCCTTTTCCTTGCCGGGGCCTGGTGCAGTCCTGCCCCACGACGCCGTCCCTTGCCCCGCGATGAAGTTGAGCAGCCGCGGCCGAGGATGCTGCGTGGCCGGCAGCCGGGAGCGCGGGCCGCCGCCGCGGAGCCCCTTCGTGCACCAACTGCGCCTCAGCCCCTTGGAGAAAGCTAAGGTAGGGGCGTGCAGGGCCCGGCCCCCTCAGTTCCCCTTCCCTCCCCCCCTCCCATCCCTTGCGCACGTCCCCCGCGGCGTACCGACTGGCCGACCACGTCCTGCAGCGGGCGGGGACGCCCTGCTGCCGGTGCTTTGTGAGCCGCCGGGAGCGGCGGGACCGCGGAAAACCGGTGCGTGTGTGTGTGCGCAGAGCTCCGCTCGCAAGGCTGCGGCGCGGGTGGGCGCGCGCGGTGGGCCGTTGGCGGCGGTAAGCGGGGGCCGCGCTGCCTGGGGAGGGGTGGCTGCGCAGCCAGAGGGGCCTGAGCTGGGTCTCGCGGGGCAAATCGCCTTTGTAGGGCCGCCCCAAGGGTGTGTTCCTCAACTTCTTCGCTGATTTTTTTTTCCTTTTTGTTCTTTTAATGGGGGCCTGGAGGACAATTCTGTAGAGATTCTCTTGCCCGGTGTCAAGTTAAGCTATGCCAGGGCCAAAGTAGTCCGTGCATCTGAAGTTTGGCCTCCGGGTAAATAATCCATACGGTATAATTTATGCATTGTACAGGTAGCATGAGATTGGAAGAATCGGTTCAGTGCAAATTTGCAGTTGTATGGCTTTTTCCCATGCCTCTGCCTCATTCACCTCACCTGATGAGCAATAGGTAGTTGGATAGTCACACTTTATGGCCCTCGTCTTAGTCTCTTAGTAAGCATTTACTGGATGAAGAAATACTGTCAAAGACTTCCCTAAAAAGGAATTGGCCTTTTCTGTGGCTTTCCTTATTGTAATACTTGAGTTTTTTACAAATGTTTCCTTAAAGCTGTTGTTAGGGGTATAACACCCTTCAGTGGTTGGAGAAAAGAGCATACCCATCAGCATGGAAGTTAAACTCCATTAATTTTGAACATGTCAGATCAAGGCTCTTTGGATCCATCTTTCTGTGGAATATTTAATACTTTGATAACATGATACGTTCTGAGTGTGAGTTCCTTGTTGCTTTGCCTTGTTGCCACCCAGTACTTAACATGAGACACATAGCAGCCTGATTTACAAAACAGTGGAATGTGCATCATGTTAAATACCTGATGGCCAAGAAATTTATAGTGGACTCCAGTGGAAAAGACTTTTTTTTATCAAGTTTCTCAGTATGAAACAGAGAAATGATGAGTTCAGTGGTTACCGTGAGGAGCTGCTGTTTGAATGGGGGAAGGCTGAAGGGTTTCTTATATCATTTGCCTCATTTACTTTATACTTGGAGCTTTTCCAATAAATCACACAGTTTTAATGATTTCTTTTCTATGTAACCCTGCTTCATTCCTTAAGTCATCTTTTCTATGAAATTAATGAGGTAGAACTCTTTCAGGAAGTGGAGAGAAGCAATGATAGCATGTGGTCATATGCATTATGGTTGTATCTAATTATAACAATAACAGAATATGTTTTATTTTGCAGTGTTAGTGTATCTTTAAATTCACTTCCTACTTGGTTATTTGAGAGGAATTTTTAAAATAGTGGGGGGGTAGAGTACCAGTTTCACAGTTTTTGCAGTATTAAGTCTCATGAATTATTGGTGTTGTCAATCTCCTAGATCAACAATGATAGCATAGATCAACATAGACCTTTAGCCGCTTTGCCAGCTAAGTGACTGGTTGTAGTACACATCTGTCTTCTGTATGGCTTGATCTTTACATCTGTATGAGACATGAGCTTTGCCATTTGGTTTCAAGAATTTATTATTTTCAATAAAAACTGCAAGATGCATTTAAAGTTCTGTAGCCTTTCACTGTGGGCAGACGAAAGGAATAGTTTCATCAAAGAAAAGAGTGTGATCTGGTCTAGCTTTTTAAGTGAAAAACCTTTTATTGATATACAGTGGCACAGAGCTCTTTAAGCCAGCCTTTCTCACAATCTTATGTTTGCAGTATTATGTGAAGAAGTGCACATGCTGGCATACAGAACTGTGGTAGATCTTCTCTACCTTAACCATACTCTCATAACGTCTTTGCTAATTGAAAGAAAAGTTGTGCTTGAGATAGAGGTAGTTAAAGAAGAGCTGTGGAACTGTGGGCAAGGGTTAAGCCGCAGTTGCTGTGATCCCACCTTTCTCTAGGGAATCTCCCTCTCCCGGAAAGGGAGACTTCTTGAATGGGGAGTCTGCTTTACAGTCAATTACAGCAGTGTGTGTTCTTTTCCATACAGTCCTGGCCTGTTGCTCAGGGTTCAGTAAGAAGTATTACAGCTGAACTCGCTTCCTGTTCAGCTGTAGCTGTGGCACAGTATGCACATATCTACCCCATGAATGCAATAAGTGTGAGTTCTGGGATTGCAAAACCTATCGAAGCAGGTTAGGAACATATGGGGACTGGAGGTACGCGAAGAGTTGATGAGCAAAGGGAACTGAGAGACAAGACTACTTTGAAGGACTGTTGTCTGTTGCTTATGTTCTGTCAGATAACTCTATTTTCTTCACCACTGCTTCATGCCTTCCTCGTTCTGCCCTCTCGATAAGGTTAGATTAACTTCTTTTACTAATACAGGTCAAAGTAAATGCACTTCAGTGCATTTCAGCCTAAGGCTGCAGAAGTGAAAAAGTAGAGAACAACTCCAGTGAGAAAGCAAGGCAGCAAAAAAGCCCATTTGAATGTCAAGGAATTGACACGTTATCTCTTTTATTGGCTTCATAAAAAATGGGAGATAACGGGAAGACAGAAGCAGTAAAGCTAGAAAACTTTGAGTCTTGTGCTTTCTGTAGGAATGCTGGTTAGTTTTGCCCAAATTTGAGCATGAAAATTGAGGTGATTCCTGAACTTACCTGTTTTATTTCAGTACTATAACAAAAAGATGCTATCTCGAAGAAAGGCAGACATGGTTTCATTAATATCCTAACATGCTCTGGGCACTTACCGCTTAAATCAAACTCTTGAATCAAGTTACCTCTGCAGGATAGGCAGAAGGCATTACTGAAGCTGCCAGAGAATATTCATAGCTTTGTTTATTTCACTGATTAATAGGTGAAATTGGCAGAAAACTAGCACAAAAATAGGAGTAAATAGTTTTTAGCTGGTTTAGTCATTGGTCCCTTCAATTGGCTCACTTCTCAAATGATCACCTGACTCAGTACAAGGTAGAAAGTGGGAACATGTGAGTTGAAGCAGGTAAAAGGTAGCACAGTGACAGCAGCAATGTAGATTGCACTCTGAGGACGACTATGGTAATTCACTGAGATGGTGGCAGTGACTTGGTGTTTCCCTGCCAATTAAAAAGATAGTAAAGTGCCATCGTCATTGCTGTCACTGTTTCTGGCCTTTTTATTGCACCAGTGCTAGTGTACACTGGTGCCCTTGTGAGCTGATTTGGCTCATTAAACCAGTAGAAAATTATTGTGTTTTTCTGTATTCTGATTGGATTATTTTTTTCTTTTGCTGGGATTGCTTTTCTTCAGTTTAATTAGCTGTTTTGGCTCACTGTAAGCTCAGGTAAGTGCTAGATCTGACGCAAGGGAAGGATTAAGGAGAGAGGAAACAGGACCACCCTTTTTAGCAGCAGTCATTTGTTAGATTGGCTTAGTCATGCCTGAAAATTTGTACTCCTGTAATTTTCTCCGTAACTGTGTAAAGGAGGGAACTGGCAAAGTAGGAAAACAGGTGTTAAGAGAACTGTTGAGGGATGAATTCCAGCTCTTTGACTGCAATCTTTGCTACTGGTAAATTGGGGATATAGGGATGATGATACTGAAGAAGTGAAAGGAGGGGCAAGATGTGGTTTCTATCTGATATGTTAAAAATCAGTACCTTTACCATGTTAAATGTGCAGTTCACTATTGGTAATAATACTCAAAGGTGCATTTTTCCAGTTTCTGTATGAATGAGAGATATGATACTGACTTTCAAGACAGGAGACAGACATAAAGAAGAAGAAACAAGGGTATTCTTGATTTTCATGCCTGGTGTTTAGGACTTGAGGTTTTGGAGAACTTACAAAGGACTTAGGTTGATATTTTGTACCTTCATTGAAAGTAGTTTCATATTCCTCAAACCAGAATGCAGGGTTTCTCAAACAAGAGGTTCCTATGGTACCTGCGGTACCTATTTAGTTTAAGTGACTTGCCTTGCATCAGACTGGAGTGTTTCTGATGGAAGGGTAGAATCCAGTTTCTCAGGGCAACCTTCTGTTATGAGCTAGAAGACCATCTTCTCCCTTTTTGCTGTCCATGGGTGTTTCACAGCCTACAGTTCAACTCTTGAAAGAACAAAGCAGCATCCTGTTAACCAGCAAATGTTAATTAAACTGTTGTCAAACCCCTCTTGAGAAAACTGATAATGAGCTGCACCTCACAATGTGTAGCTCCAAATGGATCTTGAGTTCCTTAAATGTATCTTAAAACACAGGTGTTTACACATATTCTTACCAGGTAGAATTTATGTTAATAGGAAAATATATCTGTGTAGGTGAGTGTCCTAAATATGTAAAATTACAATCACCATATAAGATGTCTGTACAGGATCAGACCAGGAGTCCAGCTCTCCTGCATTCTCATCTCTGACAATGGCCAGCAGAGCTTGGACCTTCTCCCTTTTTCTATCTGTCACTGACAATAATACTGTATATAGGCTTTACAGGATAAAAACTTTCATACCCAGGAAGATGTCTGAATGCAGACTCAACTACTTTTCAAATATTCATGTCTTTGTTGGTTCCTGACCTTCTTTAGGGGCCAAACATAGTCCTTCTCCCTCCTACAAAACTTCTTATGTGGAAAGGTACTCCACTGCCATCTGCTAACAAGAGGTTGGTGTAACAGCAGTGGTAGCCTGTGTACTTATAACTACTTCTTGGGTGTAACAGCAGTGGTAGCCTGTGTACTTAAAACTACTTCTTGCTGGCTGTTTCTATCACTGACCTCTCTGGACACAGAAAGCAAAGAGGCCTCTTCTACCCATTTGTTTCATTTTCCAAAGCCATATGGATGTAACTACTGCTGTCATTCTGCAGCGTGGTCCTAAAGTGATCTTGATACGAAAGATTTTTGCACAGATACAAGGACTGTATTGCTCACCAGTCACTTGCCATTCAGCGCTGCCCTGGTAGGAGGAGACTATGAGGTGTTGAAGGAAGAGGATGTGGATCCCAGAGAACTGTAACATAGAACCTCTGGTGTTGGAAGGGACCTCTGGAGTTCATCTGGTCTCACCCCCCTGCTCAAGAAGGGTCAGTCAGAGCAGCTTGCTCAGGAGCTTACCCAGTCAAGTTCTGAATATCTCCAAGGATGTAGAATCCACAACCTCTCCAGGCAACCTGTCCTGTTGTTCAACCATCCTCACAGTAGAGAAGTGGTTTTTTGTGTCCTCACCTGGATCTTGTTTTCTCCCTTATCTAGACAGCTGGTCCCTCTTTTCTTAGCCTGCAGGGCAAGTGCTCTCTCTCCCCCAGTTTGCAGATGAGTACTCCCCTGTTTTCTCAGTTTCATTGAGGCTGCTACTTTCTCTGCCTCTGATTTCCTGAGACACTTGTACCCTTTCTATTGTCTTCTCAGCTTTTTTAACTTCTTGATCTTACTACTAATCAATTCTTGAATCCCTATGTTATTCATTCTCCTAACCCCACCTCTTTTGCAAACAAAAATCTTGCTTATTAATTTTTTTCTTCTCATGCAGCTTCTAGATCTCTCATGTCCCTGTTCACTAATCTGTCTCCTTCTCCCTCATTCCACAGTCTGAGTGAGGTTTTATGAGACAGCTGATGTGACTTAATTGCTTGCTACTGCCAGAAGGGGTGGTTTTGTCTGTGGCTGCAAAGTCATGTCAGTTAATGTGACTTCAGCATGTATCTGACCATTGCCAGTTTAGAAAGTTAAACTGGCTGATCTCAGAAACTAGCCTATCCAAGAAAGTCTTCTCTGCCTTCTGATTTAGTTAACTGAAGCAGCCCACCCAAGGATTGGAGTCCTGTGTTTGGGAATGAGACCATGGTTCTTATGAGATGACAGTGTCAGTCTGAAGCATCATTATAAAATCTGGCATTGCTGTGGACTGCACATGGAACTGGTGGCTTTTGGTTTTCTCCAGCTGTGTGTTCCCTACAGCTGCCCTAGGCTGCATGTAGAGATCTGTGCAGCTACAGGATGAGTTGGTTTAGTGAGCTGATTTTCTGCAAAACTGTCCTCATTTGGAAAGTAAGAGGAAGCAGGAGCTGGTGAATGGAAAACTGAGCTGCATGATGACTAGATCTGCAGCAGGGGAGAGGAGGAGAATATGAATAATGCTTTTCAGAGCAGCTCACAGATAGACCAGATTAAGTGTAATATGAGACAGCACCTTATGCCTCATTCCTGATCCTTGCCCAGCCATCATGCTGAATAATACTTTCCTACCTCATCTAGTGCACCTGTGAATGCATAGCATATTTTCTTTTGAATTCTCTTTCTTTACATAGGCTTTTTATCATTTCACTGTCCTGTCCATCTTCTGCCAGCCTCCTGTGTACAGCTTGAGAAACATTGGTTCTACCCCAGTCAGCTTCTTCGCATCAAACTGTTTTAGGTTCATCCTCCCTCCCTTAGCCAATCATGTGAAGCAATATCCCCCTCCACTTTAAAAGCATTTTTTACTTTCTTCCTGTCCTTTGAGTGAGAAGGATGAGACTCTCAGCTCTTGGTACTATTTCCTGCAACAAGTGGATCCTTCCACAAATAGTAGCTAAGTTGCATTTGGGGGGGGAGGGGGGCAGTTGGAAACAACTCCAAGCAGCTCAGGAAAGGCCCTACTTTTGGGGTAAGTCTTGTTAAGACTCTGATAGAAGTTCTGAAATGACCTGTTTTTATCTATGTTGAAGGCAGAGGGCTGGCTGGCTGGGAATGGGCTCTCCGAGTAGTATGGTGCCAGGAGGAAGTGTAGAAGCAACCAGGTTCACTGTGACTTTAAAGGGGCAGGTAACTTCTGCTAAATCACTGCTTTCCGGGGAGTTGTGCCTGGCCTGTTAGCACAGGCCTGGAACATAAATTCATAAGCCTGTCTAGATGTGTTTTTCTAGAGGTGTCTCTGCACAGTGTTGCCCACATCCTCTGGTTTTGGGAACGTGCTGCAGAGGGTGTGGTGCTTGCCCAGTCCTGGAAGAGCTTACTAAGTCGGGCTCTGTATTGCCATGTGAATGTACCTTGCTGAAGACATGCACATCACTGGCTGGGAGCTGCTTTGACGGACTGACTCTACTGTGCAGTAAGATTTGCAACATGCCCATCCTGAGTATTTACTTAATTTGAGGCTGCAGAAAGGGAAAAGAGCATTTGTATGTACTCACTGACAGGCATTGTACCTGAAGTGTAGAAAGCTAAGACTGTGTTAGCTTTTAGAGTATTGCCGTTTCAGCTATAATTAAAATCTGAATACAAAAGTATTACATATATACAAATATAACATTATTTGGAATATATTTTTAGTTAACACTTCAGAACAGTTTCTAGGAATTGCTGAGTTTTTTTAGTCTGAGATTGTTAGAATAACTCACTTGTTTTGGATTTTGCAGATTGCCTTCATGACCTTGACTCTGTTTCCTATCCGACTCTTTTTTGCTGCTTTTATGATGTTGCTGGCCTGGCCTTTTGCATTCATTGCTTCAATGGGATCTGATGAGCAAGAGCTTGAAAAGCCCATCTCCTGGTGGCGAAAGTGAGTCACTGATGCAGTGCAGTACTAAGAGAACCAATATTTAGTTCAGCACTTTGAAATGGAGAAGACTGGAAATA
This sequence comes from Dromaius novaehollandiae, assembly GCF_036370855.1. Classification (NCBI taxonomy): domain Eukaryota; kingdom Metazoa; phylum Chordata; class Aves; order Casuariiformes; family Dromaiidae; genus Dromaius; species Dromaius novaehollandiae. The sequence continues at coordinate 70,518,322 of NC_088099.1, read as the reverse complement.
CTTGATATTTGTCCCACAGACCTGCTTTTCTCTTCCTCAGAAGAAAAATATTTATCACTTAAATGTTTTCCTTAAATGGGAAACTAAAAATATCTCAATCGTTTGATTCTACTAGATGACCCTAGAATTATAGGGAAAGAAACAGATCATTATCAGTCTTTTTCTTTATCGAGGATGTAATGTGAAACTTCATTGTAATGTCCTTCAAATTCAATTATTCCTGTAAATATCAACTTCATGTTATGAAGATTGACACCGTGGAATATGTCCAGATTTCATATTCTGGATTGTTGTTTAAACTGTTTCACCTCATTGTTTGCTACCTTGTGATGAATTGACAGAATTTCTGTTGATTCTCTGAGGGCTTGCTCTATGCCTTGGCACTCAGTAGGTCTTTGTGCTTACATTGATAATGGAATGCCAATTAAAGTCAAATGTAAGGTAGTGTTCACCCATCTGTGATAACTGCTATTTGAGGAGCAAGGAGGGAGTAGTGTATCGCCTCTTTGGTAGAAAACACTGAAACTGTAGGAGCTGGCACTAGCACAAGGGAAGTTGATTGTATTTTGTATCACAGGAGGGAAGTAGGTTGAGAACCATAGAGGCATGTCACTTTATATCGATATTATTCCAAATTAAATGTAATGAGTAGAGGAAAAATGGATGGCCTTCAATTCTCGCATAGAGTTTTCAAGCTTTTAGATTGTCCCTCCCCCATTTCATCTACTCTTCAGTATCACCCTGCTCTCCAGTCTTCAGTCCCTGTGAGTATAACAACTTGTGCTGTTTGTTTTTTTGCACCCTTTTGGTTCAAAGTAAATGTTTTTGTTTGCGTGACTGCCAGGCAAGGAAAAAAAAAACACTTAAGGAAAAGATAGGAAGAAGGGGAAGAGGAAAGAAAGTAAAATATTTCCAGAGCTCCCAGATGGTGTATTTTTTGTGCATCCCTCTAGTTGAAAATCTCTGCCTTGCGTTGCTCCACTGGTTTGTTTTGGTAAACTTGAACCCAAGAATCAGGGTTGTTGCATTCCAGCAGTGTCCTAATACTGTTTTCCGGGACTAAGTTTATTGGAACATTTTGGCATTATTAAAAAGCATAATTAAACATTTATAGGAGAAAATCAGCAGTCATAGTCTGATCAAATGGCCTCTTACCTTGAACATGGTATTAAACCTGCTCAGGAAGAGAATAGAATGACTATGCAATGTTCCTGTTCTATTTAAGCAGTATATCCTGTCTGTCTACCTTCTGCATGCTTATAGTTTTTATGTAAAGTTTTTCTTTAAAATATTTTATATCCCTGTGGCACTGTAACTTATCTCAACTCTTTACAGGATAGTGGATGTTTTGCTGAAAGCAATCATGAGAATGATGTGGCTTGCTGGAGGATTCCACTGGATAAATGTAAAAGGCAGACGGGCATTGCCATCAGAAGCAGCAATATTAACTGTGGCTCCCCATTCATCCTACTTTGATGCCATTCCAGTAACAATGACCTTTGCCTCCATTGTGATGAAAGCAGAAAGCAAAGATATTCCTGTGTGGGGAAGTAAGTTGAAACACACTTAACTTTTCAAAAAAGATTACTTAAGTTTACTAGTTATGGAGAAGCCCTGAAGCACAAAGAACATTTTGCTATCACTTGAGGTGAGACTTTTCTAGGTCTTCTGTGATTAATGAAAGTTGACAGAAAAAGTTTGGGGGGGTGTGTCTGTGTGTGTGTGTGTGTGTATATATATATATATATATATTCCCCCCACCCCCAAAGGTAAATCTTGTACAAAGTCCAAACTTAATTCTGCAGAACCCTTGGTTAAATTTGCAGTGAAAAGGCAACATCTTAAGACCTGGCAAATAGAAAAGCAAGTTAAGATGGGGCTGTGGAGGCAAAGGGGAGGCTTTAGAGAAAGTCCACCAAAACCACTCTTTCTTGGGGTGTGTTGGGAGGCTCTCTCTCAAGTAAGCTTTCAGAATGGCCATCTGCTCTGAATGGGATTCTGCCTTGAGGGAGTGATGCTAATCCCTCATATTCCCCTAGTAAGTTTGTTTGAGGCAGGCAATGAGAGGTAAGAAGCAGATTGTTGTGCTCTCAGCTTTAGTTGTAAGAAATGCAGATACCAAAGTCAGTAGTATTGGAATACTGTCTTTGAAGTTACCAATGCAAATTTCCACCTAGTGTTTAGTGAGACCTTTTTATTTTTTTTTTTTATTTTATATTTTTGGTGCAGTTGCACCAAAGATGTAAGTATTAAAGACTAGTTCACTTTAGACTACAAGGAAAGAGGGCTTGTAGCAAAAGTTTGTATGGCAGCATTTTAGAGAAGCCTACTCTCTTGTGCAGGGACCAGCAAAGTTCTAACAATCTATGTTGCATTGTGTAGATTTTAAGGGTACTATAAAAAGGACAAAAGATTTGACTTTGGCCTTTGGCTGAGGATGCTTAAATATAGACGTCTGAAGAAAAGCTTTGAGTTTAATAGCAAATAAGTGGAATGAGGCTGCTGATGTTGACATCCTCCTAAAGTTTCATTGGACAACGTGACTTTAAAGGCATGCTTTAAACCAGAGGCTGAAAGATGGCTGGCAAATCCTGAGTGGTTACATCTAGAAGCTTCATGTAGAGAATTCCTTGATACAAAGGTGTCTGTCCATCAAGTAGAGCATATGCCAGAACTTTAGATAGATTTCAAATACATTGGATGTTTGATTAGTAGAGTTTGTGGCTTAAAAAGTGGACATCTGTGTAAAAAGAAATGAATCTTTCGAACAAAAGGATATAGGCATGTTTAAAAAATGAATGTGTGCAAACAAGCATAGCTTGAAAACAAAAGAAAAAGAAAACTGAAGTAGGTTGTCCAGTTTTGAAAGATCTTGCTGTGAAAGGATATCTAGGCTGCATCGGAAATCTGCAGTCCAGCCATAGAAGCAAGGGCAGATTTACGCTGTTTCTCAGCTGACTCACTGACTGCTTAGTAATTGCCAGCTCAGCAAAATAAATTAGCCCATGTGGAGCTCTCCTTTCAGCTGGACTGTTTGGAGAACTCAAACTAGAGGAGTTAACTCCATGCCATGTTGTGTCACTAAAATGTGATGAAAAGACAAAAATCAGCCAAAAGCTGTAATAACTCCCTAAGTATTCCACTTAATAGATTCAGTGGGGACTGGTATGAAAGTCTGAAGAAATCTGTGGGGAGATGGAGATTACAATTGCACTGATTATAGCACAAATTAGGCATATCAAGAAGTCCACACTGTTTCCTATATACATAATTTAAGTTAATTTTTAAAGGATTCAAATGAAGTCTAGACTTAGTCCAATGCATGGTTTTAAAAGATAGTAAAATAATGATTCACTTTACTAGGGCTAAGATTTCACTTGAGGGGATTTTGTTCATGTGTGAGCAAAAATAGCTACGGAACACCGAAAACCCCCACAAGGGCTACATATGAGGATTTGATGTAATCTTACTGGAAAAAACAGTGCAGTCAAGTAAATTAGTATTTTGTCCTATATTACTGCATTTATTTTGTGTCATGCAGCTACAAAAATGATGCAGTCCATTACAAAGTGTTCAGAGAAAAGCCATCGAAATGATTAGAAACATGACAGAGGTCACAATTGGGATTCAGAGTTCAAAAAGCTTCTAAAACTGCTCTTGTTTGAGCAACAGTAATTACTTCGTGTGTGTTATTAAAGTGAATGGACTTTGAAAATCAGATAAGTAAGTTTCTGTACTGTAATGATTAGAGTTTGGCTTAAAGTTTAGTGAGAATTTGCCAGTAAAATGAAGTGGTTTTCTGTTTCGTTTTTTTTTTTTTTTTTGGGGGGGGGGGTTCTGCTTGAAAAAGGCTTTCTGTGAAACAGCTGCTACTGACCATCTTCTGCTTCCTTGATCTAGTGTGATAATTCAATGTTATTCTTTATTCTTCTTTTAATTAAAAAAAGGGGGGTAATTCATGTTATCATGTATACACTTCATGTATGTGATATGGCGAAATGTGGTCATATTTTTTTTGGATTTAGTGAAACTCTTCAGTCAGACATTCGTGCAGAATTTGTCCCAGAAAGGTCAGAATTGTTTTATGTTCTTCAGTTTTTGTGACTCTTGCAAACTTCCTGTACCAGCTCCAGTGGAATTTTGGAGCCAGCCATTGATAAAGCTAACACTGCTGCCTCCTAATTGAGGCTTGTTAGCAGTCTTTTCAGAATCTTCTTAAAGGTTTCAAATAATGTATGTGCTGAAAGCAGTGCCCAGAGTTAAATGCGTGTGAGAAATCAAGCATCAAGGGAAATCCTAAGATAATTTCTAAGGATAAGGTCACTTGTTTAAGAATAGATCCTCATCCAAAATCTCCAAATACACACAGTAAATAGCTTGTCTGTTTTGATGTAATGACTGCATTTATCAGGCTAGTGTGCCTCATGCACCAGAGGGACAAGCCGCAGGAACAAAAAGGTCTGAATGTTAACTGACTACCAGGATTGATTCCAGAAGCATTTTTATGGGTTTCTGGTGCAGCTGCCTATATTATGCTTCTCTTAGTTTTCCAGTCATGGAATATTAAGTTTTTGATTCACTGGCAGTTTTAAGTCCAGATGATTGAGAGCCTGTTCTTTATGGAATTGGAATTATTCCACAAGTGTGTGTGTGTGTGCGCGCACGCACACAAGTGTTTTATTACTTTCTAACTTGAAGGCAGCTCTCCTGGACCACAAAATCCAATGTCTGAAGCAGACTTGAGTCTCATGACTCCTTCAGACAGCTTCCTTCTTTGTACGCGTGTGCATGTGTGTTGGCGGGGGCAAGGGGGAGAACTCTTGCTGTGAAAGAAGAGTTATGACCTCTCGAGTTAGTCATCAGTGGTGAAGAAGATGCCCATTTGTGGTTTAACAAACTGTGAGGAGGAACTGCTTACCCAGGCATAAATGCATCATCACAAAATCAGTGTCTGGTGAGTAGAGAATGCCAGAATAGGCTTGGCACATCACCAGGCTACTGAAGTAGGACATATCTTTCTGTACAGTGGCTTTCCAGAGTTTTAGTAGGCTAAAGATTTGAAGTTCAGTTGACCCCTTTAGTATAAGCTGCAGAGCCCTAGCAAGATACTGCCTATGAATCTGTTGCACCTTACATAGGTGGAATAAGTAATGAGCAGTTCATGCATCAGCGCAGGTCCTTACTGCTTTGTCTACTGGACCACCATGTGGGGTCAAAACAGGCTCTGCACAAATCCTAGGTCGTCACACTTGACTGCCTTATTTTTGTATGGTGAAACATCCTGGTTAAAAGTTATCTTTCACAGGTGAAGTGGTCAGTATTAGGGCAGAAATACTTCCATATAAAGGAAAAGGGATTTGTCAGTAAATATTACTTTTGTTGTTTTGTTTGTCTGTTAGATCAACTTTTGTGATTGTGAGAGTCAAAGTTTTTTCTGTGACCTGAACTTTTTAAAGTTAAACTTGAGCTGATATCTAAGTTAAATTTAAAGCAATGGCTATGCATCTGTAACCGCGCCCTCTGAAAGAAGAGAGGAAGTTGGTACCTGTGAAATGGGTGGGGGGATATATTAGCTTAAGTCTATGAAGGAGACAATTTGTAGTTGGCAGAATACAGAAGACTAGAAGAAGGGAAAATTGTAGCATGCTGTAAAAACTATCAGTTCAGTTGATGTCTTTTCACTCATAAGTAAAATTATGAGTTTTTGTTCAAGCTCCTCTTTGAGAGGTTCTTTATAGGTCTTTCTTGAGGATCACAACTAACAGACAAGAAATAAGTAATTATGTGAGAAGAAACCAAATCGCTTCCCCATCAGCTCTGAAAAGTTGTGGAACCTAATCCCCCAGACTCCTACCCCAGTGGTCCTTGGTGGAGAAAGGGAGGTGTACTTTCCAAAGCACACAGACAAGAGAACCATGGTTGAGCCATAGGTCTTCAGTGAGGATCTTAGTTAAATACTCCTGGGATCCACCAATATCGTTCTCAAGATCCTTTTCACCTTACAGCAGGTTTTCTCAAGATATCACAGACTTCCTCTCTGTATACACTGTAAACCAGCAGCTTACAACACCATTGAGGTCACCAGCTTGAAAGCCCATGCTATGCTGGCATTGCAGCCTGCCTGGAGAACGCGAAAGAGCATTACAGTTCAGAGCAGTGGCTTGAAGTTATTGCCAAGCTTATCCATTTCATCCTTTCCTTAAAAATTCAGTTTCAAAATCCAGTGTTGCCTTCAGGCTGTGGACACCCAGCCCTTGCAATACTTCAGACCTTTCAGGAGCTCTCTTGAAGTGACTTAGAATAGCTGTACTGTCAAGCGTATGCTGTCATCTCTATATTTTTAGGTATGTTTCTGTTTAGATTGAAATCCTGGACTCTTGCTGATTTCCACCATAAATTCAGTAGCAATTACCCTTTGTTTAAACTGCTGCTGGAATGTTAACCACCATCGTTTGCCTTAAGCATCCTAGTTAATGCCATTCATGATAAGTTACAAACTACAGTATATAGGAAACCTGCAAACCAACACAGCTGCCTTCATTAAAGAACCATTTAGAATGGCAGCACAAAAGCTAAAACATACAGCCAAGCCCTGAGACAGGGATGTTGCAGGCATGAGGGCAAACAGCACTCTCAGCAACATGAAGAGGGTCTTTATGCCTCAAGAAGTCCTTCAGGGAAATAGATCACATTTTTGGAAAACCCACCAAAATACCACCTAAGAATTTACTTCAGTTAAAACTAACCAGAACATTGATTGTATACCTCCCACTGCTGACCTCTCCTTGTCCTATAGACTGTACATTTCCTGCCTTTCTCTTTGGAAATAAGGAGAACAATTTTCCCATTAACACTGTCTCTACATCACAAATACTTAACATCTTTTCTATCAGATAGTCCAGCTGGTATGCATTTAGTCAAACTCAAAGCAGTTGTTTTCAACATGTATTTAACCTTAACAGTTGCTTCGGACTTGGTGAAAAAAGCTTATTTTTTGTGTATGATCGTACTCCAAAAAGATAGTGGTAATATCTTTACAAATCTCATGTAGAAATAGCATGAGTACAATAACACTATCGCCAGTACTGCAAACAGTATAACTCCGGGTGGAAAAGATCCTAATTTTGGATGCTGTGGCCTTCAGAAGACTTCTTGTAAGCCTTTTGCAGATTTCCCCCTTTTTTTCTTCTCTTTCTATCCCCCTTCTCCCCCACAGTATTCACGTTAGGTGTTACTGCGTTAGAAAAGGTGAGAGATCCAAACTTTGAGAGCATATCCATTTGAGTGAGGCAACTCTTAAAACGAAGCCCAAGACAGGGCTGCTTTTAACCTTTGTTAACCTTCATGTCTTTGTAAGACCTAGATACAAAACAAACGAGATGGCAACTGCTATCAGAAAATGGTCCATATTTTTTTCCCATAGTAGGAAAAATGAGGGAGTAAGGCCTGTAAATGGATATTCCACTGAAAGTTTACCTGTATTGTATGGCCTGCCTCCATGTTAACTGACAATAGAACCAATTGTACTGAAGTTTAGGCTGTCATCTTGGCTTATCAGAGGAACAAGCATAATGGGATTTTTGGGAGAGAGGCCGAGTGAAAGCTTCACATTCAGTGTTCTTTACTCTTGCAGCAGATCTGTCCGCTCTGTTTGATGCTCTTTCTACAGGGATGATGTAAAAATGTCACTGCCTACTCAAAAATACACGTGGAAGGACACATCTTAGAAGAACGGTGTTTAGTGCTACGCTACTTGCTTGTTTTGTTCCCTGACTCCTTATACACCAGCTGCAATGCTGCCAGTACAGCTTTATGTGCAATATGGTTGTAACTATCAAACATACTTTAAATGGTTTGCAACAGTACTTTGTTTTATCATGTGTTGAATATCACTTTAAGTCTTGGTTTGAAGCAGGGCTTCCTCACCCACATTTGCCTGGAAATAGAAATATGAAATTCCGTCTTATTTCCAGTTATCCTGAGGTAAGTTCATTGACACCAATTGTATGTGTTCAGCTCATCAAGGGAGAACTTGATGGCTTAATGCATCAGCTGGTGCTTGAAGCAATTGCTTAGAAGTTACGGTTCTGAAATCAGTTGGAACAGCCATTCTGTAATGAAGGAAGGTGTTACTTATTTCTCGTAAGCTCTGTCAAGTGGGCTGTCTTGTGCTACAGCAACTTTCCGTCAGCTAGCTTATCTGTTGCATCCTGCACCCCACCCTGCAAGGCTGCAGGGTTTATTGAATTACTGGCAGTACTATTTAAAATGCAGACACCTGCCTAAGAAGGTGGAGTACAGCATGTGTCACCTATCTTCAGGACCTCTTGCGATGAGCTGAGATTGGGGATGAGAGTGACTATGTGAAGTAGGTCTGAGACTGCTAGAGAAAAAAGTTAGAATAACGACACTGGCAAAGTCAGTTTTGTGAACTAAGGGATTGTCCATCACCATTCACTGGACTTCATAATATAATTTGTAACTTAAGGATGCTTTTAATGGGGTGAGAGTAGGTGGGAAAGGATCTCTTTCAGTATCTCTTGAGTACTTGGGCTGTGGTCTTAGCTATCTGAATACAATCTCTCTTGGACAGTTGAGAAACTGATGAGCAGTGAAAATGAAGATTGTGTTCTGCTTATTAAGCATATTGCACTATTCTGCTCGATTCCTTTGGTTGTTCAATGTGCCAGCTGTCTGAAGCTGTTTTAATGCATACTGCTTTTGGCTCCTGTCCTGAGTTTGCTCTAATTCTGCCCATTCCTTCCCTCATGTACTACCTTATAGTACTGATTCCAGGCTTCCTTACATTTTGACTTGACTTCTGACAACAGAAAATACATACATATGATTTCTTTTGCATTCCCCTCGCCCCCCACCTTCCCATAGCAGTAACTCCAGTTGGCCCAGGATGACCTTTGATATATCCCTAGCAAGCAGTGTTCTGTAGTTATCGGCCAAGAGCAGGTATGTAGGGAGAAGTACAAGAACATAGTGTGGTAACTTCTCTTATGTACTGTCCCCTACGCTTCAGCAACCTGTGGGGTGAAAGTATTTCAGAGGTATCACTAGCCAGTTGTTTGGGAACTTGCTGCAGAGTGCGGGGGGATTAGTTTCACAGGATCTATACAAGGATTTCAGAGAGTGCTGGAAACTGCACTTGGGTACCACCAGAGCCAGCAGCTTTTGCTAAGTACAGGACTATTACTCCATATACCCTGTTTTCTTTTCCTTCTCACTTTAAGCACTGCCTTGCTACGTTAATGGATCCTTTGTAAAATTGTACACATTGTACAGCTAACATCAGTGAAATTATTCCATTTGGAATAATGGAAACTGTATTTTGTATCTCTATTTTAGGCAAATAGAATAGCTACTGAATTTGTGACTCTTAAACTTTAGAAAAGGATGACAAGACAGAAGACTAATGAAAAAGTAATTAAAGGCCATTTGCTGAAATTAAAGCATGAAGCTTGAAAAGGTTTATTTGCAGATGCTTCTCACGTAGTGCTCTTTGACATTCCAAGAGAGTTGGATATGCTATTTAAAATACTATTTTTAAGTGACCCTGAGTGTTCTTGAAATGAGCACGTACGGAAAGGGTACTGTGGGTTCATTTCTGACTCTTGAGCTCACTCTCATTTTGTCTGGCTATGTACGAAAGAGTTTGCCACTGAATCGGGAAGAGAATGCCTGAGATCTGATTAATCTGGTATGAAGAAGTCGCAAACAGGTGAGAGCTTAGCAAATTTGCTTGCTTTTCCTTTTGACACTGCTGATTCCCCAGAAAAGATAACAATCTGTGTATGGACTGTTTCTGTTAGCATACCTGCAGTGAGGCTAATCTGCCAGAGCTGTCAGAGGAGGCAAAAGCTTTAGAAGACAGTGGCAGTTCCAGAACCACGGTTGTCTTTTTGAAGCACTTGCACATGGAGGTTCCTGCTAACTTTGTTCGGAGGGCTTTTCCTGTAGATTTTGTCATAGGAGGAAATGGCCTGTAGTCAGCCCCAGCTGCTTTGTTGCAGAAAACTGCATAATATATACAGGCATGTTTTAAGGTGTGTGTGTGTTATATGTCTATTGGTCTGTTAAAAATTGAACATGTACAAAGTGCCAAAATTGTGAAAACCATTTTCCTTTTCAGGAATCCGTGAAAATAGTTCAATAAAGCTGGAATAATTCAGCTAAAAATTTAAGTTTGTAGTGTAATCTAGTAAAGCAGTTTCTTATGTTTACTAAAATTTTTGTCCAGAGGAATACTATGATAAAATGCAAATCTTTATTTCAAGCAAGAGGGAGAAAAATTATTATTGTTTTTCCTCCCTCTCTTTTTCTCTCTCTCCCTCTTCAGCTCTAATCAAGTACATCCGTCCGGTGTTTGTATCTCGGTCAGACCAAGATTCTCGCAGGAAAACTGTTGAGGAGATAAAGAGACGTGCTCAGTCTGATGGTAAATGGCCACAGGTACTGTATACTACTACAGTGTGACAGATGATATTTGGCATTTGCAGGCTTTGGATATGCAGTTCAATCTGTTTCCCTGTAGGATGCTTTAGATGGTTTATATGCAATGCAACTAACTTATCTGCACAAAACATCTCTAACACAAGCTGTTCATTGCAGTATGTTGGAAAGGTGGGTATGGATAAGTACATGGAATAGAGTTCTGTTAAGTGTTATGAATGGACAAACTACATCATTTTTAGGAAATACTCTAAGAAGAAAATAATCAGAAGCTTAGTAGAATACCTGGGAGAGTATGTATTCTTGTCTTTATTGAGGTTTTGGCTTATTGCCATTGTCAGAGATAGGATACTAGGTGAGATAGACCCAAGCAATTCATGTGCTCCAGTAAGTGGAGTATGCTTCTGCTGGAACAGGTGTTGAAAACATTTCTGAAATAAGCAGCTCGGACTTCAAAAAACAACAAAAAAAACAAACAAAAAACCCCCCTGAAATGTGACTACTTAGAATGCACCTTGGAAGAGAGTAATGGGAAGAAAGGAATGACTACCTCGGGGTCTAGATTTCCTATAAATATGTGGTTATTTTGAAAACTTGAAGCACTGTTCTTGGGAGTTTTTGAGATTAAGATATAACATTTGTGTCTCCTGACTTTGTTATTACTACAAAGGTTACTTCCACCTATTGTACTACAGAACTATTATGAACAAATTGGAAGAAAGGTGATATGTAGCTTTCATATCATGACTCCCATCAATAGATTTCAAAGAGCTTTAAAAAGTAAACATTCCCATCTATAGATGAAGAAACTGAGTTTCAGAGCTGAAGTGACTTCCCAGAAAATATCTGGGAAGCCAGTACCAGAGTGGGCAAGAAAACTAATATCCTTAATTCCAGACCATTGCTTTGTCCTCTTCTAATATGTATTTATTTCCTTTGAATGTAATATTCTGCAAATAACCAAACTTTCAGCAGTTCTTGGGTTTTGCTGGCCAAAATATTTTTTCGCAGTCTAATCTCTTCCTCTGAAGCTGGTTCAACTTGAGGATTTTTTTTCCGTACTAGAATTCTGCTTAGATATTTGCAGCCTCTGTCATTCTGATTGTGCATGTGCCAGGTATTAAATGCAGAAATAAAATAACAATCTTCCTTTTCTTAGCTGTAAGTAGTATTTTGGGAGGAGGAATTTTGTTTTGGTACAGAGCAAAAAATGAGATTTTTTTACCAGCACCAAAACTTCCTGTGAAAATTCTCTTGTACTTGCAAGTTTTTCTGGTCCCTGTCAGTGTTCTGGTAGAGTAGAATTGTTATCAGAGGTCAAGGGAGAGGCAAATTCCCATGTAAAGAAAATATTTTGACTAGTTAGAACTTTGCCTGACTTCTTCATTGAGGACTATTCTTTACATTAACTTGGCTGTTTTTCCTGGAAAACTTTTACTGTAACCCATTAACATTATCTTTGAAAAGATGTGTTTATTAATAAATCCACATGAAATATTTATATTTCTTAAAAGTAAACTTTTTTTTTACTTCAAGATAATGATATTCCCAGAGGGCACTTGCACAAACCGATCCTGTCTAATTACATTCAAGCCTGGTAGGTATGATGCTCATTTCTCTGTTCTCTACAGAATGTTCTTATATCTTCAGTTTTTAAAATACCACTTGCATTGTAATTTGCTTGCTGTTGCAGAAGTTGAGTTAAAAAAAACTTGAAATAGGGCACGATTGGAGTAGAATTTTTCTGATGCTGCAAAAGGGATGGAGTTCCACTATTACGCAAAACTTTGGTTCAGATAATTCAGATTTTTTTTTCCCGTGGCTTCCAAGTTTCATATGAGCTACAGGACTAATGTTTGTCTTACTGATTTCCCCCGCCCCCCACATTTCATATTTTGGGGTGAGTCTTGGAACATTTAGGTATAGTGTATAGCTTAAGGTTTCAGCGTGTATCTATTTGAGACTGCTGCAGCATTTGCTTCTGGGTAGTCTCTGGTTGACTCCTGTCTTCTGATTAGGCATAAGCTATACACTCTTCTGCTGAGTTACATTCTAGTGAGGATGGTATGGGAATCTTTAGCTGGTATAGCTCTGTCTGTTGCAGAGGCTGTCTTCTTAGGTGATATTTTATATCAAATGTCCACCTTCTAAGCTGGTTTTAGTCAGTATTGCTGTTTTTGCTTATCAAATGAGTATAAGGTGAACTAAGCATTTTTGCCCATGTAAGCTGCATTTATAATAGGGAGGATTGCTAATTCTGCAGTGTACCACCAATGTTTGATGCAAACTCACTTCTGTGACATAGGTAGGGAGATGGTGAGTGAGCAGGCTGCAGTGAGAGTCAGTTCTGAAACTGCTTTTGACTCTTCCCAGGTTTCTGCCTATCTTGTTGTGTTCTGGTCTTACTGTGTGTCTTCTATGTTATGTTGCTTGCAACTTGCACCTCCCTGTTGGGATTTCATGCAATGAGTCAACATTGTGGTTCCTCGCTTGGAATCTTGCTTGTGGTTCATTTGGCTGAAGGAATCTCTGTATTGTGTCCTGAACAAACATTCAAAAAGTCTTTCGTCCTCCTGTGTCAGCTCTTACCTTTTGGATGAGTGAGTGACGGTTAGGAGAACATCCACTTCTGTCATTCTTTATTCTCTTTCCACCTGAATCCTGGCCATGCTTTGTAAACCAGCTTGAATTCTTCATTAAAATCCTGGTTTCCTGCTCTCCCTCTGTTCCATAGACATTCTAGCCACCAAATGCCATATACTTTCTACCTCAAGTCCCCAGTGTGCCTCTATCTTCTACTTCTCTGGTCTAGCCCATGCTGCTGTTTGCCTCTTGACTGTCTCGCTTTTCCTGCTGTAACATGCTTCTGTATCCATCCAGTCTCCCAGAAATCCTTTGCCTCTAAATTCCTCACTTGTATCAAAGGACTGCAGCTCCCTGTTTGAGTAATTGCTTTCAGAATACCTTTCCCAGTCTGCTAATGTGGCCTGCATTCCTTGTTCTTGTTTTCCCATTCTGTGTTCATGCAAACTAGTTGTACAGGGCAGACTATTTAGTTTGGTATAAACGGTGGTGTTGTCATTTACCGTTCAGTCAGATTTTGTCATCTTTGGACTCTTTCAGAAGTTGCTTAGGGCATTGTTCTTGGAGACTAAACAGAAAACGCCACTGGGCCAAGAACCAAATCTCTGCAGGATCCCTGTCAGACAAACTTCATTTAAAGATGTTTACAGCCCATTAACAGTTACTCTTTTTATATCTTTGCAATTACTTGTTTCATTAAGCAAATGTAATGCTGAGCATACAGTATACCTATATCATTCAGTCCTAAATTTTAATAGGAATATTATGCAGTGTTTAGTAAATAGCTTTACTCATAATGTTTTATATGCAAATTTTATTAACCAAATTTTTGTTTCTGAGAAAAAGATGTGTTTAGAGAAATGTTGAGCAAGATAGTTATCACGCATATCAAATCCTTGTACTAAAACCAAAAAAAAAGATTAGCGAATGATGTCTGTAGATCTTGTGCTACCTATTTATTAAAACCATAATTTTCATGTAAAATGAAGTAATACTTCTGTACCATAGCTCTAGTCCAATGCATTTTAACTGTTAGATTTTCCATAACTGACAATAAACAAGCAAGCCCTTTGGAGGGGAAGTAAGGTACAAAAAGAGAAAAGAAGTTAAATTCATACCATTACTTCAAAGATGTGGCATTAAATCAGTGTTGCTCAGCTAAATACAGAGAACTTTTTTTGCAGAAGAAAGCTTAGGTTCTTCTCCAAAAAAAATGTGTTGACCACTGGCAATATATTGACTTAACTATCTTGCATGTACTCCTATTTCTTTCTTTCAAAAAATCATTTGATAATTATTTTTAATAATAATATTGAATTGAATAATCCAGTTGAATTTGGTACTGGGCTTTGGCTTGTGTGCATAACAGCTTATGTAAGTGGTAGAGGATAATTTAGAGAATGTAAACAAGCATTCTTAGTTATTTATCTTCTGAAAACGTAGCGGTATGTTGTTACTCTCCAGTGCTCATTTTTCTTTTTTTTCTTGATTACTTTTGATACTACTTTCAGATCTTATTCTTTCAGATCTTATTCTTTCACTATCAGCAGTAATTCATGTTCATACCAAACCATTATTGATGTAATCTTTTCTTTATTTCAATAAATTCTTCTGTACCAAAATGTGCTATAAAGTCATGATAAGTTGTATGTCTGTTCCAGGAGCATTTATCCCAGGAGTTCCTGTACAGCCGGTGGTTTTACGTTATCCAAACAAATTGGTAAGTTCAGCGTGTTTCATAATTAGTAATATGTGCTATTTAATGTTTGTAGTCAGAATGCATTTTCTTCCACATTCATTTCTGTAACCTTGTAGGTTAGATCCTTAGGTTTAGAAATTTAGAAAGCATTGAAAACTGCTTTTTGACCAAGTATTCATTCCTTAAGCCTCTAGCAATATAAACAGACTTAAATTGAGCAGTTTAGGTATTTCTGCTTTTTTTAAGTTTCTCTTTCAAAACAATGTTCTGAAAGTTACTCAGGTTGTTACAAGAAGTATTGTATATTTGCTGAGCATAAATAACAAGACAGAAATGTCAAATTCTTTCTTGAATCTGTATCCAGAAGTGCTCCCTGTTACTAGGCTGTGTACTGCAGAGCTTTTCTTACCATCATTTGTTGCTGGAAGATGCTGCTACCTGCTGAGATATTAGTCTCAAAATTACAAAATTTCAATAATTACAAAATCGCTGGGGAGCTCATCATTTTATAAGGTCTCCCTGGCCTGTTTTACATTCTCTGTGCACTTGAATGAGGTACGCTAGATGCTAGCTATTTTGAAATAGTCCTTCAGTATAAATCAGGTTATGGTAAAATGCAAATTAAAGTGTTTATTTACAATATTTAAATTAGACAGTTGTTATAAATGCTTGTAAAGATATGAGCAAAGCTCACCTGATCTACTTCAAGATCAGGCGTACAGGAAGGCAGAGAAGAGGGATTTTTTTTTTGTTTAGCTGATCCGCTGTACATACTTTTTTGTCCTATTGCAGCAAGAATCCTGTCTTTCTGCATTCCTCAGGTAATTAGAAGAAGATGCTCCCTAGTGAACTGTGTTGGCTTTTATAGTCAAACTGTTTTTCTTGGGTGTTTTTTTTTTTTTTGAGCCCTCTGGGGATTACTTTCAGGTTCAGTCTGTCCCCCTTACTGAAATTTAAGTCATTTGGGGAAAGGTGGGAGGACTGTCAGAACTGAAATAAGGACTGCCTTACCTCTTTGGTGATGTGCATTGCATCAGAAGATTGCATTCTGTCTCCTCAACTGGCCTGTTAACCACCCCTTGATGTTAGAAAGGATACAGTTTCCTCTTGGTGCATGAGTGCTTATGTTTTTGAAGTGTTTCTATCCGTTGATCTTTCTGTCAATTTATATAAAACATATGCTTGATTAAAAATTCCTAAACAAAATTAATATGCAGAGCCCACCACTGGCTCTTGATTGAGACCAGGTGTGATGGTAATCAACTAGTTTGTGGTAACAGCCCTCAGAATTATCTTTGAGGATACCGTGACAAGTATTGTAGCCTCTGCTGTGTTTGCATAGTATTAGTAAGTGTTATAGCAGATTGTCAGTGACTTTTTTTCAATATATAGAAATTGTTTTATCTTCAGGAAAACAGATCCTTTTCTAAATATCTTTTTAACCTTCTGTCTTCTTGACATGCCAGTTTAAAATGCAAATTCACATATACCTCACATCATACTTAATATACCTTGTTACTCTTAGTTAATATTATACTTATAATAATATCAAACCATACAAAGCTATCAAACATTAACTTTGCAAGTATCTTCAAAAGTATATTTATTTTCAGAGTGAAATGCTCTTATTACCTATAGTGCATAATATGCAGTGTTTGTAAACTGATATTAAATGTTCCTAGCACTCTATTAACAGAAACCATGCATGGAAGATTTATAATCACTTCAGTGAACTTCATAAACTTTTTTACATTTTTGCAAAATGTCTTAAACTCTACGTATTTATATGGATGTCCAACAGAGATGACCTGAATGTATGTAACCGATAGGATAATCGGCCCACATTTTCTCTTTCTTACCACTTGTAATTACCATAAAAGACCGGTATGTTTTCAGTGCCTTGATGAGTCACTTAACTCCTAGGAATTTCTTTTACTGACATTAATGAGAAAGGAAAATAAAATAATTGTTATTCATATTTGACTTCATATTAGCTCAGGGTCTGCAGAAGAGATGTAGCAAAGTTAAAAGTGAGGTGGGGAAGGAGGGGCTTGATATATGGAGGTTAGGTTTGTGTTGGTTAGGATGCATTTAAGAGGAAAGGGGTGGGGAGAGAATGTTGTCTTTCATAGCCCAAAACTGCATTTCTAGCAAATCTTTTTTTTCCTCTCTCTATCTTCCTGTCTATCCTGTTTAGCCAATGCATATCCTAATTTTAGGTTAAGAGAAGATCTGCAGGAGAAGATCCGTTTCTAAACCAACGAATTCTAGTCACCTATCATGTGCAGTTACTCCACTGCTTTCAGCTTGAGCTAGCTGCTCTGTCCTACCTTCAGAGCTCTTACTTCCAAAATAGAGATGAGAATGATCTTGGGTGTGTGTGCACCTGACTGTTTTGGGAGGCTTCTGGAGATTACAGCCTGGGGTGAAAGTAGCTGTGTGCACTCTTATGCACTTGTTTCCTTGTACTCCCTACATTCAAGAGCAAGGCAAAGGTTTTGCAGTTGGATGCTGGACACCTGTTATCTATATTCCATATAAGGGAAATGCTCTAATACATGGGGACATTAGGTTGTACAGCTATTCGTTGTTTCACTAAGTTCCTTCATCATGCACATAGTTTTTTCTTTGTCTGAATATTCTATCAGTGTACTAGTATTTAAGGAAGGCTATAAACCTGTCTAAATATTACAGATTCTCTTAAAAAGTATTTCGATGTCTAAGCGTCCTCAACAGTTAACTGTGCTATTTGATGTGAGGTTTGGAAGTATCTGTTCTGGCTCAGCGTTGGGGTATTAAGGGCTGATTGACTGTATTTTTACATGCTGATTCTCATTCTGCTGCAACATTGGCTTTGTTTGAAGCTTGGTGTGATTCTCAGCCTCTTCTTGCATCAAGTACAAATTGTGTCCAAGTTCCATATCAAAGGATTTACTATCTAGGTACAAAAGTTATGATAGTGTTGTAAGTATGCTTTGAAGGTAAGTGATGTCCATAAGCCATAAGCTGACAGCTGTGATAAATGTAAAAGGCATCTAAATAGGTACAAATAATAGCACTTCCCAGCTTCTGCTTGCTCTTTTTTTAACATGACAATATTGGATACATTAGTGGGAACCTACTACAAAATATTTCTGGCCCCTCCCAGCCCCCTCACAGGTCAGAATCCTGTTTTCCACAGCCTAGCATTTACTCTTCATCCATGCTATGCTCTAATGTTCCAGGTGAGAAAGCACGTGTATGCCTATTGTGATATTAGAGTTGGGAGTTTTTCACAGGGTTGTTATGTGACATAATTGAGTTCCTCATATCAGAGAAGTCATGCCAGCTGGCCAGCACGATAGCTGGGATTCTGAAAACATATTCTCACTGTTCAGTAGTCCATTGCCCCAGCAAGGTACTTCTGTAGTGCTAACCTTTCCCCCCCCCCCCCCCCGCCCCCTTCTTC
Source organism: Dromaius novaehollandiae (assembly GCF_036370855.1). Lineage (NCBI taxonomy): Eukaryota > Metazoa > Chordata > Aves > Casuariiformes > Dromaiidae > Dromaius > Dromaius novaehollandiae. The sequence continues at coordinate 70,500,131 of NC_088099.1, read as the reverse complement.
TCTCCTCCTGCACCGTTGCAATTTTGGGAGCTGATTGAGTTGGATATGTGTAGCACTGTGCAGCTGTTCTATATGACAGATGTAATCTCTGATTAGAGAGATTTTAGGCCGTCTTATGCTCCATGATCTGGGTTTGTGAATGAAAATTACTTGTGGGAAAAAAACAAAGCACCTGATGTGTATAGTTGTAGTATCATCAGGACAACACAATTGTCAAAAGCAGCTTGTTTAACAGTAAAACTATAGGCATTTATTTGGGCTCTGCAAGAACACTAGATGGAGAAAGCTATTTTCATGCACCAGTGTTGATTGCTGGAGATGGAAGCCCTTTGTTTTATGATATTTTGTCTCATTTAAAATAATTTAAAAGTCAAAATTTAAATTTTCAGTAATCCTTCATGATATATTGACTTTATTCCAAACTGTTGTTCTACTGCATTAATCATTTGCACTTCTTATGGATGTGTTGCTTTCATTTTGCTTGTGACAGTCTTTTGCTCTAAGAGGTAATTAAAATGAGTTAAACGTCAGTTTCAAGATCTTGGCACAGGCGATCACCTGAACTCTGTAAAATGGTTTTGGATGGCATGGAACTAAATCAGAAAATTTCTAGTAGGTTGGCAGAAATCTCTCTCTGATCTGCTTTTTTAGAAACCAGAATTTCATGAATCCTCTTGTTGTATTTCCATTAATGATTTTTACACTGTTTTCCCAGTCGATCAGAACAACAGCTTGGAATTCATTTTGCAGCTTTTGCTTTCTTGCCTTTCTGTACAAATCTAATTTCCACTATGTATTACAGGTGTGGGGTTTTGGGTTTTTTTTTGGTTTGGTTTGGTTTTTTACACTTTCTTAATCTTACAGTTAAAAATATGATGACCTATACTGTTGTCTTCATTCTTGTCATTTAATTACTCCTTTCCAGATCTCTCCTGCTGATGACCTTATATTCACATCTTTCATAGCTACCTACTTGCGTTAGTGTTTTACACACGTAATTCTTTTTTTTTTTTTTTTAACAGATCACAAAAAGCGTTGTCACAGTCTCTTTCAGGATCCTTTTACTGCACTAGAAATTTGTCTAGACTTCAGGGGTAGTTGACAGAAACTTTAATTTCTGTGTAGCAGAATGGAGAATAAAACCCATGCCAGGCATCCCCCACTCAACTTGTTCAATTCTGCAGTCTGAGCAGGATAATAATCCCAGATTACACCAAACATTCCTACAAGGCTTTTGGATTTGGGATTGTAGATTTGTTCATTTTAGCTATCCAGAAGTGCTGCTGGTCTTGCTTGAGAGCAGTTTGGGGGTTTTAGTAATACAAATCTTATAATGTATCTTAATAATAATGTATCTAGTAATAATAATCTTTGACTCTTGGATCAGGCAGATGCATGCATGCCCTCTGTGAGAAAAGGGAACTGGAGAAATATTGTTTGAGGCAAGACCAATACTGGCCCCACTGACTCCTGTCAGTAGGGAGGACTTCCTTGGCATTGTCTGTATGGGTCCTAAGTACCTCAGAAGTGTCTCAGAGTGTTCGTATCTGTTGTTGGAAGGTCCAGGGAACCAAGGTCCAAGGGTGAGGGACACTAAGGGACGCCCTCTACAGCTGGGTGAGTTAGAGTGTATGCATGGACTGTACATCTGAAAGAACACTGGCTTATGGTAAAAGACTTTATTTTCCAAGGTTAAGAGCATTTGAGAAATCTGTGGATCTGTAAGTGTTCTATGACTATAGATGTTTTGTGGTTAAGATCTGTATTACTGGGTATTCCCTAGCTTCATAAAAGGTAGGCTGATTCCTACTGTAATTGGCTTACTCTTAATAGGACTAAGAAGTTTTGCAAAAAAGGCGTCAAAGTTTCCATGAAGACGTCATACTCCTACATCATCATACTATCTATAATGTAACAGAAGTTTAAAGTACAATTATTAATTGCAACTGTCACGCTTCTCTTTTTAGGACACCATCACATGGACGTGGCAAGGGCCAGGAGCGTAAGTGGCTTTTATTTTATTGTTTGCATCATGATTACTTTCCTTAAATAGTTTTATTTACATGAACTTGTACAAGTACAAAGTCAAGCAGGAATATACTGGTTATTGGACTATTACTTGGGATTAATTTGTGTCTTTCATCCCTGAGTATGATAATACTCAATTAGAGGAGTCCAGATATAAACAGGGTATACTTTTGCTACTATAATTTTGATGGTTTGTGGAATGGATTTTAGTTTTTATATATTTATTTGTTGAGCCAAGTACCTGAAGTAAAACAAATTGCTTCTGCTCTGCGCCTGCATATCAGTTCGGTATGTCTATATAGAACTTGCGGAGACAGTCGTCGCAACAAAGGAGTTTGGAAGTACTATTTTCAGAATATTGCCCAATTGTAACTTTGATTTATTTAAAATTAAATGTTATTCTAGAGGTACCTTAAATATATTTAGCAAATTTGTGTAATGTAAATTATAAAATGTAGCCTCTTTCTTTTTTTAAAAAAAATCACTTTCTGGCACTATTTCCACATTTGGGCTGGAGTCAAAGTTATAAAATTTTTAGATGAAGATCAAAACAAAAAATTTTGAACCCTAGATAAAGGGGAGGTGAATTCCATGGTTAATAGTTTCCCATCAACTGCCTCTTTGGGAACTTGTTTTGAATGTCCTGCTTGAGATCCTGTATTTTAGTAGTAATGAGAGAGCCATTTGGATTGGCCAGGATACCAGTAATTTACAGTTTTGTGCCTTGTACCTTGAAATGGACTAGGAATCAGGTTTGATTAAGGGCACATCTAGATGGGGGTACTTGGAAGTCGCTGGTCACTTTTAAGGGTTCCCCTTTCAATTAAATCATTACATTAGGAGTAGTGGAATCCATGACAGTGTCTACGCTAAACAAATGCTGCTGCGTTTACTGCAGACAAGGATTTCTGGTCTCTCCCTGTGAGTTGTTCTGCCTTGTGCTGGCACTACAACTCCTCTAGCAAACTAACTTGGCCAGAGGGGAAAAAGGTGAGTAGTTCTCTTCTGGCTTAGTGTCTTCCCTGAGGTGTCAGGAACACATAGGAGGAGGAGGAAGAGGGAGGGAACTTGTAGGAGTGTTGACTCAGATCGTCTTAACATGTCGAAAACAGTAGCCTCATTCAGAACTGCTGATTGCTACTAACAAATGAAGTTAAGTGAAAGCTGAATCAAATTCTGAAGCAGCATGTGATGTTATGCAAATGTACTTGGCCAATTTAAATTACAGTTTTTATTTAATTAGGATTAATCCTCCTGAGTGACCTAAAATGTATTTATGATATCCTAAAAAAATACTGTTAAGGCTACCACAGTCTTCAGTTTTTCAGCAAACATCTCTCTTCATCTCTGATAATGTTGACCAAAACTTAATCTGGTAATGTTGTTGTATACAGGATTATTCTGTATACAGAAGACTTATAGGCTACCTCAACTTTGAATAGACAGTCAAATAGAGTGAAAATTTGTCACGTACAAAGTATACAATTTCTGGAAAGTAAGATTTTACTTGTTTGGCAGTATTCACAGCAAATCAATGGACTTGCTTTGAAAACAAATCTGATGTAGAGAAAATTTAAGTTGTATGCCATAGCCAGAGAATCTTTAAGTTAGATACCACTTCTATTTTTTTTTCCAATTAATATTTATGATTTAAGGTTAGCATGTTAAAAACAAGGTTGTGGGGAGCGGGGTGTGTGTGTGTGTGGCAGATACCTTCAGAATTAGAGAGAGGCGATAGGGAGCAAGTGTATTTGTAACTTAAGGGGTTTTATGTGCTTGGAAGAGGATGTACAAGATAGATCTTCATGTTTCCTGTCAATGACTTAAAATCACTAATTTCATTTGTCTTTGTTTTACCGTATTGGAAATTCAGCAGGAAAGAAGGCAAACAACACTGCAGCCTTATATAGCAAAATGAGTAGAGTGTTACTTATAGTAACAGCACTTTATCTGTCTAAGAGGATTTTGTCCAGCTCTCCCCACATGCTTATTGAGCACTGTAACTACTTAGATACTATATAAAATGTAGCTACTGGTGCAGCTGTAATTCAGGTTTCCAAAATCCTTTCCTAGATTTGAATCTTTCTGCCTTCTAAGGTCATGTTGATTCCAATATCTTGTGTCTCAGTCTGCTAAAACACATGTACTGTATTTCATTAGCAGATTTCTGAAGTATAATCAATTTTGATTCCAAACCAAGGCAATGATAAAAATCTTAGCAGTTTTAACTAATCTTGCCAACCCTATGCTGAATACAGTGTTTTCCTGGAACAGATTTACTATTTATTTACGTACTGTGCATGCATCATTCATATCTTAGTGTATATATATTAGTACATGTGTTATTTTACTGTTGGTCTTCTCCCTTCACTGGGTATCTTTTAACATGTGATTTCAGTGTGAAATGCTTTTGTTGCACCTTACAGAAAATAATGTGCAGAAGTGCCCTTAGACCTTTTCTTTCAATTTGACAACTGAATACAATCATATCTACGGACTGTAATGTTACTTGAACACGTCAGGACATAATGTACTACTGTTTCACTTTATTCAAATTTTCTTTCCCCTCTTTCCTTTCCCCCCCCCCCCTTCCCTTTAGGTTAGAAATTCTGTGGCTTACCTTGTGTCAGTTCCACAATTCTGTGGAAATTGAGGTTAGTAGAAAAAAAAAAAGTGTATTTCTATATTCTGGGCAGTATCAGAATATGTAATACTGTATTTAATTCTTCTGTAAAAGTTTGTATTCGGTCTTTGTATGTTAACTTGAAATTCTGTGGGGAAGGTTCCTTCTATCCTGCTTAAACAGAGTGTAACACTTGGATGCTTTTTCAGTTTGCATCAGACTATAATACTTTGTTTTTCCTCTGCTTACCTTGTACTGGATTTTTCAAGTAATGTTAATGTTTGCTGACATGATAAAGTCCATTGGAAAGATCAGTGTGCTCTTTTTACCTTTAATACATGGCTGTATTTTTTTTTAAAGAAGTATCTCCAAAAATATATATTTTGCCTTTTAATCAGTTAAAATATGAGCGGTCTAAGGGCCAGGGAACTACTGCCTCACACAAGCAAGCTAACTGATTGGCAGGATTTTTCCTCTGCCTCAGGAACATGGCTTTCTGCCTTACACAAGTAAAATGGGCTCCTTCACGCAGAACTGAGCTTTGCTGAACTTTCTTGATTTTTGAGGCAGTAGCTGCTCTGTAGCTCATATGGAGCTTACGCAAGAACAAATTCCGATCTTTGGTCATCTTAGAAAAAAAAACATAAACAAAAAACCCACAAAGTCAGCAACTTTCTGAAACACCCTGTACTAAAGCAGAAACTAGGAGATAGTGGAGGAGCAAAGCTGTTGTAAGGCTGTACTATGTGAGGCAGAGTACTTAAGAGGTACGTGATGAATCTGGTTTTGGAAAGAGATGCTGCAGATTTAGGACAGTGGAGGAAGAGGGAATTGTTCTGTGTTCAAAGTCATGGTTTTTCCCTCGTCTCCGAAGTTCATTGGCTCCTCTTCCTGCTTTCTTACATCAGCACAGAGTTACTGGCAAATACAGACTATTCTTGATACCGGAATTACTGCTGAAGATAGAGCAATTCAGGGAGGTATACAGCAAGCAAACACAATTTAATATGTTTCTGCTTGGATAACAGGCAGTAAGGTCTGGCTGTGAAGCAAGTGGCATCTGAGGTTTGCTAGTTTGGTCTTCCTCTGCATATCATACATGTTCTGGCATACTATGCATGTCATCCAGCGTATGTATTGAGAAGCATACATCCAAGTAGACTTTATAATAGGTTAACATAAAGATTAGCCCATCTGTCCTGTACTTCATGCAAGCAATCTCTTGAAGAAAGGTATATAGTTATCTGCACATGCCTGAGCTTGTTTTGGCTTCAGTCTCTTTGTTTTGTTGGCCTGTCAGCTTCAGCATTCATCCATGCATCAGTCTCCAGTAGCTGAGAGTTCCTCTGTTAGATTTCTAGTTTGTTGAACTGACCATGCTATTTCTGTCCAGTTCAGCACAGATATTGGAACACCCCTGAAATTAGGAATTGCCTCATATTCAAACTTACCCTGCATATGGATGAATGAATTGCTGACAATTTGCTGCTTAGAGTAGGAAGAATAGAACTGGGCTCAGAATTTGAAGGAACAATCTTTTCGTCTCTGTTAGCTTCACAGTCTTTATCCTTTTATATATTATATCATGTTGGGATGGTGTACCTACTTGTAAACTAAGAAAACAGGAGTAGTATGTTTTCCATTGTCAAGGTGTATATAGGAAAACTGTAGCAAAAAATAAATAAGTTGAGGATTTGTCGAGTCTCTATCACTGAACATTTCTAAGAAACAGACAAACATCTAATGGCAGTATTTTGGGTACTGCTGATCATATGATTGAGTCTGAAAATACTGCGAACTCCATAGTTGATAAAAAGCACTTGCTTAAATAACAAACGATATTTTGAAAGCAAAACTTGGAAAACAAGGGCTAGTAGGAAATTCCTGAATCATAATTTCCAGTTTGCACTATAGGCAACTATACCAATTTTTAACTAAACTTTGTGTTCTTTTTTTACTTAAGATGCTTTCTACAGAATTACGAAAGTTTTTGTTCACTTGGTGCATAAATTATCTCATGGTGTTGCCCTACCGAATGTGGTATTTTTCTTATACTAATGGCTGTGGAGGGAGAATTGGTGTTCCTTTGTTCCTTATATCTGAGAAATTAATTCCTTGGCTGAACTGATAGGTTTTGAGGGTTTTTCTATGGAGTCTGGCACTGATCACAGAGCTTACATCATAGCTTAATGAACACTTAGCATCATAGCCAAAAGCTGGGCGGTCTTTTAACACAGACTATCCCATTCTGAAAGCTGCCCTTTTTTTATCACAGATCTCCGTCAGTTGTGACTTGATTTCTTGTGGCCATCTGCATTTGTTTAGAATTTTTCTAACAATTTTGTATTAATATCCAGTCTCCAATATGAAAGAGAATTTGCAAAACCTCCAGCAAATGAAAAGAAAAATACTTCTGATGTGTACATTAAGCAGTTGTATATGGTTTCAAAATGTATAATAGGAACAGTAAATCCCTGATGTCCTGAGAACATCTGGATTCCAAAAATCCAAGGTATAGAACAAAGCTCATGTAGCAGGTGTTTTTCTTAGTTGTCTGAGTTGAACAATGCAGAAGTATTAGTTTGGACATAAGAGGTTAATGCAAGAAAATGCTAATAGTTTTAAATCATTTAAAGCTTCCTGGTTCCATTTATGAAAGGAAGGTAAAACTTTATTTGGGTTCCGTAAGGTAAGAAATGAGCAGAGACACTACTGAATGAATTTCCAGAAGTATGATGCATTTTTAAGCAGTGAAGACTTCAATTTTTACGTTTTTGTAGTTCTCTTGATAGTATGGCTTTGTAAATAGCAACTGGCTGTATGTATCTTTTAATTGCAGTGCTACAATACAGATTGTTTAAAATGTTAAGTATTCTTGGTATAATTCAGTTTTCTGTGTGCAGTTTCTACCTGTGTATATTCCTTCAGAAGAAGAAAGAAAAAATCCAGCATTATATGCCAGTAATGTCAGACGTGTAATGGCAAAGTAAGTATGCTGTAATATGTGACAAAAATAGATGTATGTTCTAATTTTAACATGAAATAAATGTCATGAAATCTGGAAGTGTAGCTGCCTGCTTGCAAAGAAGCTTATAGTCTGTAGTAGTGTATACAGAATTTCTTACTTAGCAATTCACTTCTCTAATGTATTTTGTTATATGAGGAAGGTGGGGAGCCACAAATATAGCAAGAGCTGTTCTAATTCCATGGGTTTTGGTTTTTTACATTTTACGTGTCTTAACAAGCCAGTTCCTGTGCTGTTGTGGGTATTTAAGTCCTCTGGAGGGAAAAAGTATGGTTGAAGCTCTAAGTTAATGTAACTGAATTTTGTGCTAATGAGGTTACATTTTAAGCTATAAATTAACTTTTTTTATGAGGTTAAGAATAGTGTCATGTATTCATTATCAGCTAATGGTTATTTGAAATAGTAAAGCATAGGGAACTTAAGTTCAGTGAGTTGCTTCTGTTTTAGAAATTGAGCACCGGACCAATGTAAATACTAATTGTCCTCACATTAAAGTTCACCTTCAGCTAAGAACACTTGTTTATAGTGTTTTATATGGCCAAGATTGAATATACAGACCTTAGTTCTCTTTTGTTGTATTTTAATTACTTTCTCTTACTTGTAAGATGATATATGAAACTGTCATTCATTTTATGTCCTTTCAGTAAGTTTTCCTTTAGTCAGGTCTGCAGATACTCTTTTCAGTATTTACAGAAAAGCCTCTGATCACTAGTAACTCGTGAAAGATTTATGCATCTTTATACTCCTACAGAAGAACTTACGAAATCTTAATTTTCTTTGTGTAACTTCTCTTCGTTTTTCAGATACGAGTTTCAGCCAAAGGCCAGTTTATACATAGAAACTGGTAATTCTCTGTTTTATAAGCAGAACCTGGATCTGTGAGTTTCTTACGGATGTTGGCTCTGTAATAGAGCAATTTTTGGTCCATTGTACAAAAGGTCCTTACAAAAGAAAAAAACAAAAGAATCTATGTGAATCAACCCATCTTAGAGTTGCAGTGACCTCCAAGATTTGTGTGGTTAATTTAAGATAATTAGCTGGCACAACATATAAACGTTGTTCTCAGACTTTGGGTAAAAAGCATTGTTACAGAAACAGTTCTGAACTCTCCTCCAGTCAAAAGATGAAAGGGTTGGTGTGGCATAAGGATGAATTTTGAAAAACTCTGGAAGTTGACAAACTGCATGTTTAAAGACTTCCTTTCCCTGTGTATGCAGAGAGGGAGATAGATGATTTTTCTTCTCCCCTTCACTTCTCCCTCCCATCTCTGAAGAATTAGTCATTTAGGGCTGGCAATGAGAAATGGGCTGCAGATATGAAGGGAAGATTGTCAGAATGGAGGATAGCAAGCATGGCTTGATTTGAGATGAAGAAAGGGCTGTGGATGCTGTGTTGATGTGAAAGGGAAACGTGTTTGGATATCAAAGTTCTGAAGTTAAAATGCAGATAGAAATAAACCAGAATGCTGAATTTTGGATACTGTGGATTAGTTTGGGCCAGTTAAAATAGCATCAGCACAGGCAAAATATTCCTTCCTAGTTTCATCTAAGTAATTAAAAACATGATGATAAACTCACAGAAATTGAGAGTGCCTGTTCTACTGACCATTTCCCAATGCTTACTTGAAGTGGCAGCTCTCAAAACCCTCACAGTGCTTTTACATGGCTTTTGGTATAGGAGGCGTCAATTTAGATGCTGTCAATCTGCTCTGGAGCTGCAGTTGTTGCAGTCTTAGCACCTCCAGTGCTCTTAGGTGCTATCATTGCACCCATTAAAACCATGCATTACTAAATAAAGGACAGTCTTACTGCTCCATCAGGACTTCTCTTCTTTTCTTCAAGGTTGAATTGGTGACTGTGTACCATTCTGATGTCAATAGGTCACTTCATAATTTATTTAATGTCTGCTTCTTTCCCATCCCCATATGTTTCTGGAAGAAGAGTCTAACCCTACTAGATATTTTACAGCAGCTGGGGCGGTAGTCCCAAATAATAATGCATTCCTGAGTCCCAGACAGGTGTTGTGGCAAAACCCTGTGTCTCGTCCCTGATTTCTAGAACTGCTAGAACTTGCAGAGTGCAATGATAGATATAATTTCCACTCCTGAAATGTTTTTCTTCATTGTAGTTTTGTCTTCTGAAACAACCTCTGTTAACTGTTGAACAAAGCACTTGATGGGATGCCTGATTCTTGCACTGCTTCTACATGTTGATTCAAGCTTTAATTATAAACAACTTTTGACTAAGCAGATGGTGTCATTGAAGGATTTTTTTTTTTTAATGGCATCAGTTTCTTGCAGAATGGATGAATTTACTTGCCCAAAAAATGTTGTTCATAGTGAAATCCAAAGTGAGCCTCACCTTTTGGCTCTTTATTTCAGGCCAAAGACTTTAAGCATAATTCTGCTGTTGTGTTTCAGGTTCCCTCAGGCAGCCATACCAATAACAAAAGAAATGCCAGTTCTTAACTGCTGTAGAGCAGGTTCACCTCTCCCTTGTGTTCCTACTTATCCAGAGTGACAAGGAATGATGCATCTTTCTGAAGATGCATTCAGAAGTAATCCCACCACTTGTCTTGTTCATCTTTTCTGCCAGTATCTACTGCCTGCTTGCATGTGAACGTACTGATTTATTTTTACTGGACAATATCAGGTCTGATCATTATCTCATTGGTTTGAATGTTGTGACCAGAAGTTACTCAGTCCAGGAGGATGAGCAAGATCTAAGCCTTAGTGGCTGATCTTTTACAACATATATACAGCATCTATAAGAATCCATATCAAATTTCCTTTTTAAAAGTGTTGCTTAATCTCACCTAGAGATTTACCAGTATTATAGACACTAAAATCCTTAATCTTTTTTTTTCCACCTCACTGGAAAATTATTATCCAAAAGCATTGGGCAAAAAATGAGAACCCTGTGCAGTCTTGTTACAGCCACTCAGCTTGCTGTTCTTCCTGTTTGGGGGGATTGTTTGTAACCAAAAATGTCTGGAATTATTCATGCAGAATAGCCACTGCTGCTAAATAGTTACTTCATGCTGTCTTCTTGTGGATCACGTTCTTGTTCTGCACAAGGAGTGTGTGCAGACTAGATTAATCCACAGCTTAAAGTTTGGCCCCTCACTCTATTTCCTATTATGCTTTGCATTTGATTTTTACTTGAGAGAGTCTGTCTGTCTTCAATTTCTTTGGCCTTTTCTGCTTGTTACTCCCTGTAGTCAGTATCTGTTTCATCCACAGAATGTTATCAGGAAGTGGGTTTAGGGTCGCTTTCAGTTCACTGCCAGAAATATTGAATGCCTTCAAATACAGCATTGGTCCCTGCAGGCACTCTGCTTAAAAAATAAATAAATAAAACTAAACTTGGTGATATCTTGTGTTTTAATTCACTTTGTGTTCTTTATTACACTAATACAGTTCTCATAACATCACGCTAATAAGTCATACTATATAATGTGTAAGATACTATACTGGCTCACTTTTGTAAATATGAATTACAATCCCAAAATTGCCATTTTGTGCTTTATCTATATGACATATTTTCCCCTGTAATTGATGGTAGTGAACATGCCTGAATTTTAGCTGTTATTTTATTAATTTAATCACTTCCTGTTTCTTCTGTATATTTCCTAGGTGAATGTCAAGCTTTCTGGCCTACGTTATCCTGTTTGTTCTTTTTATTTATTTTTTTTATCTTCATAGTATTAACTCCTTGTGATTTACTGGAACTACAGTAGTGATGTAAAATTATCAGTGTGCAGGCTTGAGCCTTCAACCAGCTCTTCTAGAATTTTTAGGAACAAATCATTCGGCCTTACCCTTACAAGTACCTATTCCTAAAATTCCTTTAGTGAAAAAGGAAACATCTCTACAGCTGTTAAAGCATTGGAGAGAGCCTCATTTTCTTCATGTGATAGGTCATCTTAACTATTTCATAATACAGAGCAAAGTGTTTATTGTATATGACTGCTTTTTCTGCCTCTTGGCAATTTTACTATCCTCAGTTACTAATAGGTTATGTCATGGCTTTTTCTTTCCCTTAGCAATATGCTTTAAAAACACTGTCTTACGCTTCTTAGCTGTATCAGTTGCAGTTTTTTCTGGTTTTAGTTTTACATCCTGTTTTTCTTATGCATCATAATTTTGAACTTGTTGATATCCATTTAAAATTCATCTTTTTTTCCCCTGGAAAAAGAAGTCATCTTTTTTGGTTGTGGGATTTCAGCCTTTTGCCTGTTCAGTAATTACACACTAAGAACAGTAGGCATTTATTAATATATAAATACTACTTGTTTTGCTTTAGTTTGTTAGTCTCTTCAAGGGGAATTATCTTCCAAATAAGGAAGAGTGTGGTTAAACCAATATAATTAGGAAAAAAAGCAAGTGAAACTTGCTTATTTTTTATGCGTATGGCAGGTATTTGAACTGATTAAAACTAGACACCTTTGGTTTTTTTTTTTTTTTTTTTTCTTTAACAGTAAGTACCTCAGAACTGAAGTTCTAGCAGCAGTCCTGGTCTGAGCACTTCATTTTTCTGATCTCTTTCTTAGAGTTTTAACTCAGCCTTGTAACTACATACATGACTAACCACTAGTTTTTAACCATCTCTTCTGTGACAATCCCAGAAATGTGGACTTCTTGTAGAGATACCAAAACTTTGTAGTCTGGTCTGCTTGCTTTTTGCATATAACTTTCTCTCTCCCTCCTCCATGGAGGAACCATGAGGAGAACCATGTCTCTGAATGGTTTATCATATATTTGCTGCAGGTGCTCAAATCGATCAGTAGACAGTGTTAGAGAAGAAACTTGAAAACAGATGTTTTCCTTATGTATTCTCTGGCAAGTCCTTGCGTATCACACTGTTAAAGCAGTGACTCTTACCAGCTTGATATAAGGACTGCATTTTTATTTTTGAGGAATTAATCCCCACCACCACCAGCATGCTGGTGATGGCCAAAGATACCACAGACTCCTGTGTCCGTTTCCCTTTGTGTCTGTGTGCTACACGGTGCTAATTAGGTGTTGCTTGTAGGCTTTCACAGCATCAGTACATGATATCTGCTAGTGCATGTGATACTAACTGTGGTGCCAGTCTCTGAAGAATAACTTTAGGTGTATGTGGTTTACAGTAGCTTATTGGTCTGTTTGTTCACTGTTTGCTGTATTTTCAGTGGCCATTTAAAACTAACTTTGGAAATACTGCTGTGCTGTGTGCTTGTGCTGCCTGAAGGCATATATGTGATTCTGCAGAAGCACTGGTTGGATGCTCAGCACTTAACTTCGAAGTTCAAGACCATTCTTGTCCTTTTATAGCATCAAAGGCATGTAGACCAGTTTAAGTGGAATTACTGAAGCACTTAAGTTAACAAGCATCCATTTGTTTAGGTTTCTTGCCATGTGCAGGAATGGAGATGACAACTGCACTGTACACTTGTTTAAAGTTCTGCTCTGCGAACACAGTAGGTGTGGCAATTAGGCAAATGTAGTTACTGAGCCAGGTTAATTCTGTGCCCCTTCTTGCTAAGATTATTTTCTTGTTAAGGAGATGTACTTTTGCAGTTCAGTAATATTTTTGCAACAGTCTGGTTTGAACTGGATTTTCAAGTGCTGAGAAGACAGAAAACCTGCCTTAACTTTCACCCTTCCAAAGTCTGTGATGTGCAGGCCTACAAGTTCTCATCCATGCCAAAAATTACAATTACAATCCCCTTTCCTTAATGCAAGGAACAAGTGCCCTGCAGTCATTGGTAGCTGCTCCCCCCCACCCCCCAAAAAATTGAACCACAGTGAGGTTTCGTATTCTTGATGCAAGCTCCAGACTTTTATGACTGGATCTTCAGTCACTTGCAGAATGTCACAAGTAGTCGTACAAGGAGCGAAGAAGGGCTATCTGCCCTTGCCAAGACTAAGTAGGTGAGAGCTCTTCAGCTTTGGAAAGAAGAAAAGTAACTGAGCGCAGGAGTGTTCGGTAGGTCAGTAAAATTGTGAAGGTTCTGGAAATGCATAGTGAGGAGAGCCTGTTATTCCTCAAAGCAGAAGAGATAGAAAGCACTCAATAGTATAAAATGGATTCATCAGAGATGAGATATTCTTGAAGAATTTGTTTCATCAGTGATCTAAAAACAGTGTTGCAAACAGTGTGTCTGGCTCAAGAAGTACCTATACAGGTGGTTATTGGAAAGTACTGGGTAAAAGGATTGTGCTTTCCACCATGTTTTATTTTATCCTAAATATCTGCTAATAAGTACTGTCAAAGACAGAATAGCAGCCTGGAGGAACTTTGATCTGATTATTTTCAGTTCTGAAGTGAAATAGCAAATTTCATATCCTTTTACTATGTTCAGCAACCCTTGAAGATTGCATTAGATTTAAAAGTTTTCTTGAGCAGCTTGTGGGATTTTCTACATTAGTTTTCAGTTTTGAATATTACATAGCAAAAACACTTTTGAAATGTATTTATTGGAGCATAGATTGAGAATGTCACTTTTGTTTTCAGTACTATTTTTTTCTCATTTCTGTAATATTACAACAGTCACATACTGTTTCATCTTTAGAATTTTGCATGTGTACTGGATTGCTATGCAGAAAATGAGAAACTTGGTAATTTATTGCTGCATTATGCCTGCACAAGCAGCAGACATAGGGAGCTGTTTGGTGTGAGAAATCAGAACATAACAAGCACAAGCACTGCATGCAACAGACTTGAGTTCGCAAAGTAGGTTTTGTTAAGTCTCTTGGTGACTTTGGAATTCCATGTTGTGTGATATGAAAGGAGTATAGTTCGCATTTCAGGCAAGGTAAGGAGGGAGGAGGTCTTTAAATATGTCAAGCCAGATGTACACATCTGGCCACACAAAATTGCTGATCATTAAAGAGTAAACTCAAGTTAACTGGCTGTGAAAGTAGGGATAGTATGAAGGAAAAAAACATTCTTCCAAATGAAAGTATAGGAAAAGCTGTTTATTAAAAACACAGGGTTGTACTTGCAATTTGAATCTCAAATTTCAGATAGAAATCATCTTTGTTTTTGTGACAATTGAATGGAAGTAAGAAAGAGCTCCTTGGAGTTGAAGTTCGATAGTTTAGTAACTAGTTCTGTAGAAAATCTTGTAAATTAAGCTGCATCCGCGCTTTACACTGAACTCTAAGTCTGTCATCACTCTAAGAAATTGAGAATCTTAGCACAAAAAAAAAAAAATTATTCCCTAAGATGATCACTGTTTGTGGAATCTGTTCTGCATCATGGCTTTTGCTTTCTCTTTGCCTAGGCTTCTGCAACATGTTTGGGCCTGTTATTTAGGAGATGTTCTTTAAATCTCAAGTGTTGGTTCTGGGATGGCAGTCGGTCAAGCCTCTATCTTCCTGCCAGTTTGAATGGCTTGATCTTTCTTAGTCATCTTTCTTTAGATGTATTTGAAAAGCTTCTAGAATTTATTTTTAACAAGTTATTGTTTCTTGCTGTGGCTTGTCTCTGTATGGTTATGTTTTAACTTGTTGGTTTCTTTGACAGAACATGTTTTCAAAAAATAAGCCTTGTCCTTCTAAGTGCTAGCTTTAATCTGTTGCTGAGTCATATTGCAATTTTTTGTCCTTACAGAATATTTTTTGAGAAGTGTGTCGTCTTCATCGTAATTCTCTAATATAGTGTTAGTTTATACTACAAAGGAACACTTTAGCCCTTTAGTTTCTTCTTTTAATTTATTTTTAACTAGCTTCCTCTTTCCTGTGTAGTTCCCCTATGCTTCTGCTGATCTCCTGTAACTTCCCATGTTTCTGTTGCCTATTATACAAACCGTTTCCCTAAGATCTGATGAGATTTGTTGTAATGTGTCTGGTTGCATGAGAGATTTGATTATTATCATACCCCTTTATGTATGCCACTCTGGGTAGTGCTGCCTGTGGGTTATGTTGTGTTACTGCTGCTGTAGGAACTCAGCTATATCCCTGACAGTTGTCAGGGAGATCCTCTTAAGGGGATCTAGGGAATGATCTAGTGTTCAGAGTATGAAAGAGGAAGGGAATAGAAAGCAATTTAAACTGGCAAGATAAAATCTCTTTTTCTTCCATCCCTTTTTTCTTGCAAAGAAAATTGATTTCATACTGTTTAATACCATGCTATATTGAAATACTATATAATGAGAAGTATTGGCCAGACATGGCAGTATTGTAAGAACCTCTTGTTCATCCATTAAGGTGGTTTACTGATTTGCGCAAACTCCTAGGACACTGCCCATCAAAGAAGGCGTAGAGTAATGAAATAGGAACAGATCAAGAAGTGAAGAAGTTGGATGAACTGAATTTAACTTTTTAGGATCATCCATATCAGGCAATCCAGCCTTCAGCATTTGTAGGATATTTTAACATGTCTTTCCCATGCACCCATACCTTTGGGGATTTAGTTTACTTTTTCCTTTTGTTTCTTTCCCTTTGCTTTTCTTGCAGAGGGGAGGCTGTTCCTCCAGAATTGCTATACTCTATGACTGCGTATGATCCTAAGTAGCTTACAAATAACACTTAATTTTTTTTTGTTACATATTTTGTACTTTTGAGGTTGAATATCTATCAGTGAGGTGCCCTTCCTGAGTAGGCCAGGGCTCCTTCTCAGCCACAGAAAAAAGAAAGAAACCAATGTCAGTAGCTTTAGTAATAAGAAAAGTGCATGTTTCACTATTATGTTAGAATTCCATAAGTTTAACAGTTAATTGGTGGATAAAAGAACTGGCTAATGTAGCTTGCATTGACGTTCAAAGGCCTTTACCAGATTCTGGGGAAGAGGTTACTTAGCAGAAATAAGCGGTGAGAGGTGAACTCGGTCAAAATGGCTGCAATAAAGAGTAGAATTAAATACGGATTTTTCATCAAGGCAAGAATGACTCTGGAACAAACCCTCAGGGGTTTGTTACAATCTTGTCATTAATGTATACTAGCTTTACGGACGAAAAAGGTGGTAGTAATAAGGCAGTAAAACTTGTAGAGGAAAAAAGTGAAGTTTAGTTCGGAAGAGGGGTTCAGAAGAACTTTATCAGGCTAGGAAGGGCTGCATAGTGGAGATAATCTTCACTAACATAAGTAATATCGGCCATATTGGAAAGCATGGCAGACGAGTAACTCATGTGGAGCCATTTGTAGTTTATACTTTTTTTTTAATTTGTGCACTGAATTTTTAAATGCCTCTTCCAAACTGAAGTGTCTTTCTCTCAACGTCAGTGTAGCAAATGCAGTGCAATTGCGATATCAAGATTGTCTTGGAGTGTCATGGTTGTTTTTGTTGCCACACAGCCTCAAATTCAAAGTAAAGCAAAAAAGTGACATACAGAAGAAAAAATACTCAAGAATTACTGTTTTTCCTGTATCATACATTAAAAGTTATATTTTTCTTGGAGTTCATTGGAGTTCATGTGTTAACTCCACATATTTTATGTTTTATCCTTTGCATAGAGCTTATACTGCATAACTGTAACAGTGTACTTTAAAACTATTGTCTAATATGTAATTTTAGTATTGTTACCTGAAGGTAATAGTTGTTCTGCTCAGATGATTATTGATTTATTAATATGCTGCTGTAATAATAGCATAAATAATTAACATTACAATTAAATATTAATGATAAAATTAACATAATTAAACATTAATGATAAATTAATAATTTTTTGTTTTAGACAAATACTTTTGAAACCCTGTTTATTGTTATTCACTCCTATTGAAAAATTAAGGAATTTGAAAGTCTGTATATTGCCTTTTTTCTTCTCCACACACTTGTGTTGTGTGTTCTTTTATGGTTTCTTATACTTGTAGAGTTAAAATAGATGCACTGCAATGGGTATATAGAGTGTATATTTCATCCTTTGTATGTGAACTTTCTCCTATGGGTTCATTCACTTCCTTATCTTTCTTCTGAATAGAGCGTAATTATCACAGGTTTTCTTGCTATACAAAATGGGACAGTAAAGATTCTGCTCAGGTTTCATGGGTTATTTCACTTACTATGTTTCTTTGGCTTATTTAAGGGCGTTGGGCGTTTCTGTGACAGACTATACATTTGAAGACTGTCAGCTAGCTTTGGCTGAAGGACAACTTCGTCTGCCTTCAGACACATGCCTTTTAGAATTTGCAAAGCTCGTGAGAAGCCTTGGGTGAGCATATGCCATGTTTATATACAAGATGCATCTATAGCATATAACTGTGTTTATATTTTTTCCTCATCTAACAATATTGCTCTTATGAGTGCAAATGGAATGCTGTCATGTTACAATTGGGGGAACACTAATAAAGTACTGTACTAGAGACAAATATCCCATGCCCAGCTTCCAAGGTGAAGAGAATTTCCTTGGGACAGTAGATGAAAAACAGCCCTAGGTCACTTTAAAAATTATTCCTTCGTTGTTTTTCCCTCATCTGCTAGTGGGAAATCAAGTCATCTCTTCAAGGGGTAAGAAAAGGAGTGGAGATCCTTTTCTGGTTATCTGAACAGGAAAGCTATGTAATTATTGACTTCTACATACTCAAGGTCTCCAGGCTTTTTCCCCCGACTGGGAAGCAGTCTTATGCATAAGAAGAGGCTTTGGTTCTTTTCTGGCCATAAAATGAGAAGAGGAACACACGTCTGGGAAGCAATTTTCCCACATTTTAAGAGAAATGCAGGTTTTTTCCACTTGCAGGCCTGCACCCTTACATCCTAATGAGTACAGTACATTGTAAAATTAATTTTGTTATAGTCTGACAACTTAGCAGTGTGTCTTTGAAGCATTTGTTCCTGAATGAAAGTGTAAGTAGAAGATAACTCCTGAAGAGGGCCAGGGATGCTGTGGGACTCCTAATATTTGGTACAGTTAAGTGTCAACTGACCTTCCCCCTAACACCTGTGAAGGGAGAACAGTGCTGCCTTAACACAGTCCTGTGACTGGGTTAATGCCATAATAATGAAGGCAGGGGGAAAACCCTTTTCCAAAAGTACCAAGAAAAATGGCTTATCTTTTGAGTGGGTTACTGCTAGATGTCCTTTCTAATAAAATTGAAGCGCAGTTTAAGCAGTGTGGCTCATCTCTTCTCTTTTCTTTTGGCATCAGTTTCTTCTGGTTTCACCTTTCAGAAAAGCTTCACCAAACAGTGAAAGAATTCACATAAACCAGCCATTGAGTTTGTTGCTGTTTTCCAACTATTCTGCATTTCTCTTCTAACCTTATCAAATGGCCACAAACTAATCTTACAGCTTCAGCCTTTTAACTGCTTAGATATAAACACCCTTTCCTTTTCATTTTTTCTCGTCTCCTCACCTGAAACTATCGCACATTGTTTCATGTTTCCATTCCACATTTTAATTATTTCCTATCACTAATTTTTCTTTCATCTTCCAGCTTGTGCACATCAATAGTGCACAATCTTTATCTTCGTTATTTAATAATAAGGAATGTAGGATAAAGGAAGGGGTGACGAGTATATATTACTTTATTTTAAGGACCTTTTGTCTGAAAAGGCTTCCAATAGCATAGGAAAGACTTCTAAGGGGAATCAGGAGGGTTCTTTGCTTTGTTCCAAAAACTCTGATTTTAACTATACTCAACAACAGAAAAAAAATCAACAACAGAAAAAAAAAAAAACCCACCACCACCACCAAGAAACCCTCTTATGGTGCAGCTGATAATCCTGGGATTGAGTTTAATCTTCTTGTAACATTGCCTGGCTTCTCTGTCTGCTCAGCTTACAGCTGTTCTCTCAAATTATGCTTTTCTGGATTCTTTATTTTGTCAAAGGCCTCTAAAACAATTATGTGCATTTGTATGAGTGAGGTTCCCCACACCTCAGAAGTTTCGTCTGATTTGAGCAGTTGTATGTTTGGTGAAATATCCACTCTTGATCTGAGTATGTGCCAGTAAGACGACTATTACTATGGTTATTTTCCTGACACAGCTTGATGGAGTTTGCAATAGGACTGTATCTCCATCAAACATGCAGTCATTTTGCTGTTTATTCAAAGGTTTTGAGGCCAAGGAAGCATTATGATCATCGAGTTGCATCTCTGAATAACTTAAATTTTATCAGTGATTTTTGCATCTAGTCCTAATACTTGTTTTTGAGCAAGAACATGCTTTCCAGGAAGCATCCAGTTTTAAATTCAAGATTTTTCAAGTAAGGCAAATCCAGTTTCATTATTGTTACAAATTATTTGAAATCATCTTATACCTTTGCTACATAGGAGAGTTGTTTTGGTTCATGTGATATATATATGCAGGACTCATCAACACTGTCCATAAAATCTGCTCAGTCTGTGTTCCAGTTAGCTGGATGGGAGCCAACCCCAATCCAGAAGCCATGTAGCAACAGTAGTGTGGTCCCATGCTTTGTCTAATGGGCCCCTAAGAGTATTAATTTGGGCTCTGTGCTGACACAGCTATACTGTTTCTAGGTCACAGCTGGCTGAAACTCAGCTGCCTTATACTCAATTCTATGGTGAAATGACTGTCATATTGATGAGATCACATAGTCTGACCTTCTCAAATTGTGTTCATTATTCCTCAAGCAGTTAAACTTTTGTTGAACCTAATAATGTATATTTGACTAATGAACAGTTTCCTAAACTGTGTGTAGTCTTTACTGAAAGTTTCAGAAATTATGAATTCTCTGTTTTATTTGATGGCTTATTCCCACGATTACATAGCCCACTGTTTAAAGTGGTTCCCCATTTGTACTTTGCATATATATCACGTTCCAGGTGCTGAAGCTTGTTAAGGTTTTCTGACTGCTTAAAGAGCTCTTCGGATATTTTCTCACTGAGAAAGTGTTAATACATTGCAATTAAAGCACATCTCTATCTTTTTATGAGATAAATTTGTTTGAGCTGCTTAAGGGTCTCCTTGCAGGCAGCTACTCAGAGGTTCTGATTTGATTTGTCCCTATAGCCTCAAATTTCTGTTCATTCCAATTCCTGCACTCAGTTTGCCCAAGAACTATGATGACTTTTAGCCTTAATTGTTGTTCTGCTTTCTTACAGAACCCTAACTTATTGACCATCAGTGTCTTCTCAGAAAATGCTCAATTTTCATTCAAATGATTTTCTAATTTTTTTAGTCATGAGTAGTCTCAGTTGTAATTTTTTTCATCTTCTGAAAATATTAGATATCTGTCCTTTTTAAAAAGCCAAATACTGCACACATTGCAACCCTAACTTAGTAGAACATTTCTTTCACCTCCCGATGTCTTATTTCTGCCATCTTACCTTCTACCTTTGTTTTCTGCTTACATTTGATTTCCCTAAAGGGCATGCATCTTTTGATTACTATATTTTGACTGCTCTTAGACAAATGTTATAAAATCAGTCTTGATGTAGCCTGAAATTTTGCTCAAGTAATTTTAGTGACAGGCCTTTTGCATTGTTTTAAAAAAAACATTGGTAGCCTCATGAAACTTCTAGCCAGATTAAGGATAGTCTATTTGCTTATCACTCTTTTGTTTTTTTTTTTTTCCCCTCCTCTCTGATCTCTTCCAGTATTGTTTTTGCCTTATTTTTGCCCTTCAATTTGTTAACATTTAGTACTGCATTATTTACTTGATTACTTCTTGGGTTTTTTTTTTTTTTTGGGGGGGGGGGGGGGCTTTCACTTAATACCTTGGTTGTGATTTGGGACTTCTAGCAAGGATTAATTTCCTTTTGTTTTAGTCATCTTTGTTTTCTACTCTCTGATTTTTATTAAGATTTTCATTTCTCATTTTCTTGGATGCCAGGCAGCACTAATACTTGTAGTTCAGGATGTCATGTTTTCTCATTTAGTACAAGAGCTAGCTTGCACTTTGTGCATCAAAAAGCAATATATTAAGTACAGCAGGAATATAATATGGTGTTGTGGTACAAGTGTGTGTTCTATTATTGATATGCATACAGCACTGGATCCTTTGATTTGAAGGATTGTTGACCAGCTATGATGCATTTACAACACAGACTCTGAGGTTCTTTGTGCTTCTCATCAAACACGTGATAGCTGTTCTTATGTCCATTTCTTTTAAATGGTTTGGTTTACACCATGTTTTCTTTTTCAGGTCGGATTGCAAAAAATCCTTTGCCCTCTAGATTTACTAGTTTTCACAGTAGAATTATTCTAGCTTAGTTCAGTAATTTTTCTCTTTAATGATGGGGAGCGATTTCTTTCAGAATTCTTTCTGCATCCTTAGCAGTCACCTTTGCTTTCCTGGACTTGAATATTGCTGCACTCTTGGACCCACGTGATGAGTACCGGAAATGTCTGTTGCACTGAACAATTGTCTGTCCCCAGAAGAATGTTCTTCAACCTTAGAAAGCCTACAAGATCTACCTCCTTATGTGCTCCCTGGCCCTGGTGAAATTCAGTGTTAGTAAACCTACTTATTTTAGAATCTGAATCAATTCTGATTCTTTAAAAAACTTAGTACTGAGATAAGAATGAACTAAATGAAGTAGTACTTCCATTTTGACCACCGATGTAGAATATTGCTCCAACCAGTTGGCCACAAGGCTTCTACTTGGCTGTGCCCATACATTTGTATGGTGGCTCATAAGAGCCACAAGCAGGAGATAGTTATCTCACAGGCTTTGTGCCGTTCTGCTCTTGGTCAACAGTCTTTACCATCCAGACCACCATGCAAATTTTTGCTGTCCATTTCTGCCTGAAGGTGTGGTCTAGACTGTAGGTAGAGCTTTGCAACCATGCAGTAATAACCCTTCCCACCTAACCTACACTGGAGAGACTTCAGAGTGTGCCAAGACCTTCTGTACAAGAAAGTACCTCTGGAGGATGTTCTCAGTTTGCATTCATGCGGAAAGCAGTGCTGTCCATTACACTAGGGGATCGTGGATCTGGCTCAGTATAGCAAATACCAGCCACAATAGCCCTTCTCTCATAAGAAAGGGACAGGGTATGCCAGGGTATTCAGAAGATCAGTTTTGCAGCTGTTTAGTATTCAGTCTCCATTACGGCAAGAAGTCATGCAGAAGAACATCAGCCGACATAAACACAAATGTATTGTACTTGTTTGGCTTAAGGCATATTTCTCTGTGAGCTTGCAATTTACAGTAGTTAGCTATAAGATCCAGATGTTCACATGCGACTTCCAGCTCTGTGAGATGCTAAGAGTTTTTTGCTGGCAGATGCTGAACATGTAAGAAATGAGTTTGTTTTCAAATGGTCAAATGCAGCTAAAACCAGCTAAAACATCTCACTTGCTAATAATTGTGGTAGTTATGCAGAAAATATCCTACCTTCAGGAATCTGGTTTTTCTTGTGAAGTCTGCTGTGACGGATTTAATGTTCAGAGCTGTTCATTGTGGAAAATGCATCCTCTCCATCCTCAGGGGCTCAAGAATGATTTTCATGCCAAAGTGCTCAGCTAAAAAGAACAGAAAAATGAAGCAAAACACCACAACAGCAAATAAAGCTATATCCTGTCCTACTTGAGATCATTGAAGCCATTAGGCAAATAAACATGACTTCATGAGCAAAGGCATTCACTGTTGCTTTTCCAGCCTTTATAGCCTCCTTTGGGATAAAAGCAGCAATTTTAAAGGAATTGAGATATTCAAACCATTTCACATTAATTCAGCACTAGTCTCAGAACAAGAAACTCTTGTGGGATTTGGAACACTTGGCTTCAAAACACTTCAGCATAGTAGGTCATAGTCATCCACACAGCAATTACTTTCTGATTCTGAAAGAGGTAAAAGGAAGTGAACCCACCTTGGATTGCCAGGAAGTACAATGCATTCATACTGAAGTTGAAGCTAAAAATGTTTACCTCACAAATCTACATACTGTTTGGGGGATTAGCTCACTTGGTTTTTTGTATATTTATAATTCCAAACCACAAGATATGTCTAAGATTTGTGATAGGCCACAGTTACTTTCTTAAATAAGGTTTTGCTCTTCAAATTTTTATCTATTCAGATTACTTAGTTATTTTTTGGCGGAGAGGAAATCCCATCAAGTCTCAAATGCTACTCATGAAATGAACACTCACTCTCTTCCAGAAGGTGAATTTTGAGTCATTTCATTCCAAATCAAAT
This sequence comes from Dromaius novaehollandiae, assembly GCF_036370855.1. Lineage (NCBI taxonomy): Eukaryota > Metazoa > Chordata > Aves > Casuariiformes > Dromaiidae > Dromaius > Dromaius novaehollandiae. The sequence continues at coordinate 70,476,427 of NC_088099.1, read as the reverse complement.
TTCTGTGGTTCACAGGGACAGATGTTAGATTGTATATTCTGTGTCAGTGATGGCTTATCTGAAGAGAGGATTCAGAAGCCAGCTGTCCTTATCCTACAGTTAGAATTCATTTCTGCTACTACAGTGGGGATGTATATTCACTGGGTAGGATTAGTGGACTGTTCTTATGTAATGCCACATGTTAGAAGCAAAGCTGTGTATGCATCTGAAACTCTCCACGGATTCCTTTGTTGTTGTTCCTGCTACTCTTCTATTATACCAGGGAAAGCGAATGCCTGCAGGGGAGTTATCTGGCTCTTGTTATATTGTCAAGGACTAAAACAGATGATAGATGCCGTACTGTCAGGATGGAGAACACATGAATGTTTTCCAGGAACTATAGGTCTGTGAAAGAAAAGGTGCACGTTAAGGTCTTATAAATCAGAAATGCAGGGCATGGAGTTGCTTAGTATGTTGGAGAAGAATGTTGTAGATTTTTTGGCTGCTTTTGTCTTCATACTGAAAAGTTTGGATGCCCACATTACCTTAAATCAGTTCAGAGCAAATCTGCAGATCAAGATTTGGTGGATGCCACAGTGGGAAGAGAACTTAATTTTCCCTGCAAACCTGCAGCACAGCAAATACTTGAGATGATAAAACCTATTTTTGTGAAGCAAAAATGGGGAAAAGCTTGACTTAACAAGAAATAAAACTGTTCAGCATAGTATCTCCATTAATATAAAGCTGTTCATACACCAATCCTGAGATCAAAATCTGGTTTTGCAATCAAAGAGTGGGGAAATTTATGCAGCTACACTTGCTACTAAAGTCTTGTTTGATGGATAGCCCCCCAAGAGTATCCAACTGTGGACAGAATGTGAAAAGTGAGGACTAACAAACAGGATTAACAGTATAATCGCTATTATGTCATCCCTGACTTCTTTTAGGCAAAGTGTATCAGGTCTTTCCTGTTCAGTGCCATTAGTAAATTTGGAATCAGTAATTGGTTTATGTTACTGTCCTACAATAAGGCCATATTCAGGTGACCTAAATCCCACCTAGTTCCCTTTACCTACTACTCCGTATTAGCTAGTTCTAGACTGATGTGTTTCTTGTACACTTTGAACTTCTACTTTGATTATAAGCCATATGTATAAGAATAAAATTAGTTTATGGCTAGCTTTCCTAAGTCCTCATAATAATTTGTAACATAGTTCAATAACTAATGGAAGCCTCAAAATTATCAGGGTCCATTATTTTATTTAAAAAAAAAAAGTCACTTAGTAGTTCTGATCCTGAATTTGTAACATTTTACCCCATTACCATTCCCTGTTTCATTCAGTACCTTGATACTTCTATTTTAAAACTAGGTTTATTTTTTAAATGTGCAAAAATAATGTGCTTTCTAGGCTGAAACCAGAAAAGCTTGAAGGAGATCTTGATAAATATGCTGAACGTGCCATGAAAATGAAAAAAGAAAAGATTGATCTTAAAGGATTTTCAGCATACTTGGAATTTCCAGTTTCTCCCACGTTAGAATGTATGTTTGCCCTTTTTGATGAGGTAAGAAACAACACCATGTTTAAAAATTGTATCACTTGTGATAAACTCTGCTGTAACCTAATTTTGTTCCCACTGCATTCACTGAGGTCTGATTTGAGCCAATGCTAAGTGCTTTTGAGAATATCACTGTAGAATTTACCTATTGCACTTTCCTTTCAGCAAGGTAAGACTACATTTGATTGATGGCATTGCCAACTAAATAAAGCAGTCATTCAGGTAGAAGGTAAAAGGAGTATCAGTTGGACACAACCGTTTGTGTTTGGGTTTTTTTGTTTGTTTGGACTTTTTTTTGTTTGGTTTTTGGTTGTTTTTTTTTGTTTGGTTGGGTTTTTTGGGGGGGGGTTGGTTGGGTTTTTTTGTTTTGTTTTGTTTTTAGATGCAATACATGAGGAGGAAAAAAGATTGGTTCAGGCCAAGCCTGCCTTGTTGTTGCAACTGGATGCAATATCTGTTGGTCAGTGTTTCCCTTAACTTGTAAATAAATCATTTGTTGTTCTGGAAATGCCTGAAATGTTGAAGGATCCAGGAGCTTGGCAAATGAGCCAGCTTATCATTCCTTTAGCAATTAGCTAAGATGGGGAAATGACCATTATCTTTGTCTGGATGAGATGTTATTTAGACCAGGAGATTAGATTATGTCCACAATGTTCTCCTCTAAGCCAGAGAGTAGGTGTCATGTATTCAGGGCTTAATTTAAGCTAGTTTTGTTCCTGGGTTCTCTAATTCTAATTTTAAACTGGTAGTTTGGATGTCTTAATGCCTCAAAATGTCTTAAAACCTCAAAAATGCAAGTGTAGGGTAATGATAGCAGCAGTGTCTCACAGGATTATGACTTCTGGGATTTTGAAAAGAGCCTACAGAGGTTTTACCACCCAGATTCTTGCACTGAAGTAATTCACATTCAGTGAGACCCTTATTGCAACTGTGTATGTAAAGGTCTTTCTGAATATTCTACATCTGTAGCAGCTGTTAAGTATTTATAAAAATTCTGAGACAAATTGCAGTGTGTTCAGGTGAGGTTTTCCTTTGCAGAATGAATATGGCATAATTGACATACGGGAATTTGTTATTGCTCTGTCAGTTGTGTGTAAACCATCCAAAACTCTGGAAACAATTCAGTTGGCATTTCAGGTAAGCAGCATTTTCTTCCTCTATGTGGTTTACATACTTTGTTTTTAGAAATGATGCCACTAGATTTACAGAATCTTGTTTCACATGCTCTTTTGATATGTACTTGCATTTAAAAAATATATTAATGAAAATTGGATTAGGGGGTCGCAGTCAGAGGGAATGAACCGCAGGTGTGGGCTTCAGTCATATAAAACAATGGGAATTTGGAGAGTGACATTGATCTCTGTGGAGCTTGGCTAGAATCTTTACCAGCACAGTGAGTTTCAGAACTGCAGTCCTTTGTACTGATTGCTCCAGACTAAATGCTGATGAGTTATGCTTACTGCTGCTTATAGCATTCTGTTGAATCTTTTTTTTCTCTCCAGGTTAATAACATTTTTCAAAACATTCATTTTTACATGTTCATAGAAACATTTATTTCTCCTTTCATTTCCTTTAGTCTTACCATGTTTCTGTAGTGTCCTGCAGTTCTGAAGAAAGCTCTTTGCCCAGACTTAAGCTCTCCAGAAGTGCTCTTGATCATTTTCTAGCCCTAGTATTTTGTTGGAGCATCAGCACAGATGGCTAGTTCAGGCTCTTTGGGAAACTGGCAGCAGCAATACTGAATATTTGCCATTCCAGTAGATTTGTCTGACACCTTGATTTGTTACTTTTGACTCATTTCCTTAATACTGCTATTTCAACACATCTTGTATCAGTCTTTTCGCTTTCCCTTGAACTCAGTATCTTGTGCCTCCATTGTTACTGAGACTGGAGAGTGCTAACACTTGATGCTGTCACCACTAGTGAATGAATGGAGTTAAGAGCATTCCCCTGCATATTACTACATGGAAGCCTTATTTTCTGAGTGTATTTTCTCAGGTTCTTCAGCATACCTGTGGGGGGGGGGGGGGGGTGGTTCTTCCCTATGCTTTCCTAAAGAAATGAGTCTTCTGTGAATGTTTAGTGTTTGCATCTACCATTCTCACCCTTTGGCAAACAAATTTGACTAAGGAGAAAGTGACAAAAGCATTTAGTTCCTACAAATTTTGTGAATATCAGCAGCAATTAGAGGGTAAACTTATTACTGTTTCTTCTAAGGGAAAAGCGGAGAGGTCTCTGTCCTTAGTTACTGGCGAAGCATGGGGAAATAGACACATGCTGTCTGGCCAGCTCTGTATGTTCACCATAAAATGAACACAGCTAAGTAAATTTGAATGTAGCTTTTGGGCAGTATTCCAAAGAAATTTGGCGTGATGATGCAAAATGTGCATTATACTCTTACCATTTAAGAGAAAGATAAGATCTCAGACCGAATGATATTTATTTTGGAAGCATCTAATCTAAAATTAATAGAACTGTTTCTTGCAAGGTTTGTTGTTTTTCAGTACCTGCTGTAATCTTCGGAACTCACGATGCATTAACTGAGTTCCCAGGTTAATTGCAGGACAGACTGAACTGTAGAACTGCAAAGATAGCATGCATTAAGATGGGGAAGCATTCAGCAAGAGGAGGGCGGCATTGGCTTATGGTTTATCCTGCTAGTGATCAGAAGGATAAAAAAAAAAAAGGTCTTGGGCTGAGGAAATTTTGCTGACAGTATTTCAAGAAAAAGAAAAAAGGAAAATAAAACTTGTGAAGTGATTGTGTGTATGTATGTATAATATATATATGTGTGTGTATATATGTGTGTGTATATTTTGTGTGTGTGTATTTTTTTAATCTTTTCTGCCTTCCCCTCTCCCTCCCTTTTCCAGGATCATGTACATTAAAATCTTCACACAGCTTGTTGGGAGGTATCAAAAGATCTGGCTGGTTCATGAATGTGTGACTTTGAATAGTTGCTGTTTTCAGCCACGTGCTACTTTTTGCAAAGCATCTTGTCATTTGCTTTTAGGGATAAACTGCAGCATTTCATGTAATTGAACAAGTGCTCAAAATGGAAGTTTTCTAGTATGTTGTTGAAGAACTTGAAAAATAAAGTTTACTGCACCAGCAGATTTCTAAACTGGTGGGCAATTAAAACTAGTAGTAGAAGGAATTATGATGATAAATTCCAAGAGGATCACTGTAGTGTAAGTGCCAGACATCCTCCCTTTCTAATGGCTAAGGAAAGGAAAGGGTGTCGTGAATCCTGCCAATGTGATATTCGTGAACCTTTCCATCAAATATCACCTTCTGACTACCTGATCTGTGAAAACACAGCAGGTTTTATTAAATCAGTATCTTGTTCTTGCCCCTACTCTTTGTGAAATAGAGTGTAAGTTAGGTGCTAAAGGGGAAAACACAAGAGTCCTGTTTTGGATGTGAACTTTTTTTTTCCATGGAACTCTAGTGTTCTTGATTCCATTGAGGTGTGCTCTCTTGTGGCAGCAACTTTTGCTTTGTGAAAATACTTCCTTATATGCCTGTTTTGTTCAGCCTCATCAGTTCTCACCTTTTTATTGCCATGGAGAAACTAAAGAAGTTTCCAAAACAGTTCACATACATATATATTTTTTTTTTCAATATTTGCACTGCTGTCTTGACAAAAACTAGACAAGGATGTTTCAAAACCTCTTCTGCCTCAGTTTCTATTGAAGAGGCAAAATGAATTATTCAAGTTTTATGAAGTTTTGTTACAGATGTTTGTAAATACTGAGGTCCTTTTTCCAGGGGAAAGCATTTTATGTATTCAAAGATAGAATGAGACTATAAACAATTATTTTCAGTTATCAGTCTCCTTTAAGTAGTAAAGCTAACTTTTTATCTGTGAGAAACTCTGCTTCAGGACTTAACAGAGAAGGATGCAAGATATTTTCTAGAACACTGAAGAATTATTTGCAGAAAGCCAGAGTCCTTGAATTTCACTGTTTGGGGTAGGAGTCATCTGATTAAGACAATGTATTTAGATGTAGGCATTTTTGTGCAAAATGGCATCTAATCAGTTAGACATTGGTGAAGATCTAGTTAAGGGAATCTTGAGTTTTACAGCTGACCAAATGGAAAAGGTATCTGCCTTAGGCCAACCTAAATAGGTTTCCTGATTGCACAGACTCCTTGAGAGTGTAGACATCTAGCACTATGGACACTATACTTATTCTCACTTATATGCATGCAAAAGATGTTAAACAGTTTTGCAGTCTCTTAAATACTCTGATTCTAGTGTTGAGGTATGCAAACATAGGTTTTTCTGGATATAGCAGGCTTTACTTTCTAAGCATACACAGGCCAGTAATAATTTCATTGATGCTAACTTTTACCCAAACTATTTAGAAATTCTTAATACACCATCATCAATCTGAGACCAACTAGTATATTCCAAAACCAAATTTTATTTGCATAACTTCTTAATGTATTGTTGTTTATGGGAGTTAATATTCAACTTTGCAATGATTTATCTTGCTGTGTTGTTTCATAGCTATACCAGTCAGAAAATGGAACTATACTAAAAGAGGATTTAGCTCATATTCTGAAGACTGCCATGGGTGTGCCACAGATCAATGTAACACACCTTTTTAGAGCTGTAGATGAAGAAGAAAAGGGGGAGATTACATATGGTGAGTATTTCAGGTGGATCTGAAATGTCACAAATGTAAAGGTTGTCTGAATTCATGTTGATTTACAAACAAGTTGTATTTTTGTTAGACTTTATCTTTTTGTCTTGTTTTGTAACTATAAAAGCACTGCAGACAGTAAATTTAGAATAAAAAAATTGAGCTTCCTCTGTAATATCTAATATCATGTTTACATGTTTTTAGAATTTGTTTCACTTCCATATTAATTCCCACATTACTACCATGCAATGTGTAGTGAACCTGCTGGAATGAGGCTCATAATGAGTCCCATTACTACTGACCTCTTCCCCGCCCCCTCCAACTGCTACCTTTTTGCCTTCTTGATTCCTGCTGTACCACCCCTTTCTTCATACATTTCACCTGCCAAATCCCCAGCATTGTCTCTGTCCTTCCTCCATGATTGCCCTTTTGCTGACTATCTTTGTTACTCCTTGTTTTCTCCCAACTCATTTGGGGTTGTGACTCTAATTTCCACCCCCCCCGCCCTCCCCCCTTGCCAGCTTCAAAAATGCAAGCATTGAACTTAAGCTGGTGAGTCCAGCAGAACTCCTAATGTTAGCACATCTCATTATTTGAAAATTTCTAAATTCAAAATAGTATACAAGCAAACTCAAACCAATTCACATGGGTTATTGAATAATTTACACTGAATATCAATCTTTAATAATACCCAGTTGCATTTAAATCTGCACTTTCCCCTGAGTGGCTTTGGGATGTTTCCGTAACAAGAAATGTTGGTCCATTCAGCTACAACGGTGGCCACTGAAATGTTTGGCTGTCATTTCCACTCCTTTCCTTCTGCATTCACTAGTCTGTTGTGAGGTTATATGAAGGGGGATGGTGTTTGCATTGCTGCTTTGAAATTTTGCTTAGATCTTTTTTCTGAGAAAACTGCTCATTTTATAAATAATATAAACACTGTAAAAACATTTTTAGCAGCTTATCTGAAAGCTTAATCATAGAATAAGTGTCCCATTTTTATTGCGGTAGAGAATTGGAAGATGAAGGTAGACTTAGGTATTGCATTTGTGCCTCCTCAGTGTTTCAGTTTATGATAAATTTTTGGGGCCTTGTCTTGCCTGAGAATGTGTGTAACTTTCCACCTGTTCAATTTGTTGCAACACTGAGAAAGGAGAGGCAGAAAACTTGCAAATTACAGTGTTTCTGAACGCATTGTCCAGCAAAATTCTGTGAAATAAAAGCTATGTCTGTATCCAGTGGAAGAGTACTGAAATAACTCTGGATCACACAGCAGGGAAGACTGCTCACAAGCCTGCTACCCTCTTTCTACTTCAAATTCTATCACCTTAGAATACCAAGTATTCAGGTTTATGATTTCTGAGAACAAAAAATAAATTATCCAACCATCAAGCCTAAATCATAGTACAAGTAAGAATCCTAGAATCAAGAGATCTCATTCCTAAGTAAAAGCTCAGGTTGCAGATAAACGAAATAGCCAATAGCAAAATTAAGATTATGTAACTAGATCGATTAATGCTGCATCTGAATTCTTAGAAGTTTGGATTTTTGGCATGTTTGGAAATGCACCAGTTGCCTGTGTACTGTGTCAGTTCTCTTAGAAAGTCAGCTATTAGCTTAACTACTTAGATGCACCCTGTTTCCAAAGCTGATTCAGTCTCTGTAATCTAGAGGGACAAAATTTCTCCATCTTGAGACATGATTCTGGAGAATTTGAATAAGTGCCTGTACCTTTCTACAGCCATGCTGCAGGTGTGCATCATAAATTCTCAGAAACTCTGCCTGCCCTTGATAGATAAATGACAACTGTACAAGTGTTCTGCTGATCCTGGCTTGCTTGCTGACAACAAAGAAGGGAGCAGGGCAGTGTTGTGAATAGCTGCACAGATGAACACTTAAAAGAAGGAAGAATTATTAGTAACTAGAGTTCTTTAAAATGTATTATTTGAATCTGTATTCACCACCTATCTGTTCTATTTGCCTTGGAGATCCTGTACACTAATGTGATTATGTAGCTGAAGGGGGGGAAAAAAAATAGAGCAGATTGATGAACTTGCAGCTTCCATCAGGAGCATCAATTAGTGAGGATATGCGAGAATTTCATGCAAGTGTTGGGTGTGCAGGAGGAAAACATCTGATCCGAAGTTCTTGTAGTACATGCACAGACTTAATGCAAAACTGTAGACAGCAATTCTAAAAGAATTCTGCTTTGGGCCCTTTGTCAGCGTTTGCCTCTTCCCCTTGGTAAAGGATGGAAAGCAAAATTGCTTTTTCTTTAAGCAGATGACTAAGATGATCTCTCTTTTTCTCAATGCTTCATGGTTGTCTTAAGCTTGAGTGCCAAGATGAGAACTGTAATTAGAAGCATTACTGGAACAGCTTGTTCTTTGTAAATCATCTTGTCTCACATTTCTAAGGATAAGACAAATCCCAGCAGTCTTTTTCTAGGCTCTGCTCTGAAGCATTTTGATAAATGACTATTCCTTTATCTTTAGGACTTCTTTCAACAAGACCCAAAATGCCTACTTAGGTCTTTCAGAAATATTATCCTGTTCAGTTCAGTCCTCCTTAAAATCTGAGTTTTTCATTTGGATCCAATACTGAAGAGACATTGTCTGGATGCAGGTTAGGATATATATAGTCATATTTACGTGAACAATCGCTTTAAGGGATTTTATACATTCTTTTTCTGAGAAGATACAGTTGCCTTTTGAAGAATTACTTAGAATGGCATCTACAGTAAATTTTCTAATCTTTCCCATGCAAAAAGGCTTGTGCCTAATGTGATTACAAGAGCATCTTTGGTGCTGTTGGTTGAATTTTTATACTTTTCTTATTCATTTGGGCTAAACTCTTAGCCTAAAAAGGCTAATTTTTTCATGGTTATTAATATAATAAACACCATTGTGTATTATTAGGAGGAGGAGTAGATTCCTGGGACTAGCTTAAAACTTCCCTGTGAAAAAAGGAAATGTTTTCACATTCCTGCTACAGGCTAGACCCAAGTGAGGCTGATAGGTCATTACTCACCTTTTTTACTGCAATATCATAATGTCCTCAGTCATGTTAGTTGAATGTGTTCAAGTGTTTTGATTCTGATGAATTAGTTTGCACTCAGGTGTTTCAATATTATTAATACAATATTATTAATACACTATTACTGTGACTACCACCACCGTTAAAATAATTGTTCTACAGTTCCTCCTTGGAAATGATCAGAGTATCAGACTCTTTGCTATGAGATTTAAAAGGAGAAAAAAAAGAACTTGCATTAAAAATACTGTCAAATGAAAAATGTATGTGCATTTTATGACATATTTAAAATATTTTTATTTTCACTGAATCACTTATGTCATATCAACCTGTGCTGTACCTATTAAGCCCTTGGGGACTTCAGAGACAGGAGGACATTTTTAAGAATAAAACAGTATTAAAGTATAGGTTTTTCAACACAGATGATAAAGGATTGTGGGTTTTTTAGGACCTGAGTATCATCAGCTTTCATTGAAGTTACAGGGTCCAAAATAATTTTGATCGATATAAAGTGGTAGATAGAAGGTTTCCAATTTTTTTCCTGTTTGCAGAAGGGTGAAGATTTGTTCATTGCCTTCTCCCCATCCACCCCTTTGCACCAGTTCAGAGGCAGTGTTGAACTACGCCTTCCATGCACCTGCGGGTCAAAAGACGTTCCCCCATGCTTTGCAATGCTAAGAGAAATACGCTCTTCCAAACAGCAAAGGACAGAGGAGAGAGGAGGCTGTGGTAGTTTCCTTCTTCCATGCTGATCCAGTTGTACCAGAAGGAACTGGGCTTCCCTCTTCTGAAAAGTTACTTCAGCTGTCATCTGCCCTGCACTCCAGGGAACTTGGAGCACTGCCTGGTCATAAGCTCTTTTGGGATAAATCAGTGGATTTGAGTGGGCTTATACTATAGATGACAGTTAGTGATAACGTTCACATCCAGCTTCTTCCAGTGTCAGTTTACATTATAAAAATAGCTTCTTATGACTTGGATCTTGATGTTTAAATCATGTCTGAATAAACAGCCATATGGATAGATTGTGACAAGGCTTCACTGCCTCATTTTTAACACAAAAATGTTACTTTTTGGTGTTAGGGATTCCCCCCTCCCCCAAGAGCTAATCTTGTTTTCTATATTGTTTTATTAATATACAACACTAAAATCAGTTTTCACAATGTGAGTCATGACTTATAAAATTATAATAGTGTTTTAATGAAATGAGCAAGCAAATGAATTAACTTCTTGCAATATCAATCCCTAAAATACCGGGAGCTTTGAAAGGGTGAAATCTTGAAAGAGGAAGGCAGTAATGACAGCCAGCCTTCAGTTGAAGAGAGTTGTCAGTGGAAAGCATTACAGGGTATGTTTGCAACAGATTTCCCAGACTTTAAGAAATGACTCCTGTAGTTGTTCACCGTTGTTCCTCAGCTGGAGGGCTTCTGCCCTTCCCCCAGTGAGTAGTGGGATGCTATGTCAGGGCATGCAGTGCTCCTTGTGTGGTTTTAAGCAAATCTGAGTCTGTTTACCCCTTCCCCACACAAGCTAAGGTGACTAACTTTGCTTTGAAAGGCTTTGAATGCTTAGATAACCTTTTGCAGCATCTCAGTTGTGAGGGTGTGGTAAACTTCTGTTGAAAAGCTGAAACAAGCTATGAGACTAGCATTGTTTTTTTACAAAGTGATCCTGTGATTATATTCCATATGTGTTTGAACTTAGCATTTCTTTGTTTCAAAGAGCCAATACATGTAACAAAAAAAATTTTTTAGATGACTTCTACAGATTTGCCGAATTGCATCCACACTTTGCAGAAAACTATCTGTATGCCGATCAGATGGGAGCTGAGAGTGGTTTGGAGACTTCATCTCTTCCTGCTCCTAATGGCATCTGTACTGACTTCAGCCCTGAAAATACTGAAGATAAAAAGAAGCCCCTGCAGAAGAAACTGAATTAATACTACAACTGTTACCTTCCTCTCCTGGTGAGAGGATTGTCTTTTCTTGGGATTTTCATAAGTCACTCCAATTATACAGCAAATACCAGTTTTGTGTGTGAAAGTTCTCCCTTAATACCATTCTTTGATTCATATGTGCTATATTTATTAGTATGTTCCATGTTACTTTGGGGAAGGTGTTCTTATTTTTTTTTCCAAAAAGTCTTTGAAAGGCAAGAATGTGAATGTGCTTCATTATTAATGTTCATATTTAAAAGGAAGCGGCACACTTATTTATATTTCATTGGCTAGTTTCATGTACAAAGTGTTGCACAAATTGTGCATGTATAAAGAAACTGTAGCTACTATGGTGTTAAGTGCACTTTGGTGATTAGTGTTTTCCCTAGTTACAGGGATGTTTTGGGGCCAAATTTTGCTGTCCATATCTGCATAGTCAGGCTTGTTGATTTCAGTGGAGTTCTTCTCTTGAACAAGGCAAGCATGTTTTTGGCCATTCGTTTTGGTTTCAATGAACAGTTCCAAAACAACAATGCAAAGAAATTTGCTAAGGATTACTTGCTTTTTATTTTTATTGTTGAATGACAGAATTGTTTCTCTTTCAATCCACTCATGGTAGAATGAAAAGGAAAGGCTGTCTCCCCACCCCCCCACCCCCCCCATCCCCAACACTTTTCTTCTACTGTAATCTTCTGGATGCAATTAAACTTGAATTTTTTTTTCCAAACTGACATACCACATGTTGTTTGCAAACACATGACAAAACTGTTTCTGCACTTTTCTCTTGAAACCTGTTCAGATCTTGTCCACCCAACATTTACACGGGAGACTTGTCAACAATTATATTTAATCTAAAGCTATCAGATTTCTTTTGTAGCAAGCCTGTATACAGAGACAACTTAGCATGGAAGATGCTATAAAACTTAGTTGTATCAGCACAAATTGGAAAAGGTTGCAGTTACTCCCAAAGCAAAGTGAGCAAAAAGTTGCAGGACATCCCAAAGGAATACTAATTAAAGCTCTATAGCAACATTAGATATACTGTGTATAACATAGATGTAACTTAAATTATTTTAGAACTCTTTAAAAGAAATTTAAAAACATTTGTATTAGGAACATTTCTTACATCTTTCCTCTTGTAAAGCCAAATGCCTTAATTACGAATGAAGAGCTCAGAGAGAAATATTGAAACAATTCAAAAAACACAGAGCTCCGCATATTCAGAAATGTGACAAAAGCCTCAAAGAGTAGGAAGAAGTGCTCTGTCACAAAACAACTGTGAAGGCAAGTCTGCTTCTGAACACCACCACCAACAGTTTACTTTCAAATCACTTATGTGACTAACCCTGCAGGGGCCACATTAAAATGATGTTTTTGTGATTGGAAAGCTGCCATTGAGATTTGGATCTTCCCTATGTTAGTATAGCTTTAAAATTATATTTGAAAGGGAGGAATTTTGGCAGAAGGAAATCTGTTTATACCAAATTTTTTTTTTTTTTTTTTAATAGCAGGAAGCTTTTTGAAGCTCATTAGGGTATTGGAATGTGTCCTTAGAAATCCTTAGCTGCATGTGGCAAGTTTCCAAACTGGGAGAAACTGGCTTTAATAGAAATGGTATGGGGAAACAAAAGGTAAGAAATAATGCTTTCTATGGGATAGGCAGAGGTATGCCCTGATTTGAAGGTGGTGTAATTAAATTTTTGATTTATCTAAGTAATGCATGCCAAGCTGGAGGGTTGCAGCAGATTGGCAGGCAGAATTAGAACTAAAAACAGTCACCAAAGAAAGTCTTGAAAAAATCGGAGAAACAATTTGAAAAATAAGACATGTAAGGAACTACACTTAGGCAGGAGGAGTCTGCTGATCAAATACAGGAGGGAGCAGCTATAACTCCATAAAAAGGGCAGGGAGGGTGCAGTGTATTGCACACTGAGGACAGTTAACTTGTTGCTGCAGCAAAGATAGTCATTATAGTGGGATGCGTAAAAAGTGTAGTCTGTGTGATATTTCTGGGTTCCAAGGATTGATTAAGGCCTTCCTAGAAGTACCTATCCATGCTGGGGCACTTTAGAAAGATGGGAAGCATTTGGATGGAGTCCAGAGGACAGAAAATAATAAAAAGATGGAAAGAAATTTTTAATCAAGGATGAGGGAACTGAAGGAAGATACATGTACAGTTTTCAAATACGGAAAAAGTTGCTTTAGAGAAGATAGGAAGTTTTCTCCATGTTCTTTGGCAGATAGAGCCAATTCATTTAAAAGGCAAGTTAAGCATTAGGAAAACTTGCAACACATCTAATTAAGCTTTGCAGCAGGTTGTCCAGGTGGGCTGAGGAGCCTCCCCTCATTGGAGGTTCTGCAAACAGGACAGGCAGCTAAGGCAGAGACACTACTGATTTTGCTGAGCATGCCTTAGGGTTGTAGGAGTAGTTCTTCTGAAGTCTACTTTCTGATAGTTAATTTTTTTTATAGAGTAGGTATTTTAGTATGCAAGGAAGGGGACACAAACTGTAGTTTAGGCATCACATCTGACCTGTAAGATCTCTTATGGCACTCCATTGTGGCCCAAGACAGCTGCCCATAAGATAGATGGTCAGGTTTTGCTGTGTATGTGAACTTGGGGAGCTTAGGATTTCAAAGTGCAGGAGAGGAGAGAGGGATCTCTGGCATGTTTGCAAACAAGAAAAAGAGCAGCTTAGCATCCCATGAAGACCTTGGGTGAGAGGGGGTCTCCAGAGAAAGGAGTGCTCTGCCCACATCTATGAAAGAACAAGGAAATGTGCATGATGTTGGCTAAATTAGAGTACACCTAATTTGTATGTATGGTGCTTATAACTTGGGCACCTCTCTTCTAAAAAGAAGCAAAAAGTTTGTTTGGTTTCTTACTTGGTTTGGTGAGGGGGTTTCTTTTTAATTGGGGTGAATGTAATAACTGCAATTGTAAGCATGCAACTAAGCTGTTCAGAGTGTACGGCTTTGAAGGGTGCTGCAGCCTGCAGTAGATGGGCCCTTAAACATGACATTGAGTGATGAAGATGCTTTAAAAACCCTGTGTGTCAGTTCTATCCACAGAGCTGAAACATTGCAGCAGCTGCAGTGCTGGAGAAGCCCAGATGACCAGTGCTGCATTTGCTTGGTGAACAAGCAGCCTTGGTGGAGTGACCATTTAAAAAACATCTAGATTCTGTAATGACTTCCAGCACTCATTCTTTTGTGAGGTGATTGATGTAGGTAGAGAAATAATGTGGTAAATATCAGGATGAAGACCTAATCAGTTTATATGGAAACATTCAATGTCTCAGAAACATTAATAAATGCAATCCAGGGGATTTCAGCATCTGTAGTATATTGGACTACAATATTAGACTAGACTGCCTTGTAGTGACAGAAAAGCCCCACTACTATAGGGTAGTAAACTCACTTTATTGACAGCTGAGACGAGTAACACATTGCATTAACGTAGCAATGTTCATTGAATTCAACTGTCAAACTCAGACTGCAGAAATGTTTTAGTGGTTCCACCTAACCAGTCTTTTAAAAAGGCATTAGACTATGGAACAGCTAGATTGTGATACACTAAGTTTCAGCGTCTTGCTGGGCTGCAAGACCAGGCGTGAAAAGGCTGGACAGCTTCCTTCCCCCTCCACCAAACATTGGTGTGTAAAGGCTTTCAATTACCGGTTTTACACACACGTTTTAACTGATGATATCAACAGCCCATAAATTCACAGCAAGACACACAAAGAAATTACTTCAGTTCTTTACAGCAGTTTCACTTAACAAATAATCCTTATATAAAAAATGCAGTGATGCGAAGACTCTCGACATTTGTCTCTAGTCAGCTAGTAGTGATGAACGTTTTGCTACTTTTATGTAACACTGCCATCCCTTGCCAGTAGTGCTGTTACAACAGTCTGAATTTTATTGTATGTTGTATCAGAGAGACTCAACCAAAGCTTTGTTATTCTGATATGGTTGAAAAAAAAATGCTGAATTTTTGAAGGAATATGAACACCAAAATCCCCAAAACTTTGGAAATCCAAGACATCTAAAAAGTGTCTTTTTTGCTTCATTTATTTCTCTTCAAACAAACTTTTGTTTTAAATTTTTTTTATTTTAAAAGGTGCAAAGCATGTTTAAACAATTGTCTTCACCACAGGAAGGTAAGTTCTACAGTAGATTTCTCAGAGTGCACTGATCTCAGCAGATACATACTTCAAAAGGTATTATAGACAATTCTAAAGCCTTAATGGAGAAATTAGGTTGTATATTTAGTTTTATACCAGTGAATTTCACTATTTATGATAATGCATTTGTTTTAGTCAGAATCCTCTTACTGTGCTAGAAGACAAGAAGTGTATTTTGGCTGTTGGCTAATCCCACTTTGAAGGTCTAAATCCTTAGGTCACAGTTTATTTGAAATGCAGACACTTGTGCAGTAGGGAAGTGATGCAATATCTTTAGAAGCAAAGCTACAGGAAGTAAATAATGACAGTTTTTGTACATAGCTGTTTTGGGAGTATTTTTATGCACACTGAACAGGTTTGTTAACTAGTTTAAGCATTGGGCTGGTTGGAAAGTATATTTTTATTCATAATATTATGTAGTAAATATTTTTTTCCAGAAAAGAAATTGTTGCACTTCAACTTCTGAATAGTTTGATATATTTTTCTGAATTAGGTGTATTTTTATTGTTTATGAGTTTCCTTCTATGACTATCTTTGGTATTGTCATTAAATGATTTTTCCTACATCATATCATTGCATGGTAAGTCCAATGTCTCACTGTTTCAAAACAGTGTTAAACTCCCATTCTGCTTTCTGCTCCTTCAAAAAAGTGTTTTTGTAAATAAAACTAATTAATGAGAAAGAACTTAAAAGAATAGATGCAGAACTTGAGTGGGGTGTCCTATAGGTCCCATGTTCTCATTGACTGTATAAACACAGCTTTGCATCTATTATGGCACTTGAACTAGTATGAAAAAAACTCACTTCTGATAACTTTGACCAAGTCAAATTAATTTTCCTCTGGGTCAGTGTGGGTCATGTGACCTTCCGAACTGTTGCACTATTGCTTTCTGTTTAGATTGAGACCTCTGCTTGGTTTCTAGCAGCACTCACAAGAGTGCTCTGTAATTAAGCCCTCAGAGTGCTCTGTAATTAAGCCCAGAAATTACAAATATGTAGGCCAAGCATTTTGCATTAGCAAGCTCTAAGTTAGACTCCTAAACTCATCAGAACACAGAAGTTCCCTGTTAACTGAGCACTTCAGATGGTTGATTACTTAGGTATCTGGCTTTCAGCTAATTTTGAAAACTTCAATTGCCTAATCACTGTGGCCAGATCCTTACAAAAAAGGAGGAAGAGTAGGTCCAACAGTTTGAAAATGAAAGTAGGAATTTGTAACCAGTGCCATTGTTCAATTAGTCCAGCAAGACCTCAGGATTCGGTTCACAGATGAACAGGAAGACCAGGATGGTTCTTCAGATATCCTCACTTTCTAGGCTATGATATTGCAGTTCCAGCTATGTACAGATTAAGCCACCTGTTCCTCAGTCAGGTGACGATTTCTTGAAGGTACTGCAACATGGTGTATCTAGGTGACTGTTCAGGTCACTGGCAGCACAGCTGGTGATGATCTTCTCCTATGAAGACCAGAAAAAAACATACACACCATGATGAGAACCTTGAAAGACATTCTTAAAGATAAAATCCTCCAGCAGCACCTCAGAGGAACTAACACCATCATTGTGTGCTATAGCTAAGGCACAAAACTTGGTATACAAATTAGTCACCTTTGATCAAAATGTGCATAAATGATATAATAATGAGATAAAACTACAGAAAAGACAGCAGCAAAGAGATCATCCATTAGATATGCTTAAACATGCATGTGAATATTTCCTCTATCTCGTTGATGTAGTTATGAGAGTTTCATTCCCATTTTATTTCAAGATTTTAATTATTTTGTCTTTTGTCAGTGAGGAGTGACTTGTTTTGTAGAGGATGGCTTCTTTTTCCCCAGGTGGGATGATGTGCTTCATCATGTGTAATGGCATCAAACTGAACTAGGCAATATTGAGAGAGCAGAAAGTTTAAAAGGCTTATAAAACACAAGGTTTATGTTTCTGTGAAATAGGATGAGACCTTTTTTGCAGTAGTTGATAGTCTGCCTAGTGGCAAGTAACTCTTGCAAGTTCGTTATGCAAAATAATTTTGCTAGTTTTGATAGCAGAGGCTGCTTATTGCATTTCCTTTAGCAAAGTGGCATAGCAGAGCACTTTTTCAGTCTAACTTTGGATGGCCATCTGTAACAGGTAAAGAAGCAGGGTGCTAATCACAATTTTCAAAGGATCAGTCACACTGCTAAGACTAGAAAGGGAAACAGTAGAATCACTTCAGCACAGACTGCACCCAAGTAAGCTGTTGCTGTTGAGATAATCAGCTTACATGTAGTTTCATACCAGCACAACACATTTCTTACGCTTCTTGATTCTGATCTAATATTTTCATAGGGCCACATGAACGTGCCAGCTCATTTGAGGTTAGCTTGGGGATTTCTAAGAAGGTGTTGTATAATAACCTGTGGACATAGTGTTATAAGTCAGTTCTTTCCCTTTGATCAAAAGTCTTAGAAGCAAGACAAAAGTCACATTAGTTTTTGTAATAGTACATTTTGATACTATGAACAGGTGCTATTTGAGAGTACCAATTCTGAGCCAAAGAATCAAAAGGAGAAATATTAGGCGGAACCAGAAAGTTGTAATCCCATAAAAAACAGCACACGAGCAAAGCTTCCACTTTACAGCTGGCCTTCTCCCACAGTAGAGAAGAATCTTATTTTGTCCCTTGAGCTGGTGGATTTAGTCTTCCACATCCCTAGCTCTTGCTCGTGCTATCTGTTCTGCTGTTGCAGTTTGGCTGCAGCCTGAAGCAGACCTCACCTCTCTTACGCTTCATTCACAGACTTTAGGTGAACATTAAGGTTGTGTTCTGCTAATGTCAACTGAAATTGAAGGCCTGTGTACTGCGTTAGCTTGTGTTTATGTCTTCATAGGATTAGTTTTTCTTTTCCCGCAGTTCAACCATTGCGGGTATGTCCAGGTGACAGCAAGCTTGAAACTGCTTATAAGAAACTTAATGTTTCTGTGAACAATAAGAAATTCAATTTTGAAATCTAGTATAATGAAACCTTGATTTGGATAGACTTGGATTGTGTATGTCACATTGGTATGTGCCTGTTTACCTCCAAGTTCAGAATGCAGTGTGCAAATAGGAAACCAGTTCTCATCATGGATAGTGAAGAAAGTTGAACCTCAGAAACTTTTCATCCTACCATGGTATTGGAAATGAAATTCATCTGATGATAGGTTATTTCTAAGTGTGTGAATGTATATTGGGAAACCCAAATACATGTCTTTTATTGACTATCCAGCATGAAGACAATTTTGTATTTTAAATGCTAAAAAAACTTGTAAAGATCTTGTATGCCCTAAGTATATATTTTTGTCCTATGTTTTCTTTAAAGTTCAAGCAAAATATTTCTTGTATTTCAGAAGGAAGATTTAAGTTAGCCAGTATTGTACTTTCCAGACTACAGAAGCAGTTTTAAGTAAACAGCTAAAATTGATATTGTATTTTTTAGATATGTGGATCAGAATTCCTTAAGTTAAATATCACTCCTTTTCAATTGTATATATTTAGACAAAAAGGAAAACAGTTGCAGCTGCTTGTCCATATTGTTGTTTGTGTTGGTGATTTGTTTACATTGCTTTCTGTAATTGCTCTAAGGATATTAAGAGCTCCATGTATATCAGTAATTTTAGAAATAGAAATCAGAAGTAAATCTCTTTAAAAGTGACAGATTTTGTATCCTGAAGGAGGACCAAGACTAAGCATCTGCTAACTTTGTATTATGTACTATTTAACTTCAGTGTTACGGCGGTGTGTAGAAAGTATCTAACATCTGTTCAATGGGATCACTTTCTAAACTTTTTTGTAACTCCTAGCATCTCTCCAAGTATGCAAGACATTTCTAATTTGATCTTGGATACTAATTGATCTTTTTTTGGAAGAAAAGTTACCAACAAGCTGAGAAATAATTCAGAAAAAAAATTTTTGATCTCTCGAATTACTATTAAATAGCATTGAGGATGTCATTTATATATTTTGAAAAAATATTGCTATGTTTTTGGACAAACTGAGAATTTAAATGCAAAAAAAAAGTTAATCTTTTAAAAAATCAAATTTGGAAATCATCTTTTACCACTCCTGAATCCCATTCAGACACTGCCATGAAGACGATATGTTTAGTTGGACCAACAACCTGTGCTTATGGAGCAGGAAATTAAGTTTTGTGTGAACTCGCTTAGAAGGTATTATGTGCTTGTTTCATCAGTGGTACTTCTGATTTCAGAGCTGCACAGGCAGACCTTGTGTGTTTAAAGGCGCATATTGGCAGCAAGTTTTTTATTACAGCCCTTGGATATGCAGTGTCATACCTGTAACAATATATAGTGCTAATGGATAATAATGAACTCGATACATATTTCTGCTGTAAATTTTCCTGTTAACAGGCTCCTATGGTGTGTGTATATAGACAGTTATCTTTGCACTGAAGTGACTATCCTTCAGAATTGGAAAGCAAAAATAAGTAGTGTACTAAAGATGATTATAGCTTGTGGTTCCAATGGTGGAGATGCTTGGAATGGTTAACCTTTTGCAGAATGAAGAGTACGGCTTCAGTGCTACAAATTTGATTTTTATATTTTTTATTAACATGCATGGAAGACTAAGGATACTATTTTTAAAAAATGAACTTGTTTTTGTACATTTTTTCAACGTTTAAAATGATATGATTTAACATTACCTCTGAATACCAGTGATCAGTAATTTCTTAAAGGAAATACCTCAATTTGAGCATTATTTTCTTGTTAGTTGTCTGATAGGTCGAAACGGACTGTAGTGTGGAATGAACTAGCTGAGCCAAATAACAATGACATAGAAGCTTAAACTGTGCTGTAAGTCATATGATTTACTAAAAGGTAATTAAGTGATACACTACAAGAGTTGATGCGCAGTATACAATCATGGCTCATTCTGCCCAATTGGACATTTTCCTTGTGACTGGCTTACTGTAAATTGAATTTTCAGCGTGAAACCAAATTAAAAACAACAAAAAATGTTTGGTTTCCTTTGGATTTTTTTTTTTTTTTTAGATCTAAGTTTTTGATAAACAATAAGGTTTACAACAAGGAAAAGGATATAAATCATAGCTGTGCCTAAAACCAGGTCCATATATATTTAAGCATGCTATATTGTATTCCCTCTGTGGCAGTGTGTAGAACGGCATTTACCTGACTAGTGGGAGTATGAAATACAGGTTTTGGGGGGGGGTTGTTTTTAGTAAGGATTACAGGGATATTGAGTTCAGTTCTTTTGTCCATGCTTAAGAAAGAATATTGAAATATCAAAACAAATTCAGAAAAAGTGCTCTAGAAGTCTGGACAAGAAGTCAATGTAAATTAGACTAAAGTAGCTCCAGCTACATTACTTATCCAAGAAACAGACAAGATGTGATTCGACAGTCCACAGATACTGACACAAATAAGAAATTGATAAGGTGAAAAATGACAGGAGGTCCAGGGGTTATAAACTGAACTATTAATATGAATATCTTTAAGAATGTAAGTTAAACACTGGGAAGTTTACCACAGAAATTACATATATGCTTCATGATGTGAAGGCTGTAAGTGAAGACTTGCTGTTAATGTTTTTCTTAAAAATAGTCTCTAATTTCAAGTTATAGGGTGAATGCAGATTTTGAGTAACGTTCTGCAGCCTAACATAGGTTAGTTAAGCAGTGGTTTCTATGAAAGAATAAACATCTGTAGGTGAGAGCAAATGAGTACAAATTCATCCTATTTTAAAAATACCAAATACTGTATTTGTCCAAAACAAATTATTTCTTCTTTCAGTGAAGTCCTATTAGTCATGCAGCAAGTTGCGCATTTTTGTACGAAGGTTTAAAACTTGAACAACTAAGACATCTCATAAACCTGTATTCCACTTCCTTCTACGTAAGTTTGGGGGGGGGGGGTTTAGACGTTTTTCCTTTTTTCTTCTGCTCTATAATGCAAATTTTTCTTGGTTCTATCCTTATATGGATTACACTGTGCAAAATGTCTAAGAAGAAACTAATTCCAGAGTATGCTATCAGAATGTGCTGTATTTTCAGAAACACTTTTTAATTACCAATGAAAAGGATAATACTCATAAAATATTGTTACAGAATATGTAAATGCACAAATATGCATCCAAGATTTCTTATTATAAAGGGTTTGAAATTTCCAGGGATGGAGACTCTTGACAAGGACTTAAATTTACGTTGATATTTCTGTAATACATTTATGCCAGTTCTACAGGACAAAACAAAGTGAGGCCTTGAATTCCGTATTGCCCAAACTTTGATATTTGGGATTTGGTGTCTGCCATTGTTCAAAACACAAGTTGTCCATTCAGCTTTTAAGCCAAACTACTTGTAGTTGGCTTGAGCAACAGTTAATGTAATTCAGATTAACCCCCTCTACTGCCTCCTTAAAAGAAAAAAACTAAGCTTCTCTCATTGCCTCTGACTCTCCTGCCCCTGTTACATAGCAAATATTGTCTAGCTTTAAGCCCATTTTACCCTGCCATTTGCCATCATAGTGTACAGCCTGCCAAAGGCACCCAGCCCCAGCCCTGCTTTTACCCGCTGCGCAGCTACACTGCCATCGTTGGCGGCTCTGGCCACTGCAGTCCGTGGCTCACCGGGGAGTAGCCAGCCTTCTTTGCCACGGGCTGCTCTTTAGGTGTCTTTAGGTGACAGACTGCTACTGTAGGAGCTGTGAGCACTCACTCCGTGGTCCCTCCTCCCTCTCACCCTCTTGTTCTCACCTCATGTTACTCCTATTACTCTCCCCCACTTTGTCCTCTTCTTAAAGAGCAAGCAAAGGAAAAAGGGAAGAAAAGAAAAGAAAAAAGAAGGGAAAAGAAGAAGGGAAAGGAAGGGAGAAGAAAAAAATGAGAAAAGAAAGGAAAAGAAAAGAGGAAGGGGAAAGGACAGAGACAGGGGAAGGAAAGGAAAGGAACACTACCTCGAACTGTTATGTATGTCCCCACCTTCCCCCATGGTATTTCCAACCTTTTCACATCCAGCAGTGCATTTCTCATGTGCACTGGGCAGCTGTTTCCAGGGTCCCATTTGTGTCCTAGGCAAGCTCTGCATAGTGCTGCCGCCCCTCACTGTCAGGGGCCACTGCTCTGTTGCTGCTTGGTGGTCTTTCCTGCCTCCACCTACCTTCTGCTAGATGTTCTTGCCTGAGACTTATTTGAGATACTTACCTGCACCACAGATTTCTCCTGATTCAACACGAGCAGAGACATGAGGATCAAAAGAAACACTTGTTTTTACACTGTAGTGCAGGAGTGTAGGGGGGCTCTTCAACTCCCTTGAGTTGTCATGTCAGTTTTTGTGACGGGGCAAAACTTAATGTAGACTGAAAACATACGTGGGGCTTCCAGCCACCCTTGCCTGGGCTCACAGGTGCACTGCCCTGGTGCATGGGAACCCCAAAAGCCAGCTCGATGGGGCAGCAGGACCTGCAGCGCCAGAGACCCTGGGGTGCAAAACCAGTAGGGAAACAGGTAGGTGAAGCTTCCAGCGGAGAAGAGAAAAGAGCTTTTCATTAATCAGATGAACCCTGAGATCAGGCTGGTTTTTACAATCTGTGCTTCCTTCTATACGAGTAAATAATGCGAAGAATGGTAGTTCTGCACTGCTCCCTGGCTGTTAACTAGCAGATTAGGATGCTCTGAGGCAGTGCCCATGGCAGAGCCTGTGCCTGATACGGAGCTGAACACCCAGGCTGGACAAGGAGACGAGGGCAGGTACTGGCTGCATGCCACACTACACCTGATATCAGGGAACAGGCACAGGCCACAGCCAGTCTTGTGCAGTTAGTACAAGTAGTAACAGCTGTTCCTGCTCCCTGCAGACACACGCGAGCACTGCCCAGAGAAAAGGGCCAGGTGCTGCCATGAGGGCGCCCCCATGGCAGCACCTGGCCCGAGCTATTGCAGCTGCTTCCCTTCAGTGGAGCGCGAGCCAAGGCAGGCCCCTTCCACGTGCCTGCAGAGCTATGGCATGACCTCAGAGGCACAGCACGGTTGGGTTTGAGACTGCGACCTGAAACTGGGATGTGCAACTGCCTAACCCAGCACAAGCAAGGTGCAAGGCACTCTGCTCCCTGTGAGCCTGCCTTGCGTGGGCTTTGGAGTCAGGGGTGCACAGGGTAGTGTCCCGGCAAGCGCAGAGCCCCCCTGGCAACCTCGGGCTACACTGGAGCCTTTGCAGCGACGAGGAGGAGCCCGCGCGAAACCCGCCTAAACGCCCACGGCGCCCGAGGCCCGGCGGGGTGAAATGGCGGCGCGGGAGCGGCCCCGCCTCCCGGCCCCGCCTCCAGACCCCGCCCTCCGGCCGTTGCTCTGGGGCGCCCCCTCTGCGGCCTCGCGCAGCCCTGCTGACGTCCGCGCCGTGACGCATCAGCCGCGAGTGTGGCAGTCCCCAGGGCGCGCTCCGCCCTCCCGCGCGAAGGCGGTAGCTAGACGACGAAACAGGGGGGCCAGGCTGTGGTGCCGCTTCCGCTGCGTCCCGGAAGTGACGGCGCGGGCGGGGCTGGGGCGGTTCCTGGGCGTCGGGAGCGGAGGATGCGCCAGCGGGGGCGATTGGGCGGCCGGGGGCGGCCCGGGTGATCTGGGAGCGGGCGGGCGCCATGCTGAGCCGTAGCTCGTTCACCAGCCTGGTGGTGGGGGTGTTCGCCGTGTACGTAGCGCACACGTGCTGGGTGATGTACGGCATCGTGTACACGCGGCCCTGCCCCGCGGCGGCGGGCGGCGGCGCGGCCGGCTGTGTCTGGCCGTACCTGGCGCGGCGGCCCAAGCTGCAGGTGAGTGAGGCGCGGCCGTTGGGGCGGGCGGGGAGGGGGTGCCCTCTCAGCACGGGCTGCGCGGCTGCCGGGGCCTGGCTTACGGGCGCTCGGCGAGCGCCGTCTCCCTTCGGCGGGCCCAGGAGGCCGCTCTCCCCCGGCGCCCACCCCGCGGCCGCCCGCCTGGGCGCACTCAGTGTGCTCCTGCTTCTCCAGCACTTGGGTCCTTACGTAGCCTGCTGTCTAGCTTCACTGTTTAATGTGCTCATTAATACTGGCACGCCTCTGAGTCCTGGTCTAGAGGCAGAATGAATAATGTCCTCTCCGGTGTGTGTTTCCTGTTCTTTTTAGTGGGCCAAAGCTGCAGCCCCGACTTTTCTGACGGTTGTGTTACTGCGCCGCCTTCCTCTAATCAGGACACACGGCTCCAGCTGGTTGCTGCTGCGCTATTGTAAGCGCTGAGCTGTTCGCAGTGACTTTAGCTGTATACTGGCTTTGGCGCTGTAGGTTTCAAGGTGGATGAGCAGAAAATGATGAGTGCACTAATAGTGCCCTATGTTGTCTTTCCTTGTATTGTAGATAACGGCTCTGGCTGAAGCACAGATTGGAGGAAACTCTGTTCTGTTTTTCTGGTATTGTGTGTTTGTTAGCACATGTAATAAATGGAACAGGCTTGCTGGAAAAATGGCTCTACTTACCTTGGAAAAAAAATGTTACTTCACTTCAAGCATAGCTGATTGTCCCTATAGGAGGGATCCTATAAAACCATATTTAGTGGCTGTGTTATATTTCTGCCCAAAAAGAGAGGGCAGGGATAGCTAAAAGGTTTTTAAAACTTTGAGTAGATCATCTTCTTTCTCAGTGTACGTAATCATCCTACCACTGGGAAGGTTAGTGAAGGTGAATTACAAAACTGTGCTCTAAGTTTTCTGATGTATGAACTTAGTATTTCTGTGTACTGATTGCCATGTACTGTCTTTTAATTTCAGTTAAGTGTGTATACTACCACAAGGTCAAACATTGGTGCTGAGAATAATATAGATCTGGTTTTGAATGTGGAAGATTTTGACATCGAATCCAAATTTGAAAGGTAAGTGTTAGCACTACTAGTTCTTTGCTTAATTCGGAAGAATGTATCCTAACTAGTAATCACATGTATGCAAATACAAATGACATGAGATGGACTGTCTGTTCATAATAGTAGTGTTGAAAGAGTTGGTTGTTGCTGCTGTTCTTGTATTTTTTGGTTTGGGGTTAAGGCTACTATTGCATATTCTACAGGCTGTTCAGTTCACACGTGTTTTAGTAAATCAGTAACCATATTTGCAATGCTAAGGCAGCAAAGAAGTTAGTCATGCGTCAGGCTTAGCATTTAGGATAAAGTACTCCTATATGTAAAGGCAGCGTTTTGGGTGGAGGGGGTTATTTTTTTAATTAAAGGTTCCTTAACCTTTAAATTAAGTTTTGATAAAGTGACTGTCTTGATGGAAAGGGTGAAATAAGTTCATGTGGCACTAAAGAATAGGTTGTTTCACAAAGTTTTCTTGCATTGAGCTATCATCTCAGCTATGTTGCAAGAAACAAATCCCTGCAAAACAAAGTCTCTGTGATAAATATAGGAATAGTTTTTTCTCTCATGTAGTCTTTACAAACTTTGAATGCTGTCCTTTCTTGTCTGTCAGACAATTTTCTGATCCCGCTCTGAGCATTCATCTCACTGACTGTACTAGATTGGTTATGTATGCTGTGCTAAACTATGAGTATTGGCTAGTTTGGATCAACGTACCATTTTCAGCCATATAAACAAATGTTTCAAAAAAAGTATGCTTTGCTTGTAATAGTAAAAATGACTCTACTGTGAAAATCTAAGTCAAAATGACTGGGAACGCTTGAGACTTTCCTCTGATAACATCTGTAGCCAGTCTACTATCTACACAATGTTTTTCTTAGTAGCTGTGGCTTCAGACTCGGTACAGAACCTGGAAGTCCAGAACCACATTCTTTTCACTCATGTTTTAGCAACATGCTTTTCTATAACTGTTTCAATCCTGACAATCATAAAACTAAATCTTTTTTTCCTGATGGTTTAAGATTTTGAGTTCTTTTGAAGGGACATTGCTGCTCATTAACATGCAGTAGGCTCATGCCTGAAGTCAAATTTCTGAGCATAACACCATGTTCTTTCTATTCAGAATACGTGATTCTTTTTAGTTAAAATGTTTAGAACTACTTGTATTGTACTGCCTCACGTTTTTTGTTTAAAACCAACTGTCATCTTGTTTTTGGAGGCTCTTATCACAGATTCTCCGAAGTTCTTTCACGTTGTGCATTTTTTTTTTATGATTAAAAATGTTAAACTTCATCTCTGGTAGACTTGAAAATATAAGAATTGTTTTACTGTGACACAGTCTGCTTTTGTTTTTTCTCCAAATACTTTCATTGGCTTACAACCTCAGCAAACTGACAAGAATAGAGAAGGGATATATAGTCCAAGGTGGCAAGTGTGGTGATTTCTTGGCTAATGCAAGGGAAGTGATTTCATGATTTGGGACTCTGGTATCTAGAGTTCTGTGCTTGTCATTTGCCATAGCTGAGAAGATATTTTGTTAATGCGAAGTGCTTGGCAAAACTTTTTTTGGTACACTTGATATAAGAATAAAAACAACACTTTTTGGTATGTGTTCAGCACATAGAAGGCTATTTTCTATATGTTCTGTGATAATTTTGGCCCTGTGAGCAATCGTCATGGGAAAACAACAAAACAACTGATGGTACAGTCTTTCTGTGTTATCTGGGGTAACAAAGGATGAATTGGACAGGGACTAAGATATTTTAAGATAACAGTAAAACCTTGATAATTCAAATATGACACATACTGGAGTATATAAATTGATCCCACCCAGCCAAGGCTGGTTGAGGCATATTAGCCAGAAGTAGTTATTGTGTGGAAAGCTATATGAATCTCTTCTGTTTTTCTAACTACCTCAGCCTCTTCTTGCTCACTTCCACAACACCTGCTGTGCTCCTTTCTAAGTAGCAGATCAATATTTCAACTTACACTGTGTCATCTCATAATGTATTTCTTTTGTATTTTAGGACAGTCAATGTCTCTGTACCAAAGAAAACCCGAAATAATGGAACACTATATGCATATATATTTCTTCACCATGCTGGCATTTTGCCATGGCACGATGGTAAACAGGTGCACATAGTAAGTCCTCTGACTACATATATGGTTCCTAAACCAGAAGAGATTAATTTGCTCACTGGAGAATCAGACACACAGGTAGGTGTTTTTTCAACAGTTCAACAAGAAAAGATATTTAAATAAAGACTTGCTTTGAAGCATCACGAAGTAGGTTTTTGTGCTTGCTCGTGAAGTAATTTAACAAGCTGTAAGCTGGATTAGCACTTTGTGTGAAATAAATTCTCTAATTTATTATTTACTTATTTATAATTTATTTGTAAGGTCCGGAGCCTGGATAGCCGAATAAACATATGTTCCCAAATTATGGGGCAAAACTCAACTTCTGCCTTTTTGGCCTGAACATGACATTGGGCATATGCTGCTTATAATATGAGAAAGCTTAGTTTAGGGAAAGGTACTTGTGTTGTTTGCAAGTAAGGCCTCTGTAGCTCAAACTGTAATATATTAATATCAAAGTAGATGATGCATAAATCTTGCCCTTTTTTGGTTCCAAATTGTAGTGTCTTTCACCATGGCTAAAAATTCTGATCTCACGCTCTTGCCAAAATGTCAAGAACGCTATTTGGAGATCGTTGTTGTGTTGGCTATACTATACATAATTTCCATCTTCAATGTACGTTGAAATATAAAAAATAAACATTGATTGTTCATCTGGAACTTGGTGCTAACAGACACCAGACTGCCTTTCTCTTCAAAACTGTTTTTGATTTAAGAAAGTAGCAAAAAAGCAGACTTGGAGGCATGCTTTATTTTGCGATTAACTTAAAGGTCATGCTGACAACAAAGGAAAAGAGAGACTTTGCACCCTCATCCTGGTGAAGATGGTGTCTGTCTTGCATTGAGATCTGTTACACCTACCCATATATTGTTACCACTGTTTTGTCCTGTAACAGAATGATGCTGCTTTGCATGGTAAATTGGATTAATGTAAAATACCGTGCTTTGCTTATGTAAAAGAGGCATGAACTTGATTTTGATACTGGTGAGTGATGAAAGTGTAGATTGCTTCTATTTCTTTAGTATGTTTTTATTTCTCCCTGCAATTCAAGTGAATAAGATAGTATCCTTTGTCAAATGCTGTGCTTACTCACTAGGGAAAAAAAAAATGCAGTGTTAGAGAATGAAATACTTGTAATGGTTATTATACGTCATATTCAAATGGAGATTTTTTTTTACTGTTTTTTTTTTGAGAATTTCACTCCTTTTTTTTTTTTTTCCTTTGGAATCTGAAATATATCTGTAGCCAGTACTGCTGTTTCTAAACCCTGTTAGAATGTAAATGAAGTTGAAAATGAGTTGAGGCTACGGTCCAACATACTGAAAGCCAAGGTCTTACTCTGTTTAAGCACTACTTTACACAGTGTTTAGAAGCTCAGAAATTCAAAGCAAATGGTTTTTTGAAATAATGTCTGATTGCTCTGATGTCCTTATTTTCAAGTGACTTCTTCTGACAAGTGTTCAGCTTCCTAGGGTATTAATTTTAGTTAAATATTCATTCCTGATGAGCAAGGCTGTGAGTGGGTACTGGAGTTTTTCAGTGTCAAATTATGATGGGCCATTATGATCAGTTCTGTTATATTTGCACAAAATATTTGATCTGGTCAAAATTAAGGTAAAGCGTTTCTTAATGAGCCTCTGTTTTGTGATACAGCAAATGGCTCCATAGATTCTGTGAGCTGAAATATCATCTTATTCAAAATTCTGTTTTGTTTAGCAGTGTGTATGTTGATTATATTTTTAAAGCAAATTGAAGCAGAAAAACAGACCAATGCTTTAGATGAACCTGTCTCACATTGGAGGTCAAGGTTAACCTTAAATGTCATGGTGGAAGATTTTGTCTTCGATGGCTCATCCCTCCCTGCTGATGTTCACCGTTATATGAAGATGTAAGTTAATGACTTAATTTTGCTATTTTTAGTATTATAAACTTACTGCACACTTCTTTGAAAATCTTGCCTGTCCTCCTTTAGTATTTTACATTTAAATCAGACCTCGGGAGATAAGAATAGATATTCTTAATGCTCACTTTTCAGTAGCGATAATTAATAACATATTTCCAGTGAGGTTTTCTGCTACATAATATCTTGCAGCTCAGAGCCAGATAGGAGCTGCTCAAGGCAGCTCCGAGTGTAAAATACTTTTTTGAATGGAGTTACAGTGAGACAAATTATAACTGCAAAGACAAAAGCAAAATGCTACAGCAGGCTTCTTGTTCTCTAGCTGTACTTCAGACATTTAAGGCGATTGTCCCTTGACCTTTCCAATTAACCTTCATGTGCAGGTTATCTATATAAAGTGCAGGTGCTTAAGTGGCAGAGTTGATTTCCTGTTCCATCTTTTTCCCTCCATGACTGGTTTTATTTTATTTTGAAAATGTGTCTTCCTACATCATGTCAATTTTCTCAAGAAAATACTAAAAAGCAAGGATAGGCTTTTAGGCTGCTAAATGCAAGCGCTAGCTTCTGTTCACAGCTCACTTAAATGACTTCCAGGGTTAACCATATAAGTAGTGCTGTGTTGGCTTGTGCTGCCTTACCTTGATGCCTTTCTCTACAAGTATCCTATTGAATCCAGAAGTATTTGTTAACGAGCAAACGGTGAGGTTCTGGGATAGCTTCCCAACCAGAATAGATAAACTTAGTAGTTCTTAAGATATGCCCATAACAGAAAAGGGTTGGACCAGGCTTGATGAATGAGGATACCTCTTCCAGTTGTACTTAGATTTGTCAGCACTGTTTTTTATACAGGCAGTAGTTTGAATATGAAATAGCCTGCTGCAGTTCCACTAGCAGTAGCTTTGTTAGTAGCTATTGTATAGAAATTTAAGCCTCTTCAGTTAAATAGTCAAACAGTATTTCTGAACCTTGAGTTAATGCTTTTTCTATATTACTGCAAGAGGGCCAGCTGCCCCTTGTATACTTAGTATGCAGTCTTTCTTGGCACACATGGAGACTTTTTTTGTGAAATGCTCAAATTCAACTTTCAGGCTTTAAAAGGCTCAGCTATGCTAGTTCCATAGACTTGCTTTTATCAAGTACATCACAGTGTGGATAATTGCCTTTCTAGTACTCCTAGGGCACTAGGCTAAACCCTATTCCAAGATACCAACAAAGCAATTGCTTATAGATTATCTGCTAAATCACTGGCCAATGAAGTCACAATTTCCAGTCAATGGAAATCTTTGGGGGCTTAAAGATTAAGTTTCTACTGGTTTTATGTAGATTGCTGAGATGATAGAGCAATCTGAATGAGTGCTGCTGTTGAGGATGAGGCAGAGAAGATTCATGCTCCTTGTGCACTCTTCAGTAGTGTCCAGACTTCCAGCACCGTACAGCACTAGCAGCCAGCTGCCTTGTACGTAGTCCTGTGCTAGCTACAGCAAGTGCTGTCACTGACCTGACGGTTGTCACTGGAGATGCAGAGGATAGGAGAGATGGAGGAGAATTGGCACTGTTGCAAAAAGAGAGGGATACTTGAAATAAAGGATACAAATACGTAGTAATGACTTCAGCATGTTTCCCTTTGACAGAATTTAATTCCCACTACCATTGTTCACACGGCAGCTTTGGCATCATCACAGCCAATTTCATTTGTCTTTCATTCTTTATTGCTTATTCTGCCTGTCTACTGAAAAGTAAAAGCAGAAGCTAAAGAAAGAAATATGACATGCCTAACTGTTATACAGACATCTCAGTTAAAGAGTCTAGGCTAGTTGCTTCTCTCTTGCCATGTGTTAAAGAAAAATGTGCCTGAAAAGACGGTGGAAAATGGTAGGACCCCCTAAATGGGTAGGTCTGAAAGTGATGATTGAGTGCTAATTTTAATAAAAGTAGTTTTCTTTTTAGATCATTACAGTCATAAAATCCATTTTTAAACATCCTAGGGTTCAGTTGGGGAAGACAGTGCATTACCTTCCAATATTATTTATTGATCAGCTAAGCAACAGAGTGAAAGATTTGATGGTGAGTAATAGAATACCTTTAATTACATTTAACAATTTTAACAGCAATCTTGAAAATTGTTTTAATTAAGATTTTTGTCATAGTTTTTCATTACAGCAAACAACGTAAGAAATTAATAAAAGGACTCTCAGTGATCTTAACTGTTGTTTAATTTAATGTGATCAACTGTGGCAACTGCAGAAGCTGGATCTGGGTTTTGAGACTCCCCCTTGGCAGAAATAGCTGCCAAACACTCCCTTCTGTTCTGCCAAAAGATATCTGGATTCCCTTGTTGCTGTCTGTGGGGTAGATGCGGAGGACATTGCAGCAGCAGCTGTGGCATGAACAGTCTCACCAGCAGTTTGACTGTCTAAGCTGGCTCATGAAGATGCGTTAGCATCCCAGAGTTGCTCCTAATATCTTCTAGGGAAGAGAGCATGGTGAATGCAGCTGGTACTGAAGCTACACTGAGATAAGAGAATACCTACTGACTTACCTTGAAAATACTCACTGATGTTTAATTTTGCAATGGTGCTTTGTACAATGTTAGAAAGTACCCTGAGCATCTTAAAACTTGGAAATACACCAGTGCAGTACGCACCACACATCTCATGATTTTGTGCACTCAAATCAGAACTTACAGACTTAGCAGAATGAAGTCAGAAGGGACCTCTGGAGGTTGTCTACTGCAACCACCATGCTCAAAGGATGATCACTTAGAATAAGTTGCTCAGGACCTTGCCCTGCTGGGTTTTGAATGTCTCGAAGAATGAACACTCCGCAACCTCTCTGGGCAACCTGTTCCAATGTTCAGTCAGCCTTACAGTTAAATAAATAATTTTTTTTTACATATATATATTCAAATGCAGTTTCTTGTATTTCACTTTGTGCCCAACTCTCTTCTTTTGGGGAAATCACATGGTTCTACTGCTATGAGTTTCACATGGCAGTCCCCTGCATCTGAACCATGATCACCTTATGCAGCTCTTAGTTAAGCCCTGCAGTTAATGGTAATTGCCAACCAAAAAATTCCTGAGGGAAAAAAAGCCTTCTTGACAAATGTCTCAGACTAATAAGTGAGTATGTCTGGATTCATCTTATTCCAGCTGGCAATCTTGGCAGGTGTGAATTTTCCACAGACCTTCCCAATTCACAAACTTCAGGATAGACAAAGAACTTTATTGCTGAATGCTGGGGAGAATCTTCTTTAGGAACTTGCTTTTTTTTTTTTTTTTTTTTTTTTTATTTCCAGACTTTCTATTTGACAAAACAAACTCCTGAACATTTCAGTTACAAACTTACAGATCTTAGGAGTAGATAGTTTTGTCCAGTGTTTCTTTAGATACTTCTTTTGTGATGTCCTTATCTGCAGTCATTGTCTTTTGTTTTGAATTTCTTACCAGAGCTCATTATTAAGTTCAGTGCATTCATGTCAGTACACAATAGCTTCTAACTGGTCAAGTCATATACCCTGTTAATAACATGATAATACTGAGATTATTTATAAATGATATTCCCACCGTTGTTGCACACATCACAATTGCTGCTATTGTAATTCTCTGCCTTAAAGTGGTTAAAGATCTTGAAAACAAGCACTGCAAAGACTAAGCTACCAAACTAGCGAACTTCCCCTTCAGCACTGGCTCATGTAGCTTCTTGATAGTGATTTGCCAAACTGCTGACAAGCCCTACAGTAAGAGTGGTCTAATAGTATGTATATGATGAGTTAGCAAACTGTAAGCAAAGACGAAGAAAGAATAAGGTAATACAGCTTGTGTGGAGCAAAGTCAGCATTTGAATGATGTAAATAGGAGCATAAATGCTATGCCTGACCTAAAGCCATGTAGCTAAAGATGCATTTTCCCTGCTGTGATAGTCTGTATAGATTTTGAACTGACTGCTACTTTGACCCAGATGTAGATCTCCTAGGGTAAGTGCTGAGGTGTCTTGCATTGTGATTGAGAGGTTACATGTTCTTCATGTTCTCAAATGTTCATGCCAATCCTGGGAGTTTGGGGAGGGCACAGAGTTCTGATTTGAGAACACATTAAAAGTCATTCTGCAGAACTACTTTGCCCTCTTCACACACAATTTTGTAGTACTTATAGAGTGCTGTTCGGAGGCCTTACTACAAGTGTAGGTTGTATTGCAGAGGTTTGATAACTTCCTAGTTTTCAAAGGCTTAGCAATCATCATGCTCAGCTAGGTTGTGAGGCAGCACTTGTGGGCTTTAGTGGTCCCTTAGGAAGGAGGTCTTTCTTCTGGTTTTTATATGTTCATGTTTTTGGTGTCCAGTAATTTCTGTCTTAATGCTCCAATTTTCTTTCTACGGTACCTCTAACTTATTAGTACTGTTTTGTCTGGGTAGAGTGCACTGACTGCATGTTACTCTCCTATGTTTTATTTTCTGTCTGTCCAGCACAGATAAAAATTTCTTTCCATCCTCTCTCAGAAATGTTGATGTTATCTTTTATAGATTGAGCAGTTAGAAAGAGAATGGAGGTATTATAGGTATCCTTTTACAGGGAGAAGCCTGGAAGACCTGTATGTGTTTTTTGGTAAACAGCAGTAAAATCTCACTAGCGTTCTTTATTTTCAGCCCTGCCCCCTTTTTTCCCCCCTGTTTTTTGTCAGACAGTTCAAAGATCCCTAACGCCGTTCTAGTTTTTCAAGCTTTCTATCTTTGCATTTATAAAGCTTTTCCTATCTCTCCTCTACACACATGCATGTGCTGCCCCTATCTCTGATAAGCTTATAGGGACTGGGGAAGGAGGTACCGTTAGGAAAATTATTGGTACTCACTAGAGTACTTTTTCCCCCCCCCCCCCAAATGTAGGGGCCACAGATAGTTCTCATAACTAAAATGTATATGAGACAGTAGGGTTAGCCTGAAGTTTTTTCTGTTGAGGGCAAGAAGGACTTTGTGACACCCCAGATCCAAGTCTTGCAGGCAGGGTATCTTGCTTAGCATTGTTCTTTTCCAGTCTAAGGAAGCAGCAACATTCTGCCCCCCCCCCCTTTTTTTTTCTTTTGTATGAGCTTGTTTTTTTCTTTTGTTACAACTTTCATTCCTCTCGAAGGCAATAAAAAAGTCTCAGTAAAATTCTTACTGTGGCCTTACAGATTATTTTTTTGTTTTATAGCTTAGGTTAATGCACATTTGGAGAAGAACTACCAAAATAGAGAACTACCTTACACACACTTTTCGCACTTGAGCTGAGACTAGCAGAAGGATCTTTATGTAAGCTTTTCAAAGGCTCTTGTATACAATAACAGTGAGGTTGGTATAAAAACCTGAAAAGAACAGACTGCTAATTTAGCATTTCTTAAAAACCCCAAAATTTCAATCACAGTCCAGAGATCGAAGCTCTTAGTCCTTTCAAAAAAAACAAACCAACTTCTTAAAATCAACCTATGATAAATCATGTGATATGATTAGTTTCCTTTATTTTCAAAAAAATATGAATAGAAATAACTGCTGAATTTATTTTTGCTCTTAAAAAGGAAACTCTTTCTCTTTGAAATACAGGTTATAAATCGTTCAACCACAGAGCTACCTCTTACAGTGTCATATGATAAAATATCTCTTGGAAAACTCCGATTTTGGATCCACATGCAGGATGCTGTGTACTCCCTCCAACAGTTTGGTATGGTTTTTTTAATCTTTAATGACATAAGGCAAAAATTTAAATTCTCAAATTCCTCTCAACTTCATAGATATTTACTACTCTGTTTTCTGGTAAGATGGTGAAAACCTTTAGTGTACAAATGTAAGCTGCTTTACATTAATATAATAAAGATAGAAATAAAATGTTAAAATATGATAGGAAACTATTTGATTAATGATTTATTAATTTACAATTTTCTCAAGAGAATACTACTGTAAAAGCATAAGAGGACAAAGTAGAGGAGAAAATTTTTCACATGGCTTCTCCTTATCATCCATGGAACAAAGACAGCTGAATAGGTGTTACATAAGCTTTGAAGAATGCAGGAGATGTTGAAAAGATAAATTTCTGAAATGGTGATCACTGGGAATGTAGCCATATACCTAGGGTTAAATACAGCAAAGCCTTGGACGGTACAGTTCTTTCTGATTATTCTTTTCTAAGCTGCTTAAAAGTTACCTTTTTAACAAGGTGACAACCTTACTCCTTCAGGAGATTTGATAAGAGAGTTGAGAATTACATATTCAGCTTATAGGCTGTGATCCCTGGAAGATGCTTTGCATTTTTTCAATTTATCAAGAAGGAGCTTCTAAGTTAATTCTGCAGGGCTGTAGAAAGAGTTGATGCTGATCCATTCTCAGGAGTCATACTGTTGCACATATGGCTGATTTTCTCACTGACCTCTTGTCTTCTGTAGCGCATGCCTTTTCTGCTTTTTCAGTTTTTGCTGTGAAGCTCACTTTCCTTGTGTATCATGCGAAAGTTCAGAGGACAAGTTGAATAATCCTTATTCTTCCCTCAGGCCAGGATGACTTCTTGTGCTTGTTGTTTTTGTCTCTGTTGTTCAGCTTAGGTTGTAGTTACACAGGATATTAAATGCACGTGAGGCTGCTTCTGACTGATAGATTTTGTTCAAAGCTAGCCAAATCATTAGTCAAAATATACTTACAATTGGATTTTAACTAATAGACCTGCTACCTTGTTTTGGATTTACGATTACTTACCAAAATACATGCAGGTAAAATAGGAAGATTTCTTTCATACTGAAATCTAGCACAACGGCAACTAATGCTCTAGTATTTCTTGCACGATTACTTGTTCTTTCTCTTAGGGTTTTCAGAAAAGGATGCAGATGAAGTAAAAGGAATTTTTGTGGATACTAACCTGTATTTTCTGGCTCTGACATTCTTTGTAGCAGCATTCCATGTAAGTGGTGAAAATTTCTTTTTGAGAATTATAGCTTACATGAAAATAAAGATTTCTTGAACTTCTGCTCCTTCATTTATTGAAAACTGTTCTTGGAAATAGTAATTTCAGTAAAGCAGTACAAGTGGTATCTTGTACAAGTCAACAGTATTTCCAATACAGAGTTAATATAAAAATCCCAGAAAAGATAGAAGTATGAGCCCATAAACTAACACCCTTGACTGAAATATAAAACACTTAATTTCATCATCATTTTTTTTTCAGTTGGAGTGGAACCAGAACCCCCAGAATTAAATGCCTGCCAACACTTTCAGATTTTCTGATAAGCTGAGTTATCACAAGGTGTACCACTGCATTGGGATAGCTGGAGCACCAGTAATAGTTCTTTGAGTCACCAACTTC
Source organism: Dromaius novaehollandiae (assembly GCF_036370855.1). NCBI lineage: Eukaryota > Metazoa > Chordata > Aves > Casuariiformes > Dromaiidae > Dromaius > Dromaius novaehollandiae. Next base: position 70,439,881 of record NC_088099.1, on the reverse strand, counting down.
TAACCCCTGTAGGAATTTAGATCAGCTCCAGGTTTACATTAAAAATTTGTCAGCTGGAATGTGCAGAGCTTGCTGCTATAGGCATGTTGTTACAGTGTCCCTCACCTCTGTCAGCATTGTGTTTATCTTGGTTTAAATGTGAATCTTTTAGTGAACGTTTTTTTCAGATTTCATCATTCTACTTTGAATATTTTTGTCATCTACAATTACGCTCAGTACAACTCCCATGTTCTGGTATAATTAAGAACTTGCAGAGCACATTATGCTTCCTTATAGTTAGAGTACATGTAATTAATTTGGTGGGAAAAGTCCTTTATACTTCCCAGTCATACTCATTTATTTTCTTCCATTCTGTTTATCAAGTTGTGATATATCTATAGAAGTACTTTTTCATTAAAATTACTTGACCCAGGAATTTCTTGAATCATCTGTGCTTTTTCAAATATGGAATGCTTAAAGAGAATATTGAAAAGAAAAAATGGTTTGGAGCAAATAAATTTAATGAGTCCCTGAAGTTTAGGCCAACTTCTTATTGCTAAAATCAAGATAAAACCTGATTTGCCATACTGCAGGACTTTTTTTTTTTTTTTTCCCCTTAAACTTTGGTACTGTCCAAACCTAAACTGAATAATACTGTCAATCCAATACAAAGCACTTTGAATCTAACTTGGTATGGTGTTCCCTGATCTATCAAGGAGCTGAGCAACTTCTCAAGGACCTCAGTTCTTCATCCTCTATCACAGGCTTCTAAAACAGATTTTTTTTTTTAGCTTGTATTTGTGGTGTGTAATTTTGATTCCAGTTTTATGAATCTTGACTTGTAATTCCATCTTAAATGCATTTTTAGTAGTTCAGCTGGCAGTTTTTGATTGGCACACGTTTCAAGCAAATCAGCATGTTTCTTGCTATTTGCAGCTCCTTTTTGATTTCCTTGCATTCAAAAATGACATCAGTTTCTGGAAGAAAAAAAGGAACATGATTGGGATGTCTACAAAAGCAGGTATGACCTATAATTCAAAGTGCTGTATGTATGTGTGCTAGATAGTATATACTATGCTTTTATTCTTGCTTTTATTCTTGCTCTAAACTGACACGTAGATTCATCGAAGGTGGTAAAGTGAGATGTTTTCTTTCTATGATCATGGAAAGGTGGCTCACAGTTGGTTCTAACTTTAATAGCCTGGCGCTCAAGTATCACTTGCTTTTAAGCGCTCTTGTGTTACTTTCAAGGTTTGACTCTCTGGCAATCGAGAATAAATTTAAAACTGAGAACAAGTTTAAAATTCCCTTTGGTGGAAGGACACAAAAAGGAGGGACACAAAAATACTTAGAGAAAAGAATGAGGACATGAAAAAATCTTCTGACTGGAGAGAATGTGCTGTCATATGTAATGTTATCCTGCAAATAGCAAATGTCCCTTTTAGATAACAACAAGCTCCAAACTTTATTTGAAGAAAAAAAAAAGAAAGAAAAAGAAAAGAAATGCAATACTCTAATGCTGTGGTTTGATTTTGGATGTGAGAAGGACTCCGATGAAACATAGTGGTTTGACATCTTGTCAAGCTTTCTTAGAGACAGATTAGAGGTTAGCAGCCAGCCATGGGCACTTGAGGTTAAAATACTCGACCTTATTTATTCTGTTAGTATTTACTGCTTGTTTTTCTAATAGATTATCCATTGAGATTATAAACCGACATGAAAAATCTGGAGTCGTTTACCCTCTAAAACTGTATCTCCCTAATTCTACAATATTTACAGATTGATTAAAATATGGCAGGGATATCAATAGGAAAAAATAAGGCATTGTGACATTAGGATAAACAGCAACATGCTTTTCTCAAGTGGAGATTTTTTCTTTTTTCTTTGTCAGAGGGCATAAGGCATTTATACTGCAGCTTGTATATGTACACAAAAAGGTCAGTGAAAATCTGAAGTGATCCAAGGAATTTCAGGCTTGGAAGTGCTAATTGCCAATTAGCTAAGTGAGAAAAGTCAAATTGCAAAGACTGAGGGGTATAGGGTTTTTTTAACCTTACTATCAACGTCTCAGTGGTCTCAGTGTTCACTCTCCGGTAATTGACTTGATGATTCCACTGTCTCTTTAGCAAACTTTAATCTCCTTCCTCTCTGTATCTCCTCCTCCTTCCCCTGCAGGAAGTGTGGGACAGGAAATTACCATGAAATGGTACAACATAATTGTTGATGTCCAAGTGTCTTGTAGCTCTTCCCTATTTCTGTCCCTACCTAGTTTAATCTAAGAATTATTTAGGAGATACTTGTACAGGATTTTGCAGAACCTGAAAAATAACCCTAAAATAAACTACTTACGGTTTCAAAGCCATTGAGTAAAATGGATTGATTTTCTCCTAGCAGTTTACGAACATTAAATTAGTTGCATGAATTTCAAAGACTGGCGTTACTTCGATGATTTACTGCTTGCTCAAGACAAGAGTCACGAACATATAGTTCATAACAGTATTGATATATTGCTGAGCTGCTGTAGTACAGAAATCTTCCTTAAATATTCTGATTTCTTTTCATCTCTTGTGATAAAGATTTCATTAAAAAGGTTTTGTTCCTTGTTATGTGTCTTATTCAATCCGCTTGGAGGTATATAGGTAATTGGGCTGCTTTCTAGGACATATAAAGATATATGGAGGAGAAGTTCATGCTTAAACTGCTTAAGTAAGATAGAATTATAGTAAATAGGCCAACAGCCTTCTGTTGTCTCAACTATTCATTTAAATATTAATAGGTTTTTTTTTTTCTGTCTAGTCCTTTGGCGGTGCTTTAGTACTGTGGTAATATTTCTTTTCCTTTTGGATGAACAAACAAGTTTATTGGTACTGATTCCAGCAGGCATTGGTGCAGTGATTGAGGTAAGTCATTAAAGCTCTAGAACTAAATATCAGTATTCACAGTAACATCCAACAAGATTTCAGGGATAAATATATATCCCAATGTGATAACTTGCTATAAACATGCTGCTAATCTTGCCAAATATCATTTATTTGGATTTTAAGGATCAAAAAAATCTTTGAATCTAAAGATTTCAGAAATCCAAAAGGGTTAAATGATTTTAAAATCTGTATTGTCAAGATAAATGACAGTTTTGGTTACAGTAAAAAATAATAAAAAATAGTGTTAGTCTCTAAATTGCTTTCTTTTCAAAAGTTTTAGTGAAAACCAGATCAGGAACATATGGTAGGGCGACAGACAGGATCAACTACATTTCAAGATTTAAATTCAGTTGAAACTTGAAGATTTTGCTTTCCTGTTTTATAAAGAAAATATATTTATTGGTTGCCATTACCTAAGAACATGCAAATCCATATCTCATTTGTTGAAGGACTCCAAAGTATTTGTGCCTGTCAGAGATTCTTGTTGGAGCTGCCCAAAGAGCTAGAAAATAGACCTCTTGGAGATCTGTAGTCCTTACGATTGTTTGCTTCCTGTTGTCTTTTTCATACGCCTTATTTTCGGATATGTTGCTTTTGGATTGCAGGCTGGAGGAACTGCATTTAAGGGATTATATGGGTATATTATGTGGAATTTGTATGGAGGGAAAATGTTCTGTAGTTGAAGTTGTTAAAGTATTGTTGAAGTAAAATATCTCTGATCTCAAGTGATGGTGAGGTAACATGCTTATCTAAAGTGAAAATGAACATACAGATTATATATCTCAAAGGAAATTTGGCTACCTGGGAGTACTTATTCACTACTTATCCTTAACACCTATTTCTCATGCAGTAGTAACCGTGACAGTGCTTCTGTAATAAGTAGTCTTCTCGCCTGTGTCAAAGCTGACAGTAAAGCGTTGCCTTTACCCAATTGTGCTGTTTTGTTTGGAAGATAGGATGGGCGGGAAAAGAGTATCCGTGTCCTTATTCAAGCAAACAAATTCAAACAAAAAGTTCAAGTCAAACAAACAACCTTGCCCACAAAAAGTTTCATGGAATGTAGTCCTGCTGAGCTTACTGTATTTTTTAACTTGTAGAAACTATACAATGGGGTGGCTACTTGACTAAATTTTCAGATGAACTGAACCTTTGGTTGCATGAGGGCCAGACTGTAACAGCGTTACAGTAAGTAGCCAAACCGCCCCATGGATTCACTGACTTTGCCTTAATCCTCATCGTCCTCTACTGAAATGTAGTGACCATGTAAGGGCCTGTGTAATCAGTGGTAGGAGTTTGGAGGCACCTTCATCTTGGAGACCCCAGCTAACCTTGAAGGCATGTAAAAACCTTCTTAGCAGGTGGTTACTGGAGGATATCTAACCTGAGGTGCATTAATGCTGAGAGCCACTAACTCCCACCTAAGCTCTGCAATACAAATATCCTGGAAAGACTATGTTATTTCATTTCAAGTATATCATCTAATATGGGGACTTAATTATGCAGACTCTCAATGATGTACCTGTCTGGTGACGTGGCTTTTAGTTCGTACGCGTGTATATGCAGGTAGTCTGCTGTGATCAGGCATTTATACCTGTGGCCTTTTGATTATCTGAATCTTGTGGAAGAAATTCCTTTAGATAATTTTGTATGTGTGCAATTTGTTTTTGTTAACCACAGCTCTGGAAAGTGAAGAAAGCTTTGAAAATGACAATCAAATGGCAAGGCATAAGACCCAAAATTCAGGTACTGCAGACATCAGCCCTTTCCTGATTAGAGCTGTTGAACTTTCTATCTCCTTTCAGGTTACTGTGCAACTTGACTTTCAGTAAAATGAAGATATAAAAACTATAAAAACCTTGTACGCACATATCGTCTTTGAGGATGACTTAATACAGAAGCTTAGATGAGTAGTTTCAAAATTACAAATTTATTTTTGATCAGTTTGTGTGGAAGGATAAACGATTTGTGTGTATTTATGATGCGTGAAACTTCAAAGCCTCTCAGTCCCACTGAATTTTAACAAGTAGGCCTGTGCTCTTGCCGCCATATTGGAAAAGCACTCTTACACATGGTGACTTGAACTAAAGGATTGTATTTTTCATGAAACTGAAGGTGCAATTTCTACACTGTGCAACTAACAGGTGATGTGACCGATGTTCTGGGGAGAGGAGAGTCTTAAACTATTACTCTGAGGATTTGTGAAAGTCTTTAGACTATTTGCAGGACATGTGCTGTCAGCCGAGGTTCCAATTAATCCTGGTTGTAGTTTGATTTTTTTTTTTTATGTGATTGTGGTCTTTCACTTTTGCTGGTAATGAAGATCATGAAATTCTGGGCCACAGTAACTTCATACAAATTTTTTAAAAGAGAGTCTATATTAGAACAGTTTTTTTTCTCTTTGGTATGAGAAACAGTTGTATAATCTCCAATGTTTACATCACAAGTAGTTCTGGCATTTTTTGCTGCTTGAAGTCTGCATTTTAAGTAGCTGATAGCTCTGTTTGCTCCCTTGATAGTATTCAAGGAAACATTTTTAAACAATCACAACTTCTGTGCAATCCTTAGTTCTTTTCAAAGTTTTTGTACTATTACAACTGTGGTTTGTGTGTGAGGGTTTTTTTTGTTTGGTTGGTTTTTTTTAAGCCTACAAGGACATAGTTGGTTGAATCACTTGTTTAGCTTTAAGAACAGTAGTATTTCAGTCTGGAAACAGAAATCGGTTATTAGTTATGCTAACATTTAAAAACCTCTGCATAGTAAAAACAATGAGAACAGCCCATAAAAGGATTGACAGAAAAAAAACACTCATCGGGTATTTTTCTTTTAAAATACAGTGTTTTCACAATTGTTGTACTGGACAAGCTATCTTGTCACTTGCTGAATTTTGATCCTCTACCTAAAGGCTGGTGAATACTGTTTTCAAAAAAGTACTGTTGGAACGTGTGTAATTCTGATGAAAAGGTTTCTTAAAAAAATAAAATAAAACAACCTTTGACTTCACTGGCTTGTCTGGAGGAAACTATTAACAGTCTTCTTCAGAAAAATGGAATTGAAGTGGAGATAATTTGTAACTGACCTCTTTGTGCATGAAATGGTTATGGTTATTAATAACTGCTTCCTCTAACTGCCAAATTCCTAGTCATTTGCTTTCATTTGGTGAACTCTGCTGTCTCAACAGCACATTTCAGAGCAGAAAAGTCCTGGATGTTCAATGTAAAATATGAAGGAAAAAATTATACATTGTAGGCTACCCTATATTTAGCAGACTGCACACATCATTTATAGTGACTGTCTTATATAGAAGCATGTAGAACTTTGAACTACTACTAAGCTGTATGTCTAGTTTAGTTTGCAGTTTAAATCTCCATTTAGGCAGTTGTGCAGTAAATGCTAAGGACTTTGTTTTGTGTCAGTAGAAAATGTGTTGTTTTTGAGGTGCTAATTAGTTTGGAATAAGATTACTATTTGGAGCATAGTGTGATGCTAGAATTATCCTACAAAGAAAAGAACCTTCCCTGTAGAAAAGAAAAATGCCTTACCCATTTTCAGTTTAGCGTGGGATATAACAGATATATATTTTTTTAACCTTTTGTTATAATCTTCTGTGAAAAATGCAATTAAATATGAATTGCTGTATGATATCAAATGCTGTTTAGGAGGGAAAATGCACCTTCACCTTCAAGTAATGTTTTTTCATGTATGTTTCTTCCATTACTAGACATTCTGATTAGATGGTGGCATCCTGTAGATTTTGAAGTCTAATACCTTAGGAACATTCTTGAATTTTACAGCAACTTTTTACTTTTGTTAAAAATACTTTTTTCCACAATTCTGACTTAATTATATATTTTATATGATTTGCAGTTTGGTACGTACAATGACTCTGAAAAGAAAACTGAAGAATATGATACCCAGGTAAGAGGGAATCCTGTGACTTCTGGTATATAAGTATTAATGTGGCCTACTGATCGTGCTTTGAACACATAGTAAGATCTGTTGTCCTAAAGTCATTACAGAATTGCAAATCAGTGCTGTCTCTTTCAAGTTGAGACACCAGATTTGCTGTATGGGTAAAGTGCTCAGCTAGCCTTGGCTGTTACCCTAAGGCTGACTACATGTGAACAATTTCACTTGTCACTGACTTGAACTGAAAATGTTTAAACTAGATAGGGTATATTCTGAATTGTCTTCTATTCTTACGTTTTTAACAACGCATCATCTTTTGGCCACCCAGAAAAGATAGCAGGCTAGGTGGACACTTGGTTCAGCCTAGTGTGCGGATGCCTTATGTTCTTATGGTGTTTCTGATTTTTAATTATATCTTGCAACAAGATTCCTTAGGAATAACAAAACCTAGTATTAAATCATTAGTTCTGTGGTTCAGTAATAGACTTCCAATAAAGGGGATTCCTGATGCTACTGAAAAGCAGAAACCTCATGGTTATGGTCCTTCCTTTATTATATTGTAGACAAGTGTTGGTCTGTCTTGTAAGATGGTATTTTGATAACTTCAAGTGAAGCATAGCCAGCAAATCAAAGGAAGTGATTATACACTTCTCCTCAGCACTCATTAGACCGCATCTAGAATACTGCATCCAGTTTTGGGCCCCCAAATACAAGAAAGATAGTGATAAACAGGAGCAGGTTCAGGAGAGGGCTGCTAAGATGCTAGAGCATTCACCCTGTGAGGAGAGACTGAGGGCGTGGGGTTTGCTCAGTCTGGAGAAGAGGCAGCTTCAGGGGGTCTCCCAGCACCTGTGAGGAGGTTATCAAGAAGATGGAGCCAAGCTCTTTATAGTGGTGGAGTGCTGGAATGTTATTTTCACTCTTTATCTTGAGGGAACAGATAACACAGTCAGTTGATATCATCAGAAAAAGTAGCAGAATTCTCTGGTGAAATAATATGAATTTAAGGAACTCTTCTCTTCTTTCTGTGTTGGAAAGTTTTAGAAGGTATTATGGCATTAGTTGATCTATGGATTAGGTATGCATGCTGTTATAACAAAGACCAAAAGTTTTGACTTACTTCTGTGTTTGAAGCTGAAATCTGGTTGAAACATTGTCTGAGAAGCCAAACTGCAAGTAACTTATCTGAAGAGGAATGTCTTAATGGGTTGCTGTTCTTGCGTGTTCCTCACGAATTTGAAAACTGTGATATTTGTACCTGTTATTTATGTGGAGGAATGTTCGCGTGCTTCCTGATTCATGAAAGTACTTGAACATTGGTGTTAAGCAGAGAGCTATTCTTAGACTCTGATCTGCATACTGTGTCATGTTGCCTATGTATGCGCTAAGCAGCGTTGGAGGTCTGAACTGAGCACTGGAATTTTTACCTTCCCTTGGACTGGAAGCATATTGGAAATAATCATAGATATTCAGAAAATGGAAAAGATTTTCAGGGAAAAAGTTACCTAGCTGTCTTCCAGTTGACATCATGAAAAATCCTTTACTTATAAAATGCAAACTAACAAATTACTTTCCTTGTCTGTTAGGCTATGAAATATTTGTCATATTTGCTATATCCACTCTGTATTGGAGGTGCAGGTTATTCCTTGCTGAATGTCAAGTACAAAAGGTATGGTATTGTAAATCTATAAATGATATTATATAGAATTGAAATATTTCACTTTTTTTTCAGTGCTAATTAGTTTGAGATGATGGGATATGGAAATCGGTTATTTTAGGTTGCTTGATTCTTAAGTTAGGAACCAGAAACTTCCTAGTTCTGTAGGATTTAAAGCTGGAAAGACTAGCTGCCTTTTAACATCCTGTAAGCTACAGGCAATTGTACTTCGCAGGTGAGCAGATAGTGCTGTAGTATAGAATTCAATCACTTACAAAAATAAGCTGTCAATCAGAAGAGGAGGAAGAAAGCTGCCAGTGATGTTAAGAGAACAGGTAACATGGGGGAGAGAGCAGAGGAATTCAGTGGTTGAACCTATCCAATAACAGGAAGAAGTAAAAAGGGCTCCAAATTACTTTTCTTCTGACCCTGAGGGGTTCCTGTGTTCTTAAATGTGATGGTTAGGATGGTAAGCAAGCAGAAGTATTTTTTAAGAAGGGAGTCTGTGTGCCCTCAGAGCCATGGCTTTACCGCACTGTATCAAGTCTTCAGCTCTTGTTAATGTCTGATATTTCATGAAAAGGTGAGACTGCTGTCCACTTTCACGCAAAATAGTGCAGCTAGTTCATTTTGTATTGGAGAAATATAGAGAAGTAGACAGCCATGAAACTTTGTTGTAGAAAAAAGCTGCAAATGCCTGGTGAGGGCCATGCAGGAAAATCCTTCATATTCTCTAGGCCAAAGGGGGTTGGGAGGGAAAACAACAGCTTAAAATAGCATCAGAAAGGACTACTATTGCAATGTACGTGGGAAATAGTGCTTATAGTAGAAATTGAGACAATTTATGAGCTATTGGAAAAATATGTTTTTCAGTGGTTCTTGTCTCTGTAAGGAGTTAACAAAGATGCAGCACTTAAACAAATTTTTGCTTTTCTTAAAAAATTCTTAAATTCATTCAGTACTGCAAAATAATATATGGCAAATGTTCTGTAAGCTGTAGTTTAAGAAAATGAAAATTCATACAATTTTGATCACTTAAATCTACTTTTGTAAAGAAATGTGATGGAACAAATAATCTTAGCAGCGGATTATCCTTTAATCTTACAGGCTGTGTTTTCTGATGTATTTTGTAGAGGCATGTGGGTTAATGTTGCTGCAGCTAGAACATTGCTGTTAATCTGTGTACAAGTTCAATTTTGAATAATGCAATGTGAGCATTGCAATTATTAGCCTTTCTTACTATTGCAGATGGAAGGACGGAGTTTAACCACCATGTGTAACACTATTGTTATTTGGCTAAGGTTGTGCTCCACTGAACATCTGGGAGGTTTTGTTAGATTTAACTAGGGAAGGATGTAGATTACTTGTATTTACTCTTTAAAACAGTGGTCGACACTGAATGGTATTTGTTGTCTTAAATTTGATAAATCCTTGCAGTGCCATGTTACGTCTAATTAATATTTAGAAATACAGTGCTACTCTTTGTAGGCATTAATATGGACAGTGTGCAGTGCACACTGATGTAGTTTGCATGGAGGAGTCGTGGAACATTCTGAAAAATTATTTAAGCCATTGATAAAGTTCTCCAAACTTGTTGGATGCCACTGATAAGTGTCCATTGCTTAAACTATTAAGAGCTTCTCTGGAGCCTTTTCTAATCAAAGGAAGGTGAGGTGTTTAGTTCTTCTGTAAAGTAGTTCACAAGATAGCCAATTTCTTTGAGTAGTCAGGTAGCCCTTGGCAGCATACAGCCACTGGGATGGATGTATTATGGGTGTATCTATTTAGCTGAGATGGAAAAGTAACTGGACTGGCTTTTATTTGTTTGCAGCTGGTACTCCTGGTTGATTAACAGCTTTGTCAATGGTGAGTACCCCCCTTTTTCTTTCTTTATACCTCTTCAAATTAAGGCCAAGACTCAAAAGTAGAAAACTAACTGGCATTAGCTGGAAGAATGTGATACGGAAAAATAATTTGACCATGGTTTCCAAAATTACTGCAGTAATTGAGAAAAGGGAGAAGTGAGCCAAAAGAATGAGATGCAGCTTCTCTCTTTAGGAAGAAAAACGTGAATCTCTAATTGAAAGTATAGTTGGCTGGCGTACTTCTGTTGTGCATTTACATCTAAACTATTCATATTTTATCTTCAGGAGTGTATGCTTTTGGATTCCTATTTATGCTGCCCCAGCTGTTTGTAAACTACAAGGTAAGATTGAAAAGTGATGAAAGTCAACTTTTGTTGTCTCTTCTTCCAGACTTTATTACAGCTTGATTTTTTTTTTTTCTTTTTTAATCCTAGATGAAATCTGTTGCACACTTACCGTGGAAGGCTTTCACATATAAAGTAAGTAAAGCTGTACTTTTTTTAAAGGCTCGTGCTATTATTTCAGAAGTAGCTTTTCCTTGAAAAACAGGATAGTATGACCTAGCTTAAGGCTGAATTCATTTTTAAGAACTAAACTGCCAGTAAAAGTAGAAATTTGTTTGCAACTATCCTAAAAAAAAAAAATCAACTTCCATTTTTCATAATGGCTTCCATGTAATGAGAATAACTGCATCCCAGTTTTGATGAAAATATTGCTTTTTCTCCTGTCCTGTGTGAGTACAAATGTTGGTCCTGCAAATAATTTTTTCAGTCTCAATTATTTTAGCAAGTGAGAGATTTATTATTGACTGACAGTTCTTAAAAAATAGACAGGACTGCCAGGAGACCTTATCTTGACAGGTTCCAGGAGTGACCAGAGACTGAAGTAATGTAGATGCTGTGTTGTGCTTATATAGTAATTCCGAACTTCTGGGAAGTATAGTGACCAATGTATAGTAGGTTGTTACATGGTGAAAAAGGGGTTGCACTGTGGTGTGCCCACTACCTACGGCTACCTTTGTAGGAAATAATGCAACAATGTAGCAAAGCTTAGCACCAAACTTTAGAGAATGGGAAAACGAGTTCATTTCAGAAAAAAATCAGCTCACTAACAGTCTCATACCTGCACTCCCACAGGCACCCACATGTGTGTCCAAATGGTTTGTATAGTATTCAGGCACCAAAATGGGTGTATCCAAGTAGCCCAGTTGGGATTCCTTGTGATGATATGGAGAACAAGGGACACCAACCTGAGTTCCCATGTCTCCTCCATTCCTCCTAAATCAGCAGCTACATGCTGGTTTGGGATGTATTGTTCTCTTATCTTTTAACAGTTTATAGTGTTTGGTCTCCATCCTGTCCCACCTCTGTGAGTCATTAGGATTGCTTGTACTGCCCTTTGTGTTCTTGATAATTGTGTCCTGAGAAGGTACACATAGATGTGCTGGGATCTTGATAACGTGCTAATCTAGGTCCATCAACGTGCCCCTTTTTTGTGCTTCCACGTGTGAACACTTTTATTCATTCTCCCTTCACACCTGTGTATCAGCATTCTCCATAACATATAGTGCTTTAAAATAAGCAGTGTTAAAAGCTTCTAAAAACATGGTGTACACTTTTGAACTGATAATCTGGGACAAAGGAACTGAAATTTTGAAATTAAAAGAGCCTTTCATAGTTTTTATATTTCTGTGAGCCTGCAGCCACAGCCACAATTTCTGCCTTCCTGATATTTTTAAAAAATCACAAAGGACCTAGGAAAAACATACTGAAGTATACCTGGTAGCAGGATAGCAACTGAACAGTATGCAATATGGAAATATGGCCAAAAATTAAAATGAATTTCTAGTGTTTCACCTATCTAGTAGGCAAATCAGCCTGTCTCCTAATAAGAAAAAGGTGAACTGTATTATTAGGGAATATTAGTGAACCAACTTCAGTCTTACTTTGGCAACAAAATACATGTTTTGTAACTGAGCAGAGACCTCAGCAGTTGAATAGGCAACACGGGTTGTATTCAAAGCAGTAAAATGCACTTTCTGAATAGCCACCTTCTACTGAGCACTTAGTTTCTTGTTAAAAGATGCCAGAGGCTACCCACAACAAAAGCTTGTGTCTATGTAGAAAAAGTATATGATTTTTAAAATTAGTTTTAACTATTGGCCTTTGGAGGGGGATAACTTACTTTTTCCTAGTGAATATTTAAAGCTGCTTGCTGTCTTCTGCACTCTGAATAGTGGAAAGAATAGTCTGAGGTCTCGTGTGTGCTTGTTTCTGGAGATAAGAGAAACCTTAATTTTTTTCTGTGTTCTGGGATTTGGTCCTAATCAGTGAAAAGAGCTACTAATGGAGCCTGCATGCCCTCTCTCAAAACAGTGAATTGATATCATTTCAATAGCTTGTTACAATTATTTAAAGCATGTCTTAGGAAGCTTCTGGAAGCTTCTGGAGTTCCTATTAAAATCCAAAAAACGAGAGCAACTTCACTTCAGGGCACGTTTAAATAAAATCAATGTTTTAGTTTTGGGATGTTTCCCTGTTTTGGTGTGATTTGGCGTTTTTGATATTCACCTAAGCAGGCAAAGCATTTTTTGCCTTTAATTTGAACTCTACATTTTGTTAACATGTCTAGGAGTTTATGCCGTCTCTAGGAAACCTTTTTTTATTACTTATGAATAGCAAAAATGTTACCTAGGTACAGTATTCTTTTTGTTACTGAAGACTGGCAAAAATTGAGATCATTCTGACTTTTCAGTTGCTGTAGTCACTATTTTTATGCACCGGAATACCTTCAAACAAAGTAATCTGAAAAGCAAATCAGTGACACTAAACACTGTTAGAAGGGCTACCTTCAGGTATTCAGTTGGGATGACTTTTGAGGGCTGCATAAGTATCTGGAAGGGTGGGGAGTTGAGTGCTTGTTTTCACCCTTGCTGGAAGACATGGCTTGGATGTTAACTTGGAAAGGCCTCACTCTGTGATTTGTCCGGGTTCTTTTGTTCTGCTGGCAGATCTTCTTTGTGCAGTCTTGAGAAGTGCTGTCTGTAGTCTTTGATCACTTGGGATTGACAGATTTGTTTTGACTTGCCAGAAAGAGCTTGCCTGTTGTAACTAATCAGAACTCTTCCCTTTCCAACATCCCAGTTTTCCACTGAATAATTGACTTTGTTTTGTCATATAAACATTGCTCCCCTTCTCCCCCCAAGAATGAATCCTTCTCTAGTTAGAAAATGTATCATTTTCCCAACTTCTTAAGGTATGGATTTATATACAGTTGAGCCAGCCTAAGAGCTCACCAGTAATGAAAGGAGAAGCCATATGATTTTTTTGCTCTCATAAGCAGATTCAGTCTGTTAACCCAATCGTGAATATTCTTTGCCAGCTTTGTTTCCAGCTGTTTTTAGTGATTTGAATCAGTTTATTGCACCATCCGATGAGTGCTAGAGTGTGAGTATTGATATCTACCCCTTCCCACAGGCTAGGATCAGATCCAGAAGAGTTACCTTTCTGTTTGTCTTTACCTCTTCTGTCAAAATATTGTCACCCGTGCATAGCTCAGAGCCTGCTTGTATTGCTTTCCCAGCAGATATCTTGGAATTTAAACTTTCTCATTCAAAACAAGTAGTCAGAAAATATTCTACTATTGCTTCAAAAACAGAACCTCTAGCATGCCTAGTTAAGTGGAGGTAGAAAACTTGAAAATGGTGTAAGGTTGTCAAGTTAATGTTCTTAATAGTAAATAAGAGTTTTTATACAAATTATTTCATTCTCCCACAGAAAATGAAAGTGAACTATGACATTTTGTGAATCCTGAATATTTTGAGTAATGGGAGGCTATAGTGTTTCATCTGTTTGTTTTAAAGATTTCAGTGAAGTTGCTAATGTATGCTTTTTCCTCACATAATACTCTCACTTGCCTGAAGTAGTCCTACTTCCTTTTTACTTGTAACTTAGACCGTGCTTACACATTGTCTGTAATTGTTTGGTTTAAAGTAGACAGTACAGTCTTCATTAAAGGAAGGCACTTTGAAGTTTGCATTAATTAGTTTTTCAGCCTAACCCCTAAATATTGCTATAGATGCATAATAATCTGTGTATCTACTGAAAAATACTGTTCTAAAAAGCCTGTTTCCTGTAGCTTTGTATGATACATTACTTCCTTTCTTCATACCCAATTGAAGTATGCTTTTCTTTCATTTTTAGGCATTCAACACCTTTATTGATGATATCTTTGCTTTTATCATCACTATGCCAACATCTCATAGGCTGGCATGCTTTAGAGATGATGTTGTGTTCCTGGTCTATCTTTACCAAAGATGGTATGCTTTTCCTTAATATTGATAAGAGTTTTTAAAGCACTCTAAATGCTTGCAATCTTATTGCTATAAAGAATTACAGAATAGTTGGGGATGGAATAGTTTGGGATAGACTTTAAACAGAATTTTTATACCATATTAATGTATATAGTATGGTCTGGATAATGGTACTTCTGTATATGCCTACCGAATGGGAAGGCTGAGTGGGGGATCCCGAAAAGGCAATCTCAGTACAAATAAGCTAAGCATAGCAAAAGCACCTTCCCATAACTGACACTATTCCTGGACCCTTTTTAGTATGCTAAGATAGTAATAAAGTACTAAACCTCTTCTCGCAGCATTACAGAATTCTTGTCTCTTTTCTCTTCTCCCTCCCCAAACAAGGCTCCTGCTTTTCAACAGGTGGAGTTTCACATTTGCAAGTTGCCAAAAAAAAAAAAAAAATAGTTTGAAAGACAAAGACCTGAAGTAAGGTGGAGAAGAGCAATTCTTAAGCTTGTATTCACAAACCCACATAGGAGTCCTGGGCTTCTAACCCTTGCCAAGGGGCTGCCTGTCTATACGCAGGCCTCTGTAGCTGAGGCACACTTCCTGAGTTGCTCTGCAAGGCACTAACACAGGATGTTTTTCTGGTGAGGGATTGTCCTGCTCTGCTTTTGTCTGTTTCCAAACGCAAGTTGTCAGATTCTCCAGTAATTGAAGTACCTGGCAAGTTTCAGATTCTATTTAAGTAAATGAAAGCAGAAGGGAAGAAGGCTCCATATAGTAGCCATTGAAATATTATTCATAAGTTAAGCTAAATATGACATATTCTTGTTTTCAGCAATAAATATTTATCTGTGGAGCAAACAGGAATTTTAAGCCAAGTTCACATTACACCAGATTATGTGGATGTTTACATCTGACTAATCATTAATACTCAATGAGAACTTGCGTTTTAGCTTTATATAATTCCACATAAAACAGGCCCCTTTTAAGGTACTGTTTTAGAAATTAAGAGCCCAGAAACTTCTGACAGGGGCTTGGCACTGGGTTCAACTTGGGAAAAGCATCCTGGGCTGCTTGAGAAATATTCCTGCCAAGCTTTAGGGGAGCTCTGTCATCCTTTGAGAGGCCCTGCTGAGACAACTGGTTAAGTCTTAATAGAAAGAAGCTGATGTGTCTGTAGCTGATCTTTGACTGTTGTGTTTTTTAGGCCACAAATGGGAATAGAGACTATGATGAGAAAGGAATTGACTTGTAAAATAAAGTAGAATGACAAAGGAATTCACTTTTAAAATCAAGTAGCACAGAACTGCTTGAATCTCATTGAACTGGCAGACAGTATTGCATGTAGCTAATCATTTTTTTTTCTGCCAGGCTTTATCCTGTGGATAAGAGCAGAGTGAATGAGTATGGAGAATCTTATGAAGAAAAGCCAATAAAAAAAACTCATAGAGAATAATTAAGAATTGAAGAAGAATCTGACCCGTGGACTCTTATTGGTTACATGTATTATCTGGTCTTAAGAAAAAACTTATTTAATAAGAGTATTTTTAAAGCTTATGAAAGAACTACATGGACAATACATCTTCTATATTGCCAAAATCTAGTTTTGATATCCTCCTATTTCAAGATTCCTTTTTGTCCTCACGAGGTCAACAATCTGCCAGATGTCATTCAGTATCCTTCTGCATTTAAACTTCTCTTCAGTGAAAACCTTAAGTGTCCTCATCATTGTAATTGATATCCAAATCTATGTTTTTAAGACAACTCAGTAACTGTAAGTGTGGTGCCTGTGCCACTAGGCTATGAAAAGTGAAAAAATAACCCAGTGTGTTACAGCAGAATGAAGCATCACTGCCAAACTGGAGGCTGTCAAAATTAAAATGTATAGTTATTGGACTATACACTAACTACAAGTTGATAATGGAAATTCTAGAAATCATGATTAAAATTGTACGTGGGCATTTAAGTTCATAGCTTAAAATAAATTTGGTTTGGAATAAGTAATGAGACAGACGGGGCTGGTAAAATTCAAATCTTGGGCATGGTCTTAGCCCACAACATGGCAGAGGATTTCTGTTGTCTTAAACTGAATGAAGATGTGAAAAAACTGTAACATGATTTCTTTTAGTATGTATCTAAGTTTATATAAATCATTCTGTATTGTTAACAAATCTTCTGATTTCTTGTCATAGCAGGTATTCATATAATGCAAATCATTGTGATGTGCTAAGAATGTCTCTTAACACATCTGAAATTCTTCACAATGTGGTACCCAATGACCTAATAGGCCAATTTTCTTACCTTTCAAAGGGAACAATTCCTTGGTCTTTCCCTTCTCCCTCCCATCCCAGTTCTGTTTATAAGACAAAACATATATCATTCAAATGGAATGATTTTGCTTAAATACAATACAGGCTCAACAAATTGCCTAAAAACAGGAAAAAAACCCCCAACCTGTTTAAGAACAGATACAGTTCACTTTTAAACATTCTAAAATCTATATTCCATGGAAGTTTATGAAGGTGGGTATGTTGATCTGTTTCTCACCATCAAATCAGCAAAAATAATCAGGTTGAAATTCAATTGTTATACCAAAATTCAAACTGCACAGGTGTATTTAAAAACTCTAGCTCTGTGTTTCTTAGTGACAGTAAATGAAATATATAGAGCATGACTTTTAGCAGCAAATAAAAATGCTTAATTCCAAAAACCAAAATGGGATAACTAATTCTAGTTTCTTTGTGGTCAGTGACTTTATACAGATTAACCCTAAGAATTCTTAAGTTTCTTTCCAAATAACTGCCAACCAAAAGGTTTTTATTAAATTGTACCCTGTTTGTGCAAGGCTATTTAACTTCAACATGCTACTGATCTGAAACATAAATTGAATAACTTCACAGAACACAGATCTTCTACTGTGGTCTGTTACTACTTTATGAAATAGACTTTATCCAATCCTAATATTGCAGAAGTCTAAAGGCATACTTGGGTTCTGAAGAGATACAGAAATGTGCTGAACTTCTTCTGTCATGGACTATAGTCTTTCTTTACTGAAGTCCTTATACGCTGCTGAGAGTGTAAAGGAGTCTTGAGGTGCATATTTAACTCATTTTCATGTTAAGCTCTTTACATTGTTAGTGGTAAATAAGGAAGACCGTAGATCTGTTGATTTTTTTATCATTAGACATGCATAAGTGTACGAAAATGGGGTTGTATTTGCTATACCGTGTACCTGTTTTGGATTTGTTTGGAAGGAGCTCTTTGCTGTGAAGCAAATTAATTTGGGACTCTTATTTCATAATAGTAGTTAAATGTTTGAAAATTTTATCCTGATATAAATAATACAAAAAGGCAGTGCATCCCTTTTTGTGCCATTTGAAAGCAATCAATTCATTGATTCTTCTAGAATGGCTTTTGAAAGTCCAGAATACCATATTCAGGTATTTATAACATTTCAGCATTCATTTTTGTATGTAGCTTGTTGAAAAATCACTCTTGCACCTTTACATACTGTGAATTTATTGCTCTTCTGTCTTGCATTTCTGATGGCAATGACCTCATAATATCCCACATAGTAGTCATAAAGAGTATAAAATTAGAGCATTTGAAGTCTTTAAAATGAACCAGACTTTCCTGTTCAGTTCATTGTTTTATGCATTCCACTTCCAAATAAAGCACTTGCATATGGGGCAGAGTTATTTTCTGTTGTTGGAAGATGATGATGAACTATATAAGTAGTATAACTTTGGAGATATTAAATGTTTCAACTTTCTGGTTGTGGAGATGACTAACTTAAAAATGTGGTTCTGTATATGATTAATAGAAAAAGTTTGGATTTTTTCTTCTATATCTGGGATTTCATTTAATATATTTCAGATCATGCTTAATGATCAGTATCTGATCTACTTAAGAGTTCAAGAATAACTTAACTTCCTCACTTCTGCTAGGATTAACTGTGGTAAACAAGTAGGTGACCATATCACATTATCATCATTACAGTTGTAATGGGTTTGGAAAATGTTTTAAAATTACAGTGATTTGTGTGTGTCTGTGTGTATTAGACATAATAAGAAAAAGCATGGTATGCTCTGGAACATACTGTTACACAATACTTAGTACATAATAATGTAACAACCATGATCCTCTAAGAATGTAAAGTGAAGAAAGGCAGTTGACTTGAGACACTTTCTGTAGGTGTATATGGCCTGTGGCTCCATACCTCAGAGCTCTTCCCTGCAGGCATTGCCTTCTACATGCTCACCCACTCTCATGCACACCCCATACCATTTCAGCTCCTCTTAGCTGTATTATTGAGACAGTGTTCTCTTCCTGCACAGTTTTTCCAGTTCCATAGCATGCTATTTCCTCTTCATTTTCACCTCTTAATGGCTATCTTCTCCTGAAGGTGACCTTCTGCCCTGTATGGCTTTTCTTCATTGATGCCATAATGTCTAACTGAATTACAAAATGGGCAGAAATGTAGTCAGTTTTTCTCTTATCAGCAGAGCTCAGGATGTCTTCTCTGCTCTGTTTCTATTGCTTTTAGAGCCTGTGCTGTACGCTACTGATACTAAGCACAAATGTGTGTTCCCTTTTGATATGGCACTACACTTCAGTAATTGTCAGCCTCTGCATCTATACATCAGCACCAGGAACACTAAGACAGGTAATTCTGTAAAGTTTGTTTTTAAACATCACATGGTCTTTATTTTCACCCTCATCAGAAGACAGATCTCATGCTGAAGTGGAAAAAAGAATTGCTTCTTAGTGATGCTTTACTTTACAGCTTACAGCTTGTCAATATTGTAGGATCTAGAATAATACACGTAGGAAGAGGACTGTCCTCAGGAGGAGATCTAGTGCCAGCACAAGGTCTTCCCCCACTTTACAGCTTCATCAGGCTGGTCCCTAGTGGTCCTGTGTAAAATCATCTGAGTAAATACTGTAGGAGTTAAGAAGTAAAGCCCAACAGAGCCTGACTTGTAGATGCCCTATGACAGTCTCTGACTACTTCCTCTTACACAAGGGAGAGGTTTGGTCTTGTATTCTATGAGGATTAGTACCCCTCCCTAGTAGACACACTTAAGAATCTCTGTGTAGTGGAGAGGGGGAACTGTGATTGTTGCCATATTTTCATCCATTTGTATTGAATAGCACTGCTTGTAGAGGCTACCCTGGAGCTAATCAGTTTGCTCCAGCTTTTCCTCTTTACATTTTTACATTTTTATTAGGCTTTAATTCCTTCACGGAAGTCTGTGTTGAGCAGCCTAAACGTAGACAGATGTTTCATTGCCATGGTTCCTCTACATGCTGTGGTCCAGTTAACAACTTGAGCGTTGAAGCAATTACTTTGGAATTGCAACTATGCTTTTCACTCTATCAGAACACCAGGCCTGGCACACCTTCAGGTTAGTGCTGCATAACACTAAATGCCTGGCTGGGGGCAGTCAGCAATGGCTACACAGAACGCTTTGCCTCCTTGCTGCCCTTCAGCTTCCCATGTGCATCTCTTGCAAGCTTCAGCTCAAAGACAGCTGTCTTAGGTACCTAGTTTGGATTGACTTCCTCGGGCATTACTGGGGTACAGCCTCTATTTTTCCAACGGGACTTAGCAATTTCTATTTCTTACAGTGAGATTCTCATCTTTTGCTACAGCTGCTGTTTACTCTCTATCATAAACAGGTATTACATTTGTCTAGTGCTGACCCTGAAAACAGACAGGAATAAGGAGGGGTGCCCTCAAGAGTTTCATTTAGCAAAACTACCAGGCTCTTCATCAACTTGCTTGAGAAAGAAGTGGGCAGCCTCAACCTCTCTGCCATCTCAGAAACTGTCACAAAGATACACAGAAGGAAAAATATTTGAACCAGGAATTTGTGTTGTTTCAAAGCTATTCTGATTTCTTAGACCTGGGGGCCTCTGGAGATTTGTGTCAAGAGATCATGTGATTTGAAAAACAATCCCAATCACAGTACTTGACTCCATATCCTTGTAAAACCATAAGCATTGCTCTGCAGCTTCTTATAGGCTACTTCTAATTCTTTTACCTTACCCCAAATATGCAGTGATCAGCAGTACACTGCAGATCTGTTTGTTTATTAATAAAAACCTCCACTGAACAGCAGTTTGAAATTCAGACTGAAGACAGAAGACTCTGAGTGTCCATGGCTTTCACTTCTGTTCTCTTCAATCTGTCATCTTACTGAACGAGAATTTCAAGAAATAGCTATTGCTTACCATAAAGGAACAGAAAAAACATTCACCCCTTTTTGGGAGGAAAGAGGAGAAAAGAAGAAAGTGTTCTGTGGCTGTGCTGTGTTTTTAAATGATTGTTTATAAATACCTCTAATAAGTCCCTTTCTCAGTTACACTTTCTGGCTTTCTATCCCAGGAATTTAGAAACTGGGGTTCTCTCCTACTAATCAGCTTTCAATCTGCAACAATCTTTTTTTTTTTTTTTTTTTTTTTTAAGTTGCTCTTAGCTGCTGACCTCTGCATTTCTAAAGAATGTACAGTCCTTGGTTGCTAGTCTCCCATTGGCAAAAGCTAATTTGGTTCATACATAAATGAGTTGTTTCATTCTGCTGAAGGTTTGACCAGCTGAAGGAGCTATTTTTACAGTCTGCTATGAGCAAAGTGGTATATTTGCTGCTTTCAGATTACTGTTCCAAAACATCTTCCTAGGTTAAATGTAGTTCAATAGTTCTTTTTAAGGACTGAGTGTTCTGGCATCCAAGTGCTAAAGCAGATCTCTTGCAGACTCAGCAGAGAAGCAAAAGAATACTCTTCTCTAATGAAGCAACCAACTATCAACTCTTTTTAGGGTCAAGCTGAAAATTCTTATCAGAATTGACTGACAGTGTTTGAAATGACATAGTAACACCGAGGTTCACCCAGGCCAAGAACCAATGCTGGGAAAATATACCCTTATTCCCATTCAGTGCTTTGTTCATAGGAGCAGAACTGGACTCTTTAGCATGTAGAGCTTTTCAACCACTGGACCCTTTCTGGACACTAGTAAGGTTGAGTGCACGCTCCCATCCTACTGCCACAGCAAGGACTTGCTTTACTCTGGCCTCTAGAGCAGCCTCCACTTTTGCCTTCTGGCACAACAGGTCTCAAACACAAGCTGTGTAGGCTTAGAACACTTCTCCAGCATTTAACTACACACGTTAGTGTAAACCTGAGAAGCTCATTTTTTTTGCTGGCGCCACCCCAAGAACAGGAAACAAAAGTTAAAGAAAGAGAGAGAGAGCTCCAGCATTAACTCCAGCTGAAGTCACTATGTCTGATCAACACCACCTCCTAAATGCCAACAGGTTCCCTCCCCTTCAGTAGAAGAACACTGCTTTTTGAGTTCCTATTCACCACCTTTTGCTACTGCAGACTGTGCAATTGCATAGTAAAAGATAACCCAGTAATATGTAAAGTATTGAGTAAGTTAAAATTTTAAGGAGCAGCTTGTGCACATGTGTTTTCTGCTCCACATGACAAAGTCACAGATACTGCAGCACTGTGGCAGAGTAAATTTAGATGCTGACTGGTAGAAGATTGCAAGCATCTTCAGCTCTAAAATTAGGAGCCAGAGTCTGGAAACAGCTGGACAGACCACACCAGGGCACCAGAGGGAATGAGTTTGTTTAAGGGTCTTGAAACGTATGAGTCTCACTTGAATGAACAGAGCATGTCAACACAATGTCGGCTTTAGGAAGGTAGCAGTTCAGCAGGGACTGACCCCACAAAATATATTTCCTCTGAAACTCTCCAATAACAATAAAGCAGTTTGGAACAGTGGGGAAGAGCCTGCCTAAGGAAGAGCAATGCATGTGGCATTTGGCTATGGTTATCTGTCAGCCAAGAGGCTGAGAAAAGAACCAAAGAGTTTGTGGATAAAATACTGGGATTAAGGGCTGAAAAACAGCACTGAACATTGATTAAACAGAATTGAACAGAAAAATTATAAGTTTGGTAGGCAAAAGGTGTGGCTGATACAATGAAGACCATGACTCTGAGGAGGTGAATACAGAAGAAGGAAGTGCTAAACAGCTGTTTTAAGGAGCAACAGGCAAATAGGGAGAAGCTGAATCAAATAGAGAGGCTGGTGTTGCTGTGAGAACAGACATGTTATTCAGGGATCATCACACACAGTGTGAGAGACAGACAGTGGCCTGGAAAACACAGTTAAAAAGTAGAGAAGGGACCACTGCAGCTCTCATGGAGATCCCCAATTCAGAGGACTGGGATGGAAACATGAGAAGAGCCAGACCCACGCAAGTCTGTAACAGTAATAATAATGCTGCTAGGAGGGACCTGTTCCCCTCCACCATATGCCCCACTGCAAGAAGAGCTGCATAATATAGGGAGCTAGCCAGAGAAACAAATGACATTTCCAGTTACCAAGACCACTATAAAAACAGACAAAGCTAAGGATGGAGTCCAGCAAAGAACAGAGCAAGTCGCTGTCATAGCAGGCTTCATTCCATAACAGATTAAAGCTACAGCAGATGATGGGTGCCCTAAAAAATGGATACTCAGATTGAGTAGCTGGTTAAACTGGAGGGATGTCCTTGGCTAACAGTGTGGGATTGTACAGATCTAGCTCAAGCGGCAGCCTCAGCGTCAGATTGGGAGTAATATCAGCCACATTAGCTGAAGATTCCCTGGTTAGTTGATGACTCAGATTGATGGATGTGGTGGATCATTAGGGCATTAAGAGGTTTTACTCTGACAGAGGCCAGATGAAAGTCCTGAAGTTTATCTATCCTAAATGACTCCCAGGAGTAGCTCCAGGATCGGTCCTGTCTGGGAATGAGCAAACTGGCTTTAACAAGGATAGGTATCAGTTTCAGGAACAGATAGTTTATTCAGTGTCTTGAAGGTTGTAATAGGAACTGTAGACCCCCTTAGGGCCTGCCATTCAGATAGAATTAGTGGCACAGATTCAGCAAGGAGGGATAACTTTGAGACGAACTCAGACGAACATGGCTGAGAGGATATTGGAACAAGTTCAGGGTGTAACATTTACTAGTGACAACTCCACATCATTACTGGGACCTGAGAAAAAAAAAGAGGTAAGTGCAAAACTCAGTATAAGGAAGGGTATATTTCCCTGAAGTGGTGGAATACAGTGGAAAGCACCTACAATTAGTACCAGATACAGAACCACAGCTGGAGAGGTCTATAAATGTGCACAAACACTGGGGAGGAATGCAGCCAGAAGCAGGGGTTACAGAAAGCCCTTTCCTCAGGCAGAACAGCTTGGGTTTAGATTTGGCTAAGGGGTGCATATGGTATTGGGATCAGGCACAAGAGGAGGTATACATCCATGTATTGCCCTTGAGGTGTACCCCAGGAAATAAAACTTAGGGAACTGACAAATGGGAGTTTTCTGGTAGTATGGGCCAAATTTAAGTTGTCTTGCCAAAAAGTACTGATAGTAGGGCCAGATTTGAAGCCACAATGTCAGCATAAGTTCCTCCAGGGGGCCAAAGAAGAATTAAGCCCCATGATGCAGACCGTGTCTAAGCAAGGGGTAATAGCTTAGTGTGGGTTATCATCCTATGTGGCTGGTGTTAAAGGCAGATGGCAAAAAATACAACAAACCTTACAGACCTGAACCTTACAGACCAATAATTGACTTGCAAGCTCAAAGTCTTGCAATGCCACTTAGCCACAATGCCCAGAGAGGCAGGAGCGAAATAGTTCAATGCCTTCTGGCCAGAGAGAACTGGTACAAATTTAAGTTTAGTTTTAAAAGTCTGTTCCAGCTAATGAGCTAAGGAGTACTTACATGGTTTCACCTGTCCCAGCCAAAGCTGCAGAAACCCATGTACACAAATCTCACTACTCAGTTATGTCAGTGCAGATAGTGGTAACAGCTGCAATGGGTAGATACACTGGTAAAAAAGGACCCACCTCCCAAGCAGGGTGATGAGTATAACCAAAATAGAAATATTAGTAAGACTGGTGCAAAAAGGAGAGCAGGGTAAAAAAGTTACCCAGTGGCAAGGAGAGATTAAAATAAGGAAAGCCAAATCCAGTAGACTTTAAGAGGATTTTTCCTTCTCAGACTGCTAGATGTGAGACTACTGCTACAAGTAGCCTGATACAAGATTTGACAAGGCACTTCCAAAAAACCCCAAATAAACATGAGTATAAGCAATGGGAGATACAATGTGGAGGCTGAACTGCATCCTCATGCTCAGCTACAGGTGGACTAAGTAATGCTATAAGCCAACAGGTCACTGTTCAAATAACACAAGATGTCACAGAAGCAGGCAGCACAGTTGTTAGCAAACTCCACCCAGAGGGCATCATGACAGGTCCTCATATACAATCCTGGCATGCATCTACCTTTGCTACCCTGCAATGGGAAGCACACTGGTTAAAGCACAGACTGCACACCTTATCATTAAAAAGGTGTAAGTAATGGAAAGTTGCGAACTGCAGTAAAAGGGGTCAAACAGGGCATACAGGGGAAAGTGCTCCATATATAACTTCACAGGTATGACAGAAACAAGGAACTGGACCACTGAACACGCCTGGTTTAGAAACAAAGTAAGTGTCCCCCCTGGTTTAGAAACAAAGTAGGTGTCCACCTACAACTACTGACAACACCTCTACTGAAATTTTCAGAAGCCACAGAACAATTTATTTTAAAAATAATTAAGCTGGCTGCTGAAATAGCCCAAACCAAACAAGAAGATACTGAAATACCATCTACAGTTATAAAAAACATACCATACAAACACTTGCTAGCTATTGCACATATGCAGATGCACAAGTGGAGAAACAAAAACACAGCAAGACACATGGGACATGTTGCAGAACAAAAGCTCATAGGACACACAGGGAGGATGCTGGTAAAGCAGCTGGATGACCTCAGAAGTCCAGATAAATGTTAAGAGAAATAGTCCAGGAAACAGAAGTCAAAATACATATCATTTTAATCAGGAATTGGGCTTCAACTTACCCAGTTGTACCTTCATGAAAGTGAGCAAGATGACACTGGTACCCTTTATTAAGGTAACAAGTGTGGAATGTTAACCACTGGGACCTGTCCAACTAGAACACTGTTAACACAAAAGGAAACCATCACAGATAAAAAATTAAACAACACAAACTATTGAGCTATGCATTGATCAATCACTATGCCGTGACTGTCCGTATAGTGTACCCTGAGCTGCATAACCATGCTTTTCAGTAGAGCTAGATCACAATTATTTATGCTTGTGTACACTGTATGATAATGTATTAGTATCAAAACACAGTATGCTCAATGTAGATATACAGTGTCAGCAATATATACACACGTGCAACCAAATATACAGTCACACCTATAATGTATAGAAAATAGATACTGGCAGCTGAAATAGACAACACAGCAAAACTATCAAACTGGTAGACCTTGGGGCAGATCACCTTCAAAAGCTAGTAACACCCACATATCAAACAAACAGCCGTACAGGTTAAAAGACAAGCCAGCAAGATGGTGCTAATTCTTAAGAAAAATAAAGCAGACAAGCAAATTAGGCCAACTCCCCCTTCCTCTTCTCCCTAAACCAGCAGTGTGAACACACATGTGGTGGGACAATTCTCTGTGATGTTCTTCCACTTCAGCATCCCATTGTTGCTTTTTTCGTAAGACAAATTGTAATACTGTTTTCCCGTGTAGTTGCATTCGTGTATGTTAGCACTGTACAAAAAGATTAAACAAATGAAACTTCAGCAACATGACAAGGAGCTCAAGAGGACCCTGCAAGCTTATCCTTGTCCAAACGCCATCATAAGGCAGGTCCACAACCACAGCGAGCCTTGCTGAGGGGAGGAGAACTAGAACCTCTGGGATAACAACCAGCCTTGCACCCACCCAGAGAGCAAAACCTACCAGTTGCCCAGAAAGAGGTGAGAGGGATAGAAACCTGTGGATCCCCTCGTCTCCATAGTAGGGGTCCACCAGAGGACCTGTATAGGACAGGCAAAGCAGGCCCTCTAAGAGATCACAAACCACAAACGGTCAGTGATGGTCACTACCGGAGAGCCACCCTTAGAGCTACGCTAAACTGAGTTTAAGCTGATGTACAAAGAGAACAAAGAACATGTTTCGAGCACATGTAAAACATTCCACAGAGGGTGAAAATGCAAAGAGGGTGCAATGCAAAATAACAAGAAGGTATAAAAGACAGTCACAGCACCTACAGGAGCAAAGGAAGCACAGAAAGAAAAGAATTACACCAGCACTGCCTCCCTCCAAGCAGCTGAGCAGCTCCACTTCTTAACCATCAGCAAGTTCCTCTTCTCCTTCAGGCGGGAAAGAGCAAAGCTTTTTGATTTGTCATTCACCACCTTTTGCTATTCCAGACTTTAGAGATAAAAGAACTCTTGCTACATAATTGTGTGCTAAATTAGAACTGAAGTGCACAGTGTGTGTGCTTTATCTTCCCACTTTCTGCTTCTCATACCCGAGCAATACTTCCAACTGACAACAGATATTGTTATCACAGAATTACCATGTTCCAATACCAGGAAAGCGGGTGGTGTGAGATCCCTCAGTGAGCCAGACAATCAGTTAATCACTGCAATCACTGCATAAGCTACTGGAGTCATTGACTTCATTCTTTGTAAAAGAACCAAATGAGAGAAACACAGTTCACAAATGAACATATGGGACATTAGAGGCCCTAGAACAGATTCTTGTGGGACTCTGCTAGTGACCTCTCTCCAAAGTGAAAATTGTTGACCTGTCTTTGCTCTTTACTTCCTGCCTTCCAGCCAGTTCTTTAACAGCGTGAGGACATTCCCTTTCATGTCATAGCTGCTTAACTTTTTAGGAGCCTGTGGCAAATAAGCTTTCTGAAGGTCCTTTGAAATTCCAGCTATAGATTATCAACCAGATTGTCTTGTCTGCACATTTGTTCTCAAATCTATTAGCAATATTTGATGCAGTGAAGAACACCTTCCCCTTACAAAAATAATCTTGATTCTTCTACTATATGACAGTTATCAATGTTTCCACTAAATCCAGTTTTCATTATGGAGTTAGTCAACTTATGCAGCAGAGTTCTCAAGATGTCCCCAAGAGCTCCTTTAGGATCCTTGGTGTCATGTTACATATTTTTAAGTCCTATGATATTAAAACAGTCTTGCATGGTATAGTTAACTGTTCAGCCACTAAGTTCCCTTAAACTCCCTGGTAAATACCATCTGATCATGGAGACTTACTAATTGTTCATTTTTTTCTTCTCTCTTTATTCAACATCATCATCTGCAGTACTTCAACTTGAGACAGATCACGCTGTGTGCAAAGTTTTGACACACTACCCTCCTCAAGTTCCTTCTGTCATTTCCTCACTATTGCCACTATTGTCCTGGTGTTCCTTCTATACTTTTATATAACACACACCATTTGCATTACAGACCACCTAGCAGGTTTCCCACCTCTGATGTTTGAAAAAGTATATTTATTTTTCTTTTAGCTTCTGAGAGTTATCAAACTGTTCTTACTTTATTAGTTTATTTCTTTTTTTTGATTGAACTTAACTTCAAGTTTCTGAAAGACTCCTTACTAATAGTCTCACTTCTCATGAGAGGTTCCTTTTTGGCCTTTTCAAAAGGAGCTTTGGAAAGAGAGATACATTTACAGTATGCCTGTAAAGCTGTTTTTTTTAATAGCCCTTACTGAGGCTTGACCTAATATAAACCCAGCTGTGTTAAATCAACTAAATGCAGGGACAAGTACATCTTATATGTTTCAAGTAACGTATAACATCTTATTTCCTCTCACTTCACTCTCAGATTGTAAAAATGGCATTTTATTTTTATCACTGCACTATAATCATTTATTCCCAAGGTAACTTCCTTTCACAAATGCTGGTGATAGAGCAGGATGTGAATTAGTGTTCCCTTAAAGGATAAATTTGTTGAGGAGAACTGTGACTTAATTATTCATTCAGGTCTGGACTCCCCAGTACAAGAATGACACAGACATGCTTGAGCAAGTCCAACAAAGGGCCACAAAGATCTTTAAGGGATTGGAGCATCTGACATACGAGGAGATGCTGAGGAAGCTGGGATTGTTCAGCCTCTAGAAGGAAATGCTCAGGGAGATCTTATCAAAATCTATAAATACCTGATGTAAAGAAGACAGACCCAAATTCTTCTCAGTGGTATCCAGTGATAGCACAAGATGCAGTGGGCACAAATTAAAATAAAGGAAATTCCAATTAAACTAAGAAAAAAAAATGTTCACTGTGAGAGTGGTCAAACACAGGAACAAGTCACCCAGAGGGGTTGTGGAGCCTCCATTCTTGGGAATATTCAAAACCCAACTGGACAAGGTCCTGAGCAACTGGCTCTAATTGACCCTGCTTTGAGCAGGGGGCATTGGAGACTTCCAGAGGTCCTTTCCAGCATCAGCTATTCTATGATTCTGTTATTCTATTCTTTTCCGTATTCAGACTCCTAAAAATCAACTTATCCCCCTTTCTATGACACTTCATTTCCCCTCTCCTTCCTGGATTCTCTCCCCAGCTCAGTGGCAGACACACAGAAAAACAGTGGGGTGCCTATGAAAAGAAACAGGAATAAAGAAACCCCCTTAGCCTGGTCACAACAGTCCTCCTCTCTCTTCACATCATTGATGTGGCTGTTGCCACCAAGAAGGCATCAGCAAGAGGCACAGGTAAGGACCTACTTTGGAACTTACCAGCAGTTGGAAGGAAGGGTCCAGGAAAATGAAGACTAAGAGCCCTCCTCAGAAATTTGGCCTACAGCAGCATCTGCAATCCAACCATCTGCCATGAGCATATCACCAGCTTTAAGGACATGGATCTGCCACCCCCAGAGCACAGAGTCAAGTAGTTGCAACCTCACCTGCAACCAGCATGTATATCCTCAGCTGTGGGTTCATCCTTCACTATCACCAAAATCCCATTGCTTCCTTGTGCACTGGTGCTAGGGTTGCACCTCCTAAGAAAGTCCCACTGGCAGAAAGACCTAGACCACTGTCCACCTCTTCAACATGACCTACAGATCAACACCTCACAGATGGCCCTCCTCACCATCCTGTCCTTCGTTTCTCCAGTATCATCCCACTGGCTGCTGGGGAGGAATCTTTTGTTGCAGTCAGGGGTCTGATTGCCATTTTCAAAATTGATGACCCCTTGTCCTTGCCACCAGGCCATGATCTGAGACTAAACTCAACACCCCTTCCTATTCCTCCTCCTCTCTTCCTGAACATGCTCCTCAGAGGAAATGGTTGTTAAAGAATAGTGAACTGAAACTGTCTAGAGGTAGCTGCTTAGCACAACTTATATAGAACTTGCTTAGCATGAGTAGCTAAATTTGCTAAAGCCTTAGGCCGCATTTAGATAAAATAATGAACTTTTACTTAGTCCAGTAAGAAAAGGGCCTCAGAGCTGGTTCCAGCTGGGAAGATAAGGAAGTTACAAGCAGTCTGTGTTCCTGCGTCTCACACTCCGAAAGGGAGGATGTCAAGGCTTTGAAATAAGACCAGTGCATGGCATTAGGACCTTGAGGGACAAAGCCTCAGCTCACTGCTGGGGCAGCGTTAATTGTTATGATTTAGAATCACCTCCTCCTTCTCAGGACCTTGAGGGACAACAGTTAGACCCAACAAGAAACGAAGGTACAACCGTCAGCAGAAACCACAACAGTAAAGATAAGGGAGAAAAAGCCTGCCTAGGAACAACAATGAGAGCCAATAAAGAGCAGGAGACCCCAGACCTAAAAATTACTATTTGTCTGAACTACCGCGTGAGGGGTGGGAAACTTAATTTGAAAAAAGCTATAATTGCCCAGGGATTCCTTTGTTCGGGGTCCCTCTTCAGAGGCACCCAGCTCACGCTATAATTACGGCACGTGCGTAATTAAAATTTAATTATTTAATTTGCTTTGATTTGGCTCTGAACTTTTTCTGTGGGAACCTAGGGTCGGGCCCTGCTATGGTGGCTGACAAGCCTAATTTCCGTAACATGGTAACCCTCTTATCTGCCACATGCCTGGCTTGATTAGACATCATCCTTGGGTTGTACCTTGAGGGTACCATCACGTTTGGAATAACTGGGGTGGGGGAGAGGGGAATACATGCAAAACAGACCCACCAGAGGTCAGATCATGGATATCAGTTGTACTCCCACCTTAGTGCAGCTGCCAGTACAGCTGCTGATACAGCCAACTTCTGTCCTCTTGCCCAAGTCTGCAATGTCTGTGCAATCTCTCCATTGCAGCACTGCTGAGGTCCCTTGAAGCCTTCTCATGTCATCACTCTCCCTCCTTTGGGGGTGCCCATCTGGCGCTTATCTGTGTCTGTGGCATGCAGGCAGTGGTGAATTGGGAGTGACACAGAAATGCCTCAGTCTGAAAGCTATAAAGGAGCCAAGGAGTGGACACCTCAGGCATGATGATGAACAGGGATGAGCTGTTTTGCTCCCTGTAAGAGATAGGTTGCTTTAGAAGGAAGGTACAGCCAGTCCTCGATGAGCAAGAGGATGCTGACCTCACCCTGAGGCCTTTGTGGTCCTCACTTAAGGAAGGGAAGGTACACACTGCTCTGTCTCAGCATGGCCACAGTTTCTATACCTCTATCCCTGCCATTAGAACTATTTGCTGTGTAGCACCACCTGTGGAACAGCACTGTCCCTGGTCACAGGGCCACTAACTTCTCCCTTCACCTAATGAAACACCTAAAAAACAACCTTCACCACACTGGGAGCTGTCAGGTGAGTCCTCCTAAGAGCCAGGTACTCTCCAGGCTTTGGGAAGGGGATAATCCTATCACGTTTCTGCAGGAGATTCACAGCAATCTAGCCAGGAAGCCTAACTAGAAGACAGTCACCTCACCTCTCTAACGTATCTGGTAGACTGCTGATTCTGTCCTGCCTAGACCTTTGCTCAAAGGTGCTGGGTTTGGACTTCCTGAACTTGCACTGCGTGGCCTGCTACCCATCTCTGTCCATGTGGAGGAAGCAGTTGTTGATCTTAGTAACACCTACAGCCCACTGGGCCAGGTGTGCAGCTTTAATAGCAGACATGTGTTGGCAGTCAGAGTCCCAGAGTCTCTTTGCTGTGACTGCCTGGGAGGGATCAGTATGATAGAGTACCTGAAGCAGGAGAGTCGAAAGTGGAGAGAATCTTGGTGATTCATCCCTTTGCAGCATGTTTTGAGAGAAGTGTGATGAACTCTAGGTCTTGGAAGACTGCTGGTCACACATCCAACTGCTTCAGGAGATGGATTGTAGCATGCACCATTTGCCCCTTCCCCACCAAGTAATCCCTTTTCTCTTTTCCAGCCTACCTTGTTATGGCTCATATAGAAGCTGTTCCATACTTTTGGTCTTTTAGCCTTTTCTAACTCTAGTACATCCTTTCTGAGATGCAGAGACCAGAACTGTACAACTGCACTCAAGGTGTGGGCTAACCATGAAATTATGCCATGGCATAACGATCTCCTCTTCGCTGTTCTTTATTCCTTCCCTAATCACTCCTAACACTTGACTTGCTTTCTCGACTGCTGCTGCTGAGCACAAAGCTGATTTTTTCATGGAACTATCATAACCTCAGGGTCTCAATCCTGAGTGGTACTAGTCACCTCAGAGCCCATAATTTTATATATGAAGCTAAGAATGTATTCCACCTCTGTGCCACATTTGACATTTATCAGCATTAAATTTCAACTGCCATGTAATTGCTCAGTCATTCAGTCTTACAATGTTCTGCAATTTTATACTCTGCTTGTGCCCTTGCTACCTTGGATAACTTCACCCATCGGCAAATTTTGCTACTTACTGATGACTTACAGTACTTCTGTGTCACTTATGAAAGTTATACAGTGCAAACTAATGAGGAACTCTAGCGGTGGTTGTCCTCATTGAAAGAACTCACCATTTATTCCTACCTCTGTGTCTTATCTTTCAACCAGTAATATATCCATACCAGCACATTCCTTTCTAATTTTTCCATTTATAACATTTCCTTATAAAGGTTTTTGGAAATTCAAGTAGAATATATCAACTATATCATCATAATCTTCATGTCTTCTCAATGATCTGTAGAACCCAGGAGGTTTTTAAAGCAGAACTTCTTTTTGCAGAAGCCACGTTGACTGAGCAGCTTGTATTTCTCCCAGCATCTACTAATTTTATCTTGTTATTATTTCTACTAATTTGCCTGAAATAAACATCAGCTTTAGAGGCCTGTAGTTCTCCAGAACTCCAATCCACTCCTTTTAACGTCTGGCATCAAGTTTGCCACCATGCAGTCTTCAGGTACCAAAGAAATTTTTGAGTAAGAACAACACTACTCACTACCGTGAGTGATTTGGCTACTTCATTCCTGAATTTGGTGAGAACCTGTCAGTTGGTTATTTGTTAGGGTTTACTCTGCTCATCTGCACCATAACCTCTTCTACGCTTACTTAATTTCAGACAGATCCCCTACTGAGGATGCTCCATCGCGCTGGCTTGCCCCTTCTGCGCACTCGCCCCTCCTTCTGGCTCACTCCCAGCGCCCGGAGGTGCCCCGGCCCCCTCGGGTCACTAGACGGCGCTGGGGGAGATGAGGAGCTGCGGGGCTGGACAGTGGCTTCCCTCCCTCCCTGCCGGCCCGACTCGCCTCGACTCGACTGCCGCTCATCACCTCTGCGCAGCCTCGGAGGCCGCGCGGCACCTGGCCGCAGCAGCTGTGAGGCGGTTTTCTTTCTTCTCTCTCTCTTTTTTTTTTTAGTAATACTTTTTTTTCTTTCTTTCTTTCTTTAAGAAGAGCAGCCTCTCACAGCTTCCTGCGGTGCTTCAGCCGTCGGCTGAGGAGCGTAAAGGCGGCAGGGGAGGAGGTGAGGGGGGGAGGCGCGGGGCCGCCTCAGGTGGCGGCGTGCTCCATCTGCACAACATGGCGGGCGCGGGGCCGTTCGCGGCGGCGCTGACCGCGCTGCAGGGCTGCTACGCCGAGGCCGCCCCGCTGGAGACCTTTATCCAGCGGCTGCGGGAGAGTGGCGCCGGCGAAGCGGAGGTGCTGCAGGCCGACGACGCCCCGTGCTACCGGACCTTCGTGGCGCAGTGCGTGGTGTGCGTCCCCCGCGGAGCCCGCTCCATCCCTCGGCCCTTTACCTTCCAGCAGGTAGGAGGGCGCGGGGGGTGCCCAGCCGCTGCCCGCTTGCACAGCGGCACCTGCGTTGCCGCCCTCCCCGCCGAGGAGCGGCAGCCCACGCGCCCGCGTGGGTGTGTGTGCGCGGCGCGCGCGAGAAGCCTCGCCCGCACTAACGGTCACCGCTGGCCGTTGGTGGCGGTTACCCCCCGCTTGTTTCCCCCCCTCGCTGCCGTGCGGCCTCGGAGAGGGCTGCTGGGGCTGCCGCCCTCCGCGCTGCCGCGGCTCGTAACGCTCTTCCTGTCCTCCATGCGTATGCGGCGGGAGGCTACGCTCGTCTTCTCGTGGCTGTGCCTTCTCGCTTTGTCGTCTCCCATGGCCTCCTTGCTCTTCTTCGTCCCGGAATCAAGTTTGATTTATGGAAGTTAAATTTTTTCTACCCCGCATGGGGGTTCTCCCCCTTTCCCCTCCCTTCTAGGGGGTGAACGAATTCTTGGCGCCTGCTGGCCCGTGGTTGGATAAGCTAAAAGATTTGCATGTCGGGGACTCTCTGACTTTGTGCTTGTTCTGTGGGGTAGAATTTTACCGAAAAAAAACCAACAAACGAAACAAACACCATGGCTGGGGAGCGATTAGAAATGAAAAAATAAGACTTTCCTTCTGTGAGAGGATAAAGAGGAGGAAAAGAATTGCTTTTCGATCAGTGTTTAAGCAGAAAAATTTCTTCAGAGAGGAGTAAGACGGCGCTTTTGTCGGAGCTGTTGTGTGCATGAGCAAAGTTGTGCTACTGCGTGAAACGAATGTTGCAAGCTTATTGAGCAGAGTTTTTTTTTTTTTTTTAATTGTGAGCTGAAATATTTATTAGAGTTTATGTATTTTACATTAGCACCTGGAGGTCCCCAGAAAGGCAGTGTTAGATCCCTGCTGTGGTAGGGCCCGCGCATGTGCATAGCGAGGGGCAGAGTGACCTGAAAACCTTGGAGTCTGCGCTGCTGAGAAAGATGAGGAGTAGCATAGGGTGTTCCCTTGGCATAAAAACCAGGATCAAAGGGGCAGAAGTTAAAAAGATTTCCCTAAAGTCATAATCTCTGGTTCCTGAATGTAAAAAATAAATAATAATAAAAAAATCTAGTGATACATTTGAAAATCTTTTTTTCTAATAGGGCACTCCTGAATCATTTATGTTGGTTTGAAAAGGCTTAATCTAAAGCTCAAAGCTAGGATTGTGTATCTTGCAAGTCTGTCTATTTAAAGGATATGTTGTGGCATTTGGAAGAATCCATAAAAGCTGATTTTCCTATTTTCTTTCTTTTTTTTCAGTTATCTAGTCAGAGTGAAGTCATCACAAGAGTTATTCAGAGACTATGTGAAAAAAGAAAGAAGAATGTCCTTGCATATGGATATTCCTTACTGGATGAAAACAGTTCTCATTTCCGAATCATGCCATCTTCAAATATATGCAGCTACCTACCCAATACTGCAACGGAAACTCTTCGTATCAGCGGCCTCTGGGAAACATTACTGAGCAGGATAGGGGATGATGTGATGATGTATTTATTGGAACACTGTGCAATCTTTATGCTGGTTCCCCCTAGTAGTTGTTATCAAGTTTGTGGGCAACCCATTTATGAACTTATTTCAAATAATGTAGAATCCTCTCCATTGTTTGTTAAACAAAGATATTCAAAGCACAGACGTAATGCCTTGTTTGACTATATGCAAAAAAGGCTTATGTTTCATAAAAAGCATCTTTCAAAATCTCACTGGTGGAAATGCAAACGAAGACCCGAAGCTCAAGTTTCCAGCAGGGGAAATCAGAAAACCAACAAAATGCAATGCTTAGTGTCTGGTTTGGCGTATTCTGCTAAAGATAATTTTAAAGCAAGTGAACAAATTGGAATGGTAACTGAACATCTGGAAAATCAGATTAGCCCAGGTTTATCTTCGTCAGCTACAGCCCTGTCTTTGAAAAGGAAGCTTGGTAGGGAACAACTTAAAATCACAGCTAAGAGAGCAAAAGTAGATGAGAAAGCACTAGAGAAAGAGGCATGGAATCACAGTCCTGGCATAAACCAAAGTAATTCCAAGAGATATGGGTATGTAGCATCGCATTCTGTAAATCTTGCTAAAGAAAAGTACATTTCTAAAGGAAGTGACAGTGATATGTCTGGTCCTTCTTTAGTTCACAAGTCTTATGATGGGAAGGAGAAATTTTCAGTTAAAAAAACATTTCTGCAAGGAGCTCAAAGTAACAAACCTCTTAAGTCTAGCACTGAAATGCAAGCAGAATCCAATAGAAACGGAGTAGAGACGCATACGTATAAATCTCAGGTGGATTCTGTACAGATGAAACCAATGGAAGGTATTTCTTCAAAATACAGAAGGCTGGAAAGTCCCCTGGATCATTTGGGAAAGAAATTGCCAAATACGGTCTTGCATTCTGGAGTGTACATTGAGAGGAAGTCTCTTCTGTATTCTCGCTGGAGTTTCAAAGAATGTTTTCCTAAATGGTTTTTACTGAATCGCTTGAAGGGTTGTCAGGCAAGTGGAAGACGGCTTGTAGAAACTATATTCTTAAGCCAAAATCTGTTGGAGCAAAAACGCAATCAAAGTCTGCCACATCACAACTGGAGAAAGAAACGGTTGCCCAAACGCTACTGGCAGATGAGAAATATATTTCAGAAATTGGTGAAGAACCATGGAAAGTGTCCTTATTCATTTTTACTGAAAAAAAATTGCCCCATTGGGATTTCCGAGGCCAATGTGGGAAAAGCTGACCTGCCTCCTCAGTCAGCGTTACCTGAGGGAGCAGAGGTTCACAAGCAAGTAGAAGAGTTTGGGAAAGAGTCTGCTAAGCGCACGACAAGCAGCAGCCAGAAAGGTGGTCGCGCTGATGTGCCAAATGATTTATGCACTCCTCTTCCAAAATCTCTGTGTGGGAAGTCAAAGATCGAGGAGCAAAATCCTGGAGAGGTGTGCGATTCAGCCATCAGGGAGCTTCTCAAGCAGCACAGCAGCCACTGGCAGGTGTATGTCTTTGTGCGGCAGTGTCTGGAGCGAGTGATCCCTGCAGAGCTGTGGGGTTCAAACCATAACAAATGCCGGTTCTTAAAAAATGTGAGAGCCTTCATTTCCATGGGGAAGTTTGATAAGCTTTCATTGCGAGAGTTGATGTGGAAGATGAGAGTGAATGACTGCGTGTGGCTTCGTCTAGTCAAAGGTACTCTCTACAATAAAATAAGGAACTAAGTAGTGGGGCCAGATGACTGGTATTCAAGTTTAAGCTGGGGAGGGGGAGTTGAAGCTGGGTTCAGGGTTTGTAGGTTTCACTGGTACTAGCGACAGCTTGGAGAGCAAGCCTGGTAGTGTTTGTCATAACTGATGTGGAAGAACACCCTTAAGTCCATCTTCCTCTGTGCTCGAAACTTAAATTTTTCCTCACTTTCATAAATGCTTTTTGTTTAATGGGATGAACTTTTCATAAATGTGAATTCAAACCTGAGGCTCTAAACAAAACTCCTTCCTCTTTCCTTCCAATCCCCCAAATTGCAAGTAACACAAGTACCACCTAAGTGTGTAAGGAACAAATGCAGTCTGCCTTAAGTGGCAGTGGTTACTTGTAGCCTTCAGAAGGAAGGGCAAAGTGAAACACTTGGAGACACCAGTCCCTGTGCTATGAGAGTAAACCTTCATCCCACAGCTTGGGGGGGGGGGGGGTTGTGTTTTTGTTTTTTTTTCTTTTTTTTTTTCTTTTTCCCATCCCTTCCCTCTCTGCCTGCACCCCCAGCTACCTTAGGGAAGAGACCTGTGGGCCCTGGCACCTATGAAGTAGAGGGGGTTGCCCACCATCTCTTTCTCTGAGAATGGGAGACCCTTGCTAATGGGAACTACTTCAGGCCAGATAGTTGTAGATGTGGAGTGGTCTGGAGTACTCAGGGGCTGAAAGCTATCTCTAGGGGGCATAGAAACATCAGCTGGTTGCTCCAAGATCCATATGAATCCCTTCTGTTTAACGATCACTTTAATAAAACTTAATTTTAGGCTGAAGCTGTTCTGTGCTTGATTGCTGTGGGATCTAATGCAAATAGTAATTTTTCTGTGCTTCCATTCACCATTTATAAGACTTAAAATTTACTCGTTTACCTTGTATGTTCGCAGTATTTATTCCCACCTGTTAATATACTTGGTTCCTACAGTAATGTGAGCTGAAACTTGCATTCCTTTTTAAAAGGTGTGGTGGGGTTCTAAAATTACTTTATATTCTGTGTATCATAGGAAGAAAATAAAAAAGCCTGAGATCTGAGAACTGATGTCAAAAATAGGGGAGATGAACCTCCATAAGAAATTGTTAATTCTAGCAAATATAGTGCCTCTTTATTCAGAAACTTTGGCTGAAAAATATGCTTTTCAAAACACTGAGTATTTAAATATTTTTAAATATTGTAAAAAAAATATTTGGTTCACAGTAATTTGAAATTTAAGTGGCATCTTACTCTCTGGACTTATTCTAAGAAAATTGAAACATAGGCTTAATTTTACTTTTCATTAAACTACTCTCTTGTGCTTGAATTCTAAAATGTATTTGATTGCTTTAATGTATTGTAGGATTTGTTGTTTTTTTTTTTTATTCCTCCAAGAGTAGCAGTTGTTTCGTGTGCATCCCCTGAACTCTAGGCAGGATTCCCTTCATTACAATGATGTTTACATCTGTTGTCAATAAAATAGAAAAATAATGACAATGTTCAAGGACAGCTGCTTAATATGCTGTTTTATGTATCTTACTGCCAGTGTATTATGAGTGTTCACTTGCAGAATTTTGTAGTAGTCACTGGATTTTGCATTGGTGGTACTTGGTTTCCGCTGGAATGAAAACTATTTCTTTATGGTAGTTGCTTCCAAGAACAACCCTGCTCCTTTCCCCACATCTTTTTTCTTTCATGCTGTGCATACATGAAATTGTCTGCCTTGAAGAACACGAAAACCAAACAGCAGAGACCTGGAAACTTATTTTCATTTTATAAGTTTCAGTCTTAAGCCTCAATTCTCATGTGTCAAAATTGAGCTGTGTTTAACATGTTTGTGTAATAATTTGTGTAAGACAGCTTATTTAAGATTATCATTTTGTAGAATTTCTTAAATTATCCTATTATATTTTCCTCAATTCTACTTCCAGACTTAATTGGGAGAGTATTTTTGAAAGGTTACAAAAATTCAGTATTGTAGGCAAAGGGGGAACAAACCCTGTCCTATCTGCCATTTTAGACATCGCCAAAAATATATGCAGACTAAAATTTGACAGTAGCTAGAAAAGCTCAGGGTTCATACTTATTTTGAGATCTAAATATTATAAGGGCTGATTGACTTCAACAGAGTGATTTTTTGACTGCAGCAATAAGTTTTATATAGGATGTTTGAAATAAGCTGAGTCTAACCTTGAAATTATTTTTTCTGTGTAAATCAGGAAATCTGAATCATTCTGTTTCTCAAGTCAGTTCAATTCTATTATTATTTTTACAATATACCTAAGAATTTTCATTCTTTGACTTTATTTAAAAGTTTTATATTCTAATAGACTCTTATCTCCCAATTTTGTACAACCCATGGAACATTTTACCTTTACCTTCACAATAATTGTGCCATCACTCATTAAAGATCTTGCACAATAGACTTTGGGAGAAGAAATTAAGTCTTTGGGCCAGTAATTGCATGTATTGGTATTCTGTGTACCAGTTTGTCACTACAACTTTGTTTCCATCTATGTATGTTAAGCTTTGGTAAAATTATTTAATGCCAGTGAAAATTTGAAGTTGCATCTGTGCAATTGTTTGTATTTTCTTTCTTTCTTTTTATAACCTCAAGCTAAGAAAGGAGTATATGTGTGCTTTCTTGTTTGTTCTGTTTTTTTTCCCTAACACAAATAGCTGATATTTACTATAACTACATTTGAATTGTTTATTGAAGGTGATCACTTTGTTCCTGCCTATGAACATTGTTTCCGTGAAGAACTTTTGGCTAAATTCCTATACTGGCTGATGGATACCTATGTTGTTGAGTTGCTCAGATCATTTTTCTATATCACCGAGACCATGTTCCAGAAAAACATGCTTTTCTACTACCGAAAGCTTATTTGGGGCAAGTTACAGAACATTGGAATTAGGTAACAACAGAAAGCTAATCAAACATTAATGAAAATATGGAAATCTCATGTCTTGCAGTGTAAATTTATAATTTTGCTTTCATGTTATTGCCCATTCATCCTCTTTTTTTCATTCACTTAATTTTCCAAAAGAAAAATCAACCTGTGATTGTACTATGCTAGACTTGCAAATTCAGAAATGTTTTGTGTGAGAAAACTGATTCAAATCTTGATTTTTTTTTTTTTTTTTTTTTTGATAATAATCAACCTTTGAGATAACATTCATTATGGAGAGGGTTTTATTTTGATGAGTCAAACTTGCACCTGAAAACATAGTGGCAAAATCCCAAAGTAACCTTGGGAAAGCTAATATTAAAAATTACTCAGCTCTCTTTATCAGTTTTAATTCCAAAAATTTGAACTTTGAGTTCAGACAGTAGTCTTCTATGGCTTTTAGTTACTTTGTGTTTTTTTTTTTTTAAATAAGATTAAGGGATATAAAAGCTGCAGCATTTTTTTTAATGCAGCTGTGAAACTCCATGCTGTTTGTTCAGTCTTAAAAATGCATGTATGAATTTAAGTTAGGGCATTATTTAGGATAAAATTATAAGTGATTTAAGTGAGAAAATGAGAAAAATCTGAAGGGAGTTTTAATGAACAATACTACGCCAACATCTCCTTAGTTTGTCTTTTAGGTTATCAGCATAAATTGTTGGTGTCCAGGAAATTTTTAGAACTGTACAAAATGATCATATTTGTTTTAATTGCCACTTTTATATAGTGAAGTTCTTGCATTTATAGTGGTCTGTTGGTCTACAATGCTGTTGTATATGTGGGTTGTTTTTTTCACTGCCCTGAGCTTAACATTGGTAACGTCTTTAATGCAGCTGTTGTGCGTATGTGTTTGTTAATGGGCCCTTAGTCCAGAATATGCAGTAAAAATAGTAGTGGCATGTTCTGTCTGTCTTGTGTTTAAACTAACAGCCTTAGTGTTGTAATTAGCATTTTATGTAATGTTACTGTATTTCAAGAGCTAACATACTCTTCTTTATTTTGCCTAAAGTATCATGAAGTACTAAATTTTACGTATTAGAGATGGTACTGTTCTTAATGGGGTGTATACTTAAAATAAGTATTTTTGTTCTCAGCCCTTTCCTCCCCTATTCCCAGTTTCTCCCCCCAAAAAACATTTAGGGACAGGGTAGTCTGAGCTTAAAAGGCCCTAATCTGGGCTGATCCCATGTCTTCCTGTTTCCTCCCCACTTATTTTCCCAGTATACAGGAAGCCCCTTCTCACCTTTGGCTCAGGAAGTCCCTGAACAGCAGACAATTGAAAACTGGGGGAGCATCCCAAAGAAGTACTGCTGAGTGCTTTCCCAGGGCACACTAAAAGGATGGGGTGTTAGCTTTTGGCTACAGGATATGTGGCTATATGGATCTTTAGTCTGAGCCGTGTAGCTGCTTTTAAGCTTCATTCATGGGGTTAGAGTTTTCAGCACTTTGTTTTTTACTGTGTGCTGTGTAACATGAGGTCTTCTACTAATCCTGCTCACTACATTCATGCAGGTGGCAAACTGCCTGTTCCACGTGGTAGGAGAGATAGTGGGGCTAGAGGTGGTGACAAACAGCTATTTAGGGTTGCCCGTGCTGCTTTGGCTACTTCTAGACTCTGCAGGCACCATTCCCTCTTCATTTTCAGGCATTGGTGAATCAGTGCCCAGGCAGTTGAACTGCTCCCAGCTTCCCTGTAGGATGAAGTCTCAGGTATTGCCCTAATGGCTGTTCTGTGACTGCCTTGGTTCTCCTCTCTCCCTCCTCAACTGGAGGTGCTCATAGTGATTGCTTTGAACTGGCTCACAGGAAGGCATTTTCAGCCAAGCATAGCCTCTGATGCCTTTCTAGTTTTTTGTTTTTTGTTTTTTTGTTTTTTTTTTTGTTTTTTTTTTTTTTTGCATTTGCCTTTGGGGGTGAGAGAATGTATGAAAGGACTGGACCGAATGGATCTGGACTTTATTTATGCCTTTGCACTACATTGTCCTTAGAAGTAACCATCTATCCTAACGGGCTGTCCATATGAGTAGATCTTCCTGTGCAAAATCCCACTTGTGGACCACAATTCGGAGAGGGGACTTGAATCTGTAGATTTGTCATGCTGTATTTGTGAGAGTGCACTAGTCATTTTGCACACAGACAAAGCTTTCTGACTATTAATTTTTGAAGATATATCAAACTTTATACCCCAAATTAAAAACAGTACTTATTTTCTATTTAGAAAAATTTAGTATTTCATGATCCAGTTGCTTCAAGTTACCTGGCCTGTGGAATGCAAAATTATTTTTTAAAAGCAATGTACCCAACTTCATGGTAACAAGCACCTGGTTTTTTGAGGACCAAACCCTCCCTACCCTTGCTACACACAGTGGCTGCCTAGGGTTGAAAATGCCGTAGGAGTTGTGAGTCTCCTACATTGTAGCTGAATCCCTTACATTGTAGGGCGGCAAGATATCAAAGACAGCCCAACTACGGACTCAAAAAATCTTCCACATTCCAGTATGTAACAGGGCTGTGAGTGTGCAAATGAGAGTAGGGTGGTTCAACAGCTACTAGATCAGTGAGTGTTCAAAGTCATTAGCCCTGCTATAAATGACATGAAAGAAGCAATGATTGTTGCTGCAGGCAAAATGACATCAAATTCCACAACGGGCCTGAGGAAGTAACGATGGTCTGCTGATAGTCAGCCTCTGTCTTCACTTTTAGAGGAAGTCATAGTCTCCCCACCCCATCTCCCCTCTTCTCTCATGTCTTAAATACAAACTCCAGAGGGATGGATGTTGGATCATTTGGTTGTTTCTATTGAACTGGAGTGATTTGTTTAA
This sequence comes from Dromaius novaehollandiae, assembly GCF_036370855.1. Taxonomy (NCBI): domain Eukaryota; kingdom Metazoa; phylum Chordata; class Aves; order Casuariiformes; family Dromaiidae; genus Dromaius; species Dromaius novaehollandiae. The sequence goes on along the minus strand of NC_088099.1, from coordinate 70,397,140 downwards.
TCTTAAAGATCCAGCTAATACTGTAGTGCATATGGAAGTTTTCTAGGTACTAGAAAGAAGCCAAGTCAGGTAAGTGATCTCTAGCTATGGAAAAAGTCGTCATCTTCTGTCCCTTCTGCTGTACTTTGTGCTACATCTGTAAAGGGAATATAGTGCCTAAGTTTGAATATAAATCTGCAAAATACTTGCTCAGTAATAGCTCAGCTTGCAGAGCCTGGATGCCTAGATGCCTTCCAGTTGGCATGCACTGTGTCACTCAGGTTTTTACAGTTCCAAGATGCTGAATCATTAATTCATACATGAATTGTATGAGCTAAGATAAGTATTTGTGTCTGTTTTGTCTGTAAGCTTGACCTCTTAGATGTGTAAGCATGTTTTAGAACATGCTTATCGGGTTTGTACCATCCATCCTTTTCCTTCTGTGACAGTGGGAACCTCCTTCTGTGAAACCGACCCATTGGTTTGTGTGGGATGTGAAAAATCCAAATGCAGATTTGCATTCAGATCCCCTCTTCTGAGGGGATTTGAATCATCTCATTTCATTTCTCAGAGGAGTATCCCAATCACTAGGCTGTAGGGCTTTTTGGAATAATAGCTTTTGTCATTTTGAACAATACCAGCAGTTCAGAAGATTGGTCCAGTCTGCCATGTTGCAGATGGGGCTCTCTAACAGTAAGATACTAAGTAAAAGCAAAGCCTTTTTGCACCACCTCCTTTCCCCACTTCATTGAATTAATCTGGACTAGGCCAAACTGAACAGTAATCCCAGAGGGGGTGTCTGTGAGGTGGAAACATAGCTCCTGGTAAGATAGACATAGGGAACTTAGAATCTGTGCCTTAGAAGCCATTTGTCTGTTCATTGTTTTCTATTGTTTACTTTAGCTGACTGCTGCTCATCAGGCTGGATCATTTCAGTCACGTTACTGGATACCTAAATGCCCTCCTCATCTCATATACGTACCCTAGTATTTCAGTTCACTGTGATTTCTAATAGGTAGCGGAGCCCCTAAATGTTTGGATGGAGGAGGAACAACCCATTGCTGTATAAATCCTTCCCTGGATCTTTCCTAATGTAGTTTTCAGAAAGTCCTGTCCAACTAAGTCCATATCTTGTAAGCTTCTGAAACCATGAAAAATGTCTTAAGTTCCCACTGGTTTGAATTAAAAATATCTACATTAACACAAATGAAAATTTAACTACAGATTAGCTAAGTACATTTGAAAATTATGAAATGCTTTATCTTAATTTGCACAGCATCAAGCAGAAATATATACTAATTCATTACTGTGTTGCATTGTCATTAAGGTACTGTGGAGTTTTTCTGAAATTCAGATTTCCATTTGGTACTTTGGATTGAACATTGATATGATGTCAGTTTCTGCAGTAGCATTTGTAATTATCTTAGTAAAATATTTGGCTACAGTTATAAAAAAAAAAAAAAATGTAACCTGCTTCATTTTCTATTGTTTACTCTTTATGTATTTGTATTTTAGAAACCATTTTGCCAAAGTACATCTACGTGCTTTATCTTCAGAGGAGTTTGAAGCTATCCATCAAAAAAAAAATGTTCCTATGGCATCAAGGCTCCGGTTCATTCCCAAACCAAATGGGTTAAGACCCATAGTAAAAGTGAGCAGTGTTGTTGAAGCAAGAGCATTCAGCAAGGAAAGCAGAGAAAAGAAGGTCTTTATTTTCTTTATTGTTTTATGGATTTGATGTGGGCAGCTAATATGAGAGTGAGTGGGTTTCTCTTTTTATATGTTACATAATACTGGTTAGAGTGATGAACTGGAATCTTCAAATCAGAATGAATGGGCCATTGTAACTTAGCTTAGTTTCTTCCTTCCCCATGCTTAATTATCATTAGCCTTCAACTACAGAATCACATACTTTTGTTTGCAAGCCTGTCTTAAGAAAATAAATTTAACATGATGACACAGTCATGTTTTCTTCCTCTCCCCTTTCCATCTCCTTCCCTTTGCCTCGCTAATATTTGGCCATCCATGGGGACAGAGGGATGGAAATTTCAAAGGTACTCAGTGTTCAGTACTAATGTGTCATATTTGTTTGGCTCAGCAGAGGGTGAGGGACAGATGAGTCTAGCCCATTGGGATTTACCTGAGTACTTGATTGGCTAGTTGGCTGTTGTGCCAGGTCAGCCCAGGGTGTCCATCTCCGTTAGCAGGCCAAGCAACCGTGAGTTGGGTGTGTTACAGGAGAAGGTCTAGAAAGGACAAGGAAGCTGGGTCAAATACAGTAGAGAGATAGGAAGGAAGCTGGTAATTACTGCAGTGTGGGAACAGACAGAACCACACGGTGCACAGAATAATCAATTTAAAAGGCCAGTTAACCACAAGACATAGTGGGAACCAAATTCCAGTATTTCCCATGACTAAACTAATTGCTTTTCCCTAAGACTGCATCCCATTCAGTAGGCAAGATGAAATGTTCCCCAAATGGGTGATAGTTCAGTGGCTTCATAGTACTCATAGTTCAGTTGATCCCAGGCCCCATTTACCAGACGTCATCCAAAAGCTGCTCTGAAGTGTTAGTTTCTTTGTAGTCTTTCTATGGTGATCATGCTGTTGGATTTGAAAGTATGCACACAGTCATTCTGGAAATAGCTGCAGTGCTTTGAAGGTGTCTTTGCTTCTATAATAGATCTGGCATAAAGTACGAATGCACTGAAAGAGATGGAGGTTCAAAGTCAGCAATGTTAGTGGTTTCAGCTAACCTGCTGCATGGAAGCTGAGAGGGAATATCTGTGCCTGCTTAAAGGTGGGAGCAATGGGCTCCTGTTGGAGAGTGCTGACAAGCAACTAAGGATGCTGAAGTTTTCAGTTATTATGAAAAGACCTCATCTCTCTAAACTAGGAGAGCATCACAAAACATAGCTAATGTTTTTCATAAATTCCACAAAAGACAAGGTAGTAGTGTTACATCTCAGATAGTAGACTGAGACAGAGAAAAGTGTCATGCAAAACAATCACTGTATTCATTATGGAAGTGTTGCTATTTGGCTTGCTTCTGCCATGTCCTTTTATTATCAAGCCTGTTCCAGTTTTTCATCCCGTGCCATATCTAGCTTATCTCTGCTCTTCAATTTCTTCCTAGCATTTAAATCATAGGAGGAAAGCCATCTTACTGTTCTGTGTCTGACAACATTTCAGGTTTTGGAATTTGGAAGCCAATCTGGAATTTTGGGGTAGTTGTGGCTGGCTTCTGTAGCTCTACAGTGGAATGTATCCAGATGAATGGCGAGAGATGAATCTCCCAGAAATCCAGCTAACTGATTTATGATTCATGGACAACTCAAGCTTTGCTCTAAAAAAAAGTGGTGGAATGAATTCAGTTCTGAGTTTATCTTCAAATCAGCATAGATTTTCTTACGTTTTAAAGATCTGTGTATTTGTTTGGCATGCTTCTTATCTTTTCATTTGAACCAGTATTATTTCTGCCTCTCCCTTTTTTTCTCTAGTGCGAAGTCCAAAGCACTGTGAGGGAGGCGGTTCTTAAAAATCTGATTTGTTTGTGCATTTATAGATTTTTGCTACATTCTGCAAAGATTCCAGCAGATTTTAAATTTTGCAAAAATGTTCTTAGTTCTCTGGATTTGATTTGTTCCGAGGAACTAGTAAGAGGCTGGAGGGAATTCCTTCCACCATTAAAACAAGGAGCTATTGTGAATACTGCACATCCAGGTCTCTCTTTTTTTGGCTTAGTTAAAACCAGTCTTTGAGCTCTGAAGCCTCAGTTGCCGTGCTTTTATTGACTCCGCCTGCTAACATCCTTATGGCTATTGGCTTTTGTGAAAAGAAAGAATTTGATATTAAAGGAACCGTCCTGGGATATTTAAGAAGGAAAGAAGGAACTTTTCTGCTGACTGTTACTTTGATCTTACTGCTTCTTTTTATCTTTATGAGCTACATCTTTTCCTTTTGGATTGTGTTTCTTAGGAACTGGGCCTATAACAGCAAGGACCTCACAAGAGTAGTGGTCAGGAAAGTGCCTTAATTTTCATAAATCTTTGTTATATAAACTGGTCAAAAGTGCTCTGCAATATCAACGAATTGATTAACAAAATTTCTTACCTTTTGTAAAATAGTGAGGTTGGATCATGTTTTACAGGTGGTGGTACTCTAAAGTTTTTGATGTACTTGAGTTTTACCAGCTTTTCATGCGAAGCATTCTGGTTCATCTGAGGACATTTGTTTTTGCACTTAAAAATCAATTACAACTTTCAAAGTTAGCAATTTCAGTTCATCGATATGATGATCGCAATACTGCCATTGAGAGTAAGAAATCTTTTATATTCCATGTATACATTTTGGAGGATTTCTTCAAAATTCTAAACTGGTTGATGTATATCTCATGTTTGCCATTTCATCATTCTTTTATAGCCACATCTGGCAATTTTCTCCTTAAGGTATTGACAGAGCAACATCTAGCTAATCAAGCTGCAAGACATCGCTTTTGCTGTACTTTGTTATCCCTGTACCTGAGAGAGTTAAACCTTTACTAAAGTACCTGCATGTGATCTAGAGGCTTAGCTGATGACACATGTGGTTTTAGCCTAAGAAAAGTTACCTTGTAATTGATGATGGTTTTATTTGCTGAAGTCCATCTATTAATGTCCTTAACTATGATTCCTTGACTTCAAAGAGTTAAACACAGAAAAAACATTTTCTCTGGGATTTAAATATACCAAAAAATCTGAGGCTTTCTGTTACTTCCATGCAGTCTTTGGAGCTATACTCAGGCTTTCTGAAAGCTGTAGTTGACCAAAAGATATAGTAAATATAAAAACCACCTCTCAGAGTTCATCCAAATGTAAAATCTTTGTATTGTGCAGAATTTAATGTTCTTCAACATACTTTGGGTGGTTCTCTTTGGTCTCTTCAGGTTCATCACTACAATACTCAACTGAAAAATCTATTTAGTGTCTTAAATTACGAACGGACTATAAACACCAGTTTCCTGGGCTCATCAGTGTTTGGGAAAGATGATATCTTCAAGATATGGAAGAAGTTTGTTACAAAGGTTCTTCAATCAGATGGTGAAATTCCTCATTTCTATTATGTCAAGGTATGCTTGCACCCCTCCATGTTCAAACTAATTCCTCAACTTGTGAGGATATTTTTATAGCATGAGCTAAGTGCCTTTTTTTTAATCAGCTTTTGTACATACCTAATAATAGAATTCTGACTTTTTTTATTTCTGCAATTGTACTTCCCTTCATTATATTTCTCTCCTTTGTTCTCTCATGTGGTAGCTGTTGCTTCTGATCATGCACTGAATTTTTGCAATTACATTCACTTTGGTATAAAGATGGGACAAAAATGTAAATTGAGGTGGAGAAGGGGACAATTTTCCTGAAGAAAAAACATGAAAAACCTGATGTGAATTTGGATAAATACAGCATCTTTTGATAAATAGATGGCTACTATCCTTTTCTGTTGGAAATACATTAAAGTTCAGGTGTTCTATCTTTGTCTGTTGAACAAGTTTCTTCTCCCACTTGAAAAACTTGAGTGCTTGTTACAATCCACAGTTCAAGCAGTTTCTTCTTGAGACTTATTTTTCAGTTAAGTCTAGCAGGCAACCTCTAGTGTTTCAGATCAGTTCATAGGTCTGTGTTGTGGGGCTCCCCTCCTATGCTTTGCATATCAGTTGACATCCTGTCCTGAAGTTGCTTTCAGTGATTGTTTTGTTATCTTTTGAGCCAAAGAATCCTGTGATTGACGCAGTTCTTGTAAAGCTGTTCCTTCTCCAGATGGTTTTGAATTACAGTCAGGAAGAGTAAAAGCAAGGTTAGGATGGTAATGTGAGGATTAGGAAAAGTAAAACATCTTTCTTTTTTTTTCTTTTTTTTTCTTTTTTTTTCTTTTTTTTTCTTTTTTTTTCTTTTTTTTTCTTTTTTTTTCTTTTTTTTTCTTTTTTTTTCTTTTTTTTTCTTTTTTTTCTTTTTCTTTTTTTTTCTTTTTTTTTCTTTTTTTTTTCTTTTTTTTTCTTTTTTTTTTTCTTTTTTTTTTTCTTTCAGCTTTGAAAAAACTTGGGTTTCATCCTCATGATCCTATAGAGAGGAAAGTTTAAAAAAAAAAAAGTCAACATACAAAAACAGTAGCAATAAACTTTAGTTAAATGATTGAAATTTAAATGTTAGATTAAAGGTTGCTTGTTGAGCTTTCAGTATACTACTTTGCATGTTCACTAGTATTCATTAGTATTTAGTCATGAAAATAGGTGCTCTGTAGTACAGATGACAGTAGGGATCACTGTACCCTCATTAATAATAAAAATTATGCTAAAACTGATAGTTTAGAGATCTCTACTTGCAAGGGAACACTGCTGATTGAGTGAGGAAATAGCTTTTGTGCAGATAAAAAATGAGTCTTTCTATTTGGTTATCAAATTGGACCAGATGATGCAGTAATTTATCCTTCAGCTTTGTTTTCATGCTACAGGAGTATTTACAATAATGCTGATGAATACATAATGGCTGTTTCTTCTATTTCAGGCTGATGTGTCCAGGGCTTATGATACCATTCCTCACAATAAACTTGTGGAAGTGATTTCACAGATCTTAAAACCTGAGAAAAGAACAGTCTACTGCATACGTCGCTATGCAGTGATTAAGATTACCGCAAGTGGAAAAGCCAGGAAGTTCTATAAGAGACACGTATGATTTGCTGATTTCTTCTACTTGCTGGTGATATTTTTCTGTCCAGGGAATATATTTGTTTATAGCGCTTTTTTTTTTTTTTTTTTTTTTGGGGGGGGGGGGGTTGGGGTCTCAATTTGAATTCAGTAATTAGTTTAAGACTTTGTCTGTTTTCTGGAGGGGAGAAAGCTTCTTTTTCCTCTGCAGTGTTACTAAGAATAAAAATTAGTCATAAGTATACTGTGGACATAGAAATACATGAAGGAGAATTTTCATTTTAAATATAGCAAAGTTTTTGGATTAAAATAAAAGAGAACCTGACCCTTTGACCTTCACTGAATAAAAGAGTCTGGTACTGAATTTTCTGTTGCTTTTGTCATTTATTTCTTTATACTTATACAGGTTTCTACTTTCAACGACTTTATGCCAGACATGAAACAGTTTGTGTCCCAACTTCAGGAGAGTGACTCGTTGCAAAATGCAATAGTAGTTGAACAGGTAAATATTAGGAGACTTCTTTTCAATTGAAAAAGAAAGATACATAGGAAGTAGAGGAGGATTGGGTTTTTTTAAATGAATGCACATATTATAAGGTGACGTCACTTCTGTCTTAGTTGTCCAACACCTTCCGTAATAAGATTTGTATCATCTCTTCTGTGGTGTTTGTGGCAGCTTTTTAATGTTCAGTGAAAGGAGTGCCCCAGGCAAGACTTCTGACAAAATGTCTTTCTAGACTTTTTACGGATTTTCTCACCGGTGTCTGACTTTCACTTGAACCAGTGTTTCTTTTTGAATATTTACTAATGAATTTTATTATCTGTTGCAACAGTTCTCAAGTGAGAAGTTAACCATATAGTGAGGAAGGGCTTCAGTGCTTGTTATCTCCAAAATGTAAAGTAGTAATGTAAAAAATGTATTCTAAGCTAAGTAACTAAGGAAACAGATAAGGCATCTTGAATAGCAAACTGCACTGAATAGAAAAACTGCTTTTTAAAAATCAGGTTATTTTAATGATTACCTGCCAAGGTTGATAAGAATGAACTCTTCCAAAGAAGAGTTAAAATGCAATGCAAAACTTCACACTCTCTTGTGGTATGCTCTCTCTTGTGGTATGCTCTAAAGAGAGTGCCTACTGTCTAAAATAAAGTATGATTAAAACTGATTATTTTTAAAAAAAATTTCCCAAACAGCACTTTGTTACAAGAAGCAAGCATCCTTTTGTTGTTAGAATTCTTGTGCTTCAGAGAACTATATTAATTCCAAATAATGTTTGTTCTCAAGACTTCCTTCTGTACAAGGAGCATGACAGAGAAAGGTGTGGAAGTAGATGATATACACAGTCAGTTTCTTAATACATCTTATTGCTTGTCATCATGGTCATCCATGCATACCAACCTGTAGGCTTCCTGAGCCACAGATGACCAGAAGCTCTCAGGTATTTTCTCATGGTGTACTTCCTCTTTCAGTTTTTTTTCCTTCCTTCACTTGCAAGTGGAAGATTTTGAAGTAGGATAACTTGTACTTCTAATATACAAGAAAATGATCTTGTACATCTATGGACAAAGGGGTAGAATATAAAGGAGGGATGGTGCACAATTCCAGGGTTCTGCCAAGTGCAGAAAGCCTAATGAGTATGTGGATGAAAGTTAAAACCAGCTGATAATGTGTATGCAGGTTTTTTGTTTTTCTTTTCCAGTGGACATCTGATTTAGATGATTAGGCTAGGTATTCTGTGAACAGCAACATTCTGTTTCACAGTATTTTTAACTTTAATTTTTAGGAATGAATCTGGGTGCCATTTAAAAAATAATAATAATATGTCAGTATGGGCACTTCTGACACAGGGACATCACTTTAGCATTTCAGTGCACATCTCTAACCATGGTATCACATGGCTTTATCAAAAACTAGGTGCATTTTTCTGATGTATAATCGATGTGTATAGGAAGTGATTCTGTTTCAGTGCTGGGTGAGGTCATTGGTAAGGGATTTAAACTACTCTAAATGAAATTTTATCATTCACTTTTAACACAAAAGCCTTGTTAATAAATATTGAGCAGCCAGTCACACAGGCAATCATTGGTAATGTGGGGCAAGGATGTGGAATGTGTTTTGCAGCAGAACTGGCAGGTGAGTATCTCTATACTTGGGAATCATAAAGAACATGACCAGTACAAGAATTGTCCTGTAGGGTAGAAGGTGACCAAAATGAGGAGGTATCATACATTGTAACAATCCAATCTCTCCTTTATAATTTATATATGTTATAATCCAGTCTCTCCAACCTCTCCATCATTCTTCTGTATTTGTTGGGTGTGAGAAACTATTTAGTGTGTGTGTTCAGGTTTTTGGTTTAAGTCTGTTTTGTTTCTTCCCCTAGGGGTTTGAATTATTATACTCCTTTACTTTCCAGAAAGATTTCTATGCATCTTTCAGTTTATTGAAAATGTATTGACACTGAAAATTTACTAAGTACAAACCTTGTTTTGTTTTGTCCTGTTTTTAGAGCTTATCTTTTAATGAGACAAGTTCCAGCCTGTTTACTTTTTTTCTGCAAATGTTACATAACAACATCCTGGAGATTGGACGCAGGTAAAAAAAAAAAAAAAAAAAAAAAATTAGTTTCTCTATATAGAATGGTTTTTTGCTGCATTTAAGCAGAATACTTTGGCTTGGGAAACTTTTGTTAGCTGTCTTTCAAAGATTTTACTTCATGTTAATTTGAAATCTGTTTATTATTTCATTTAGTTTAAGTCTTATAAAAGCATTAGGAATCAAACTTATGATGTGCATAAAATTTCTCTTTCCTACCTGGTTGATACTAATTATATCTGAAAATGAGGATGTAGTTCAAAAGAAAGGTACTTTAAACATGGAGATCCACTGTGGTGATCAAGAGTAAGGTAACATTCAGGCAGTTATGCAAAAGCCTTATTTATGATTTCAGTGTAATACAAAACACTAACCCTTCTTTTTTGCTTGGCCTTTAAAAATATACATACATACATACATACATACATACACACACTGAAAATCAATTAAGTAAATGAATACGCTGTTTAAGTGATGGTTTTCAAAAATCATCATATATAGTTAACCCCAGCTTGATGATTTGAGGGAAAAAATGCTGATTTTCTTGAGCTGGGGACCAAAGGGAATCTTTTAGTACAGTTTGATACCTTTATCAAAAGTCTGGAAGAAGTAATATTACAGCTATAAGAATTTGCAGATGACTCAAAACATTGATAAGACCACTTCTAGAATTTAGTCTGTGGTCTTGGTGTCCACAGTTTTCCGTAACTTCAGTTTCTTTAATTTCACTAAGCCAGTAATAGTAAAATGGACATTGTAATACAATATCTCCTCTTCAAAAGAGTATTGTGAAAATAATTTGCTTGTGTTTTGTGAAGCATTCTCATTCTGTTGCTACTGGCATAGAAAAATCCATGAGATAACTGGGAACTGTCTTCAGCAGCATACGTAGATGTAACGTATTAGTATGTGCAGACTCAGTGGCTTTATACAACTGACAAGATGAAAACGATACTGAGGAATGTCACTCTGGCCATGTCTGTATGAATTCTATGCAGTTATGGGAAACAAATCACGATTTACACTTTTGCAAAGTGACGATTGGCAACTTCAGTGAACTTCTTGGAGGTTTTGAGTGTAAATATTAGTAATAAATAGCAAGTGCCAACAGTTCAGCATTTCAGAGGATGCTAGTGATTTTTCCTAATTAGAAGATGTTTTCATGCCTGAGCTGTTAAATGAGGAAATAAATGTGATTCACAGTAAAGCATACAAAAAATAGCTGAGATGTATAAAACCAGATCACACGCTTTATTAGACTAAGCTGTCAGGGATTTCCTTAAGTGAAGAGTAGTATTTACTGTGGAAAAAAATAAACACAAAAATGTTTCCCCTGGCCAGATAAAGCTATACTAGTGGAAATGAAAAATAAATACTTCAAACAGCCCACTTAAGCTGTTTAACTAATATGAAATGTTACTCCCACTTGTGAACTGAAAGAACCTTTTTAGAAAAATAAGCAGGATATGATAGTAGTAAATATTTATATTTGAATTTAATGTGGAAGTCTGCAGTTTCTGAGAAAAGTTAAAATTATTCCACTTCAAAACCTGCCTGAATTAAATCCCTGATGTAGATATACAGTATGAGCTTCACCCTGTGGATTTTTTAGTGAACACTTTCTTAGAGCATTTTAGATAAACAACATTGTAGTTAGAAAGATTTTTTCCTTTGCATTGTATGTTTCTTCTACAAGATTTTATTTATTTATTTTGAAGCCATGTAAGGTGGGACATAAGGAATTATGGAGCCACATGTCACCTGAGCTTTGGAACTCCTCTATGAAGGAGGAAAGGAATAGTGCTTGAGATCAGTTAAAATTGTTTCTTTTAATGATAGTTGTCTACCGGAGTTTGTTAATGGGAAAATATAGTTTTATTTCATTGATGAACTTAAAACTTTTGGAAACATATCTAGATTCTTAGAGGAAAGCAAAAACATTTAAGTAAAGGTTAATTAGCAAGTTTCTAAGCATATTTCTTATTGAAACATACATGTTATGCTTGAAAAAAAATTAAATGTTTAATGGCTATTGGAATTTTCTTTTTGCCTGTTTTGATTTGTGGTGGGAGTTGTTTGTTTGTTTGTTTTATTCTTTACTAGGTACTACCTACAGTGCTGTGGAATTCCACAAGGCTCCATTTTGTCAACCCTACTTTGCAGCTTATGCTATGGAGACATGGAAAACAAATTGCTCTGTGGCATACAGCAAGATGGGTAGGGCGATTTGGATGTTTTATTTTTCCTGTGCTCTGTTATGTTTTGGATACTGTTTTTCAGATTGCTGATAATTTGTTTAGAAGCAGCAACATAACAAACACTGTGGAGTGCAAGCTATGAACACTTTTTTCATGATGTGGAAGGTTCATCTTTTTCCAGGTTTCTCAAAATACTTTATTCAGAGTCCTCCCTTAATGTTAGCTGCAACTGAAGGTAATAGAGGATTGCTGATTTGGGGCAAAAACTTAAGTTTGCAAGGAGAAGCAGAATGCAACAATCAAAGCATGCTTTTTAATGGACAGAATACAGCATTTCTTTGGCATTTAAATAATTGACTGTTCAGTCCTGTATTTGGTGTTTCAGTCTTGCTATACACCAAGGCTGAAGTTCTACAGAATATTTTCATTCTTCACTTCCTGTGAAAATAAAAATGTGTGTCTAATTGTTGTGTAAGTTGTACAGCACTTAAACAGAACTTCACTTTATTACATACAGACAGAGCTAGATTAATGAAGTAGCACAGCTGGACTGTTAATACTGCAATCATTTTCACTTTTTAGATCACTGGTACAACAGTCATGTGTGGTATTGTCTTGGCTGTCTTCATCATTCTTGCTTTTTGGCAGAATGCAAATAATGTGGGAATCTCAAATTAGTTTCAAAGTCATAGGTTTTATTTATTTTTTCTAACTTTAACTTTGAATTTTAAGAATTTAAAACTCTTCATTAGGAGTGTGGTACACATAGCGACACTGAAGCTTCAGAGGCCTTAATCATTAAGATGGGGGAATTTCCTTAGTTGTCGTAAGATTGGGAAGAAAAGTGCTGAGAGGGAGCTTTCCTACATATGTAGGCGAGAGGCTTCAATAACATATGCCTCCAGGTTTTAGTTGCACTGTTTTGTTTCCTTAGAAAGTTCACAAGCATGGAAGACTTGCCAGGTTCTTATCAAAAGCATAGTATTTAGTGATGTTGTAACATGTCTGACAATATCTTCTTGAACACCTAACGGGTTTCTAGTTCTCCCATGTTCATTCCCACAACACTGTGGTCCTTTGTCCTCAGTCAAGACAGGATGTTCATTGCAGGCTTCCTAAAACTCCAGGCTCCTGCCTGAAGGCCTTCCACTTCACCATCTGCAAATCTTAACACTGTTTTCAAGGTCACATATTTGTTGTGAATTTCTTTACAAGGCACACTGGTTCTTGTTAAAAGCCCTGCATGGTTCTTGATATAGCTTCAAAGTCTTTGGGCCTTGCTTGTGTTTGTTTCTTAGGAGTTCTGCAGAAAGCTAGCCTGGTGGAAGCTCTACTTTTTCATTAGACATAGAAAATTTGGGTCCCCTTTTGCCTCCATGTGAATTGGTCCCCAGTTGAATCCCAGACTGGGATCTTTAGGCATAAGCTGGGCATCGGTGAGCCTCCTAAAGCTTGTCCCTGTTCACATATCTCCCTCCATTACTGTGAATTCTCTCCTAAGAAAGATAAAAGAAACCAAGTGTGTAGGGGCACTCTAGATAAGTGCATCAATCCAGTGTCTCATCTTCGGAGGCTCAGTGGATAATGAGAATCACAATTTTAGATACCATCTTTCTACACAAACAGTATAATTCTCATAGGTCTTAAGATGCTATAAAAGGCATCATTTAATGTTAGGCTAATTTGGAGGGATCTTTTCCTTTTTTCTGGCTCTCTTGGGGCTCTTACTTGTCCCCGTGAGTTACAGTATGAGTTATTGTAAAAGTTATCCTACCAGGTGTTGCCAGGATTGGTGGATCATAGGTTGTCATCTTGCTACATAAATCAACTTCTGGAAAGAGTGAGCCAAGCATATCCTATGGAGCATGTGGGTGTCTGGATTATTTGTTCAATGATACACGTTCTGTTAAAGATATTGGAGATTCCTACCTGGAATTCCCAAGAAAACTTCCATTTTACAGCTCAGTTGCAGGGACTGTGATGATACAGGTCTAAATAGCCATCCGTTTCTTTCAAGGAGTGTTTTTTATACATACTGAAATTGCAAAACTATGATTCAGAAGAGTATTTTTTTGTGTGTGTGTAGCAGCTGGTTTTATAAGAGTTTAGAGCAGATTTTAGGATGTCACTCAGGTGTATATTCCATGATTTTTGTATTTTTGTTTGACCTCTTAAGTCAACCATTCAACTTCCTAAGTGGCTATTGATTTGACTGGACAAAGGTGCAGCTGATTTGGTTGTCGTGAAGGTAATAGTCCTGTTCGGAAGGGGAGGTTGGACTGGATGCCCTATTAGGCAGGACTTTTCAGACAAAGATAGGCAAGCTTGGGGCATGCGTTCTGCGGAAAAAGGAAATTTCAGCCTTTACATTGGTGGACTTCAGTCTGACTGTTTTATATTCAAGTTACAGCTTTACAAACAAGCTACTTCATGATAATCCAAGATACAGAGTTAGAGTATATCAAGTATCTGGTATCTGCCTGTGTACCTGGTATTATACCACCTTTGCTTGCCTTGTGAACAAAAAGATGCTACAAATTCTCCAGGGTAAAATCCTGCCTCCAGAAAGCTACTGTGGAGTAGCTTGTGTTCTGTAAGTTCCTGTATTGCCTCGTGTAGCCAGCCCCTCTGCTTCCTTTTTATTTATTTTTAAGGAAGAAGCAAACCTGGGAATTTCTTCATGAAACCTAAGTTTGAGGTCATGTTGGCCTCTGCCATCTTGCAAATTAAAACAAGTAGTTATGTTATTGGGCACATTGTCACTCTCAGGGGAATAACAAAGATTTGAAAGGATTATGTATCAAGCAATTTAACTTCAATTTCTTCTTGATTCCAGAGTCCTGATACGTCTAATTGATGACTTTTTGCTGGTTACGCCGCACTTAACGCAGGCAAGAACTTTTCTGAGGTATGCTATTAAATGCCCAATCTTTAAAGTAATAAGCATTAACACCTTTTAGGATTTTCTGTTTGATCTCCTGCACGCCTATATGTGTAGGTATGTTTGGTTTATGGATTAATAATCAAGGGCTGGTTTTGGAGTCCTCACTAGTAGCCTGTGACTGGGAAGAATCCTAATAGCTGTGTTCTTGACAACCAACCAACCATCTGTTGTATCTCAGGTGGTGGGGGATTGCTGAGATTTAAAGTAGGGATCTAGCTGCTGAGCTTCTGGCAGCAATTAATAATGCACACTAAGCCAGAGCAGCTGACAGTCGTCTTTTATTATCATTTTCCCTCAAATTTTTAAAATGTTTTACTTAATTCGTAATGTTTTTATCAGGCAGATGTGCTGCTACCTTCCGTTCCTGGCGAAATAATACAGTTTTTCTCTGATCCAGTAATGATCAGAAAATTCTTAGCAGTAATATTCTGAGTTAAATATTTGAAGATGCTGATAACATGGCAGTGTGTAACTCTCAGAACTTTTCAACGAGTAATTTTTCAGAATTGATTTTATTTATTTATTTTTAAATTGGGCACCACAAGAGGTTCCTTGTTACTGTGGAAATGGATGTATGTACAGTCAGCATCCAAGAACAAGAAGGGTTGTGCTGATGCCAAAAGCAGTTTTAAGGATCCAGTGAGAGAGGTCTTGAAGAAAATCTTAGCATCTGCAGTGCAGTCAGTTACATGATGCTTTTCATAGTCAGAAAGATGCAGTTCTGTTGTGACCCTGAAAGGTCATGATAGTCAGTTAAGTACAGTTTCAAGTATAAATTGTACTGAATAGTGGGATAGTGTTTCTTGAAGTTACTTGAACTATTTGCCCTCAGTTTCTTAACAGAACAAGAGGAAATCTCTAAAGATATTTGGAGCTATGGTTCTGGAACTGATGAATCATTTGACTTAAGTCACTGGGGACATCAGTAGACCTGGGATGCCTCACAATATTTATCTCTGTCGCATCTTTTCAATACAATGTCACTTGCAATAGTATTGCAGATATCACCTGCTTGTTGTTCTTTGAAGTTATCAGCATCTTTATGTTCTATATATCAACTTTGTGCCAACTGTGTTCGTTTTCTGTGGACAAGTAGCCTCTTTTGTGCAAGTTATCTAGATCTGCTTAGAGGTCTTACAAACTATCTGCAGTGAATGGAATATAGCAGTTTTTTCTAGTGTGGTGTCAGAATTGAGGGACTCGTAAGATTTATTTCCAGGAAGCACCATTATGACTATCACTCCATTACAACAAAAAAGGTTCCCTTTTCCCCTCCCCCTTTAAAAGCCTGAAACCTGCACAAAAATAAATCACCAAATAAAATCTGCTGTTTGTTCGAGAGATGACACTGCTGATTCAGCATGTGGTAGGTGATTGAAAGGCATACCAGCAATGAAGAGATACTCGGGGTTAACCTTGTGGAGAAAATTCAAGGCTTTTCACCAGATAAATGAGGTTCCTGTTAACTGGAATCTCCCAGCTTTAGTGAATTTTCCAAAACACAAACTTTCATCTGGTTTTGACCTCAGTGGTTTCTGTGAGCATGGTTTATTCAACTTGAGTCTCAAATGTTTCATGGTTTAACTTCTCCTTTTGCCTTAATGTGTAAAAGTTTTTCTTCTCACTTATGATATCCTAAAGCTTTTTATTTATTTATTTTACCTCCAGTATCTTCAGCATTTGGTATTTCTCGCTGTCTACATTTACCTAAAGGGCTAGCCATGTTTTCCTTTATTCTTGGGTTTCTGTCCTTTATTTATGCAAGATCACATGTGTCTTGGGTGGGAGGGGGAGGTTTATTTTTGAGGGAGGGGGTTAGGCTAACTGTTTATATTTGTTTTAGGACTCTAGCAACAGGTATTCCCGAATATGGCTTTTTAATAAACCCTAATAAGACAGTCGTGAATTTTCCTGTTGATGATATCCCAGGATGTTCCAAATTTAAACAGCTACCAGATTGTCGTTTGATCCCGTGGTGTGGTTTATTATTAGATATACAGACACTTGAGGTTTACTGCGATTACTCCAGGTAAATAGAGTTGTATACTCCAGCATAAGCTTTACAGTATGTGATGTACTATGTGAGAAGTATAAGGCTGTCCTGTGAATGGTGTAGTTGAATTCAGTGCAGAACAAACTTTACAATTCTGCCTCTTATGCAGTAATTTAAACACTTTCCTCTGCTGTGCAACCTGCTATTAGCTTCATTCCATCCCAGTGGAACGCACATGCCATTAACCTCATCAAATGTGACATGAGTCACTAGTGACTAGAAGTCACCTACCATATGGTGACTACCTGGTTTCTGAGAAACTCATATGATCACCTCAGTCCAATTTTTTTTTCACTGTTACGCACTGTATCACTGAATCTGGTACCACAATCTCAGAATGATTAATGTGGTTATATACTTTATATACCTTAACAGAGGCAGCAATGATTACATGAACTGCAGATTGGGATTAATTTTGTATAGACTAGGGGAGCTAGTAATCCTGTTAGCCTCAGAGATGGTCCCTTTGGTACATTTTGGATCTGAAATGGAGCAGGGGAATAATCAGCATTGCTAATTTAAAGAGATGTTAAGTACCCAAAGCAATCTAATTGGAGCAGTGTGGATCTCAGGACAGGACAACATACCCTGCTGAGAAGTTCCATAGATCACTTGCATGGAATCCCAGACATGGCCTTAGACATTTCTGAAAAATTAACAAATAAGTGTTTAAACTGAATATTGTTATGATATTGGCCATGCTGAGTATAAACAGTCCATGAATATGCTTAAGTAGGAAATTAGAGGTTTTCTCTCACTGGAGGGGCAAAGTTCTTCAGTAGTTTTCTAAAAGATAAAAGCTTGGTCAGTTTATGAAAAACATTTCCATAACATGATTTTCTGTATTAAAATCAACAGCTAAAGAGATCTAATAAACACTTGCTGTGTTTATAAAACAAACAATTTACATGTATGAGGGAATTGCTGCTACTTGTCTAGGAGACACTCACTGATCCCCAAGGGTGTTTGTTACAAGAGCCTCCTTGCTTTGGATAAGCTAAACTTAAGTAATTGCAATGCGAAGCTTGCTGGACCAAGGTGAACTGAGGTGATTTCCAGTCTAAGCTCCTGTGTTGCATGGATCTCCGAGTATAAGCTGGTCATTGCTGGAATCAGTAATAATGGCCTGGCTAGACCATGTATTTTAGAAATGCATACAGTTTGTTTAAAGTTTTTGACAGGGTGAATACAGTACAGTGAGGTACTGAAGTCCATTCCTGTAGCTAATTGCTTCAATGCTACAATGTCCAGTTGGTTTCTAATTTGTAATTGGTTACAGTCATCTTTTAGCTATTGGCTCATAGGTTTAGCAAGCAATCTCTGTAATATCGGAATTTATATCAGGGTTAATTTACAGATTTTAACTTAGTCT
Organism: Dromaius novaehollandiae; assembly: GCF_036370855.1. Taxonomy (NCBI): domain Eukaryota; kingdom Metazoa; phylum Chordata; class Aves; order Casuariiformes; family Dromaiidae; genus Dromaius; species Dromaius novaehollandiae. Next base: position 70,379,319 of record NC_088099.1, on the reverse strand, counting down.
ATTAGCCTATGGAGTTTAACTGCTTTTCTTTTCTTTCCAGTTATACTGGTACTTCTATCAGATCAAGTCTTTCCTTCAATTCAAGCAGAACAGCTGGGAAAAACATGAAGTACAAACTGATCACAGTCCTCAAACTGAAATGCCATTGTTTATTTCTTGATTTACAGGTGAGAATAGAGAAAAGGATGTTTGGGAATATCATGATTAGTGATAAAGGGCATTAAAACTGCTTTGAGTTCTAACGTAAAAGTTAATTTTAAAAGATCAAAAATATCTTGGAAATACTGGCATCAACTAAAATATGGGGTACCAGCACCTTCCAGAACCGATCTTTCAAAGTATTGTTTCTTACCTACATAATAGAAGTCTTTGAAGTATAGCATAAAATACAATTTCTCACTTGATCGTCTTACGGTGTTGGACTTGAACAAAGCACAGTTGGTGCTGGTGACAGTAAAATATTTCTATAGCTTTATTTCTGTTCTATTCTAGATCAACAGCCTTAGAACAGTTTTCATTAACATCTATAAGATATTTTTACTTCAGGCTTACAGGTAGGTCACTGTCTTTTGCAATAACTCTGAACGTTTCAGTACTGTTTCTTGACACATGGAGGAGCTATGGATTAGCAAAAAGTATGCCATAAATATGTGCAGTGGTAAATTGTAGTTAGTCACATTACTCTTGTTTCAAGACTATTCTTACATAATATTGTACAATTCAAGATACAGCATTATATTGCTGTTTGTATTTAAGTGACACTTGGCTTAATGGATTTTTAATGTCTTTGGGTATTTACAGCTGACTACAAGAAAAGCAGCGTGTTTTGCTCCAGAAGGATGACTAGAAAGCTAATCACTTATTAACCAATGTATATTTGAAACTTTGTATCTATTAAAATCATGTAGAACTTTGACCTGGATTACTTTGCTTTAAGTGAGGTATCATTCTTCCAAGATAGTTTCTTAACTGCTGATAATTTCTTACTTGCTTCATAGCTGGTGAAGTCTAGATGGTTTTTGTGAGCTTTTTCTTGAAATGAACATTTTGAACAAGAATAAATGGAAAGGAATCAAAACTGATAAGCAGGTTGGGAAGATATTTTAATCTCTGTGCATGAAAAACTTTGCATGAATAAAGATTAGTATAAAGGCTAGGTCTCACAAGTCTAAAACTACTCATTCAAACTTTTTCTGGTGGATGCTTCATGTTATTAGAGCACAATAATCACCAGGTAATAAGCCCTTTTTAGTTCCATCCAATCTGAGTGATGACAACAGGAGATAATAGGCATGCAGTCATACTGTATTCCTAACATTTCCTATTCAGGCTCATGAATCTTGTTATCAGTTATTTCCAAATGCTAGAAAATAGGTCATTTTCTTATTTCCTCTCATTTGTGGCTCAAATCAGAATCCATTAAGAGGGTGTGTTGGTGGGGGGGGGTTATATATACAAAGTTTAAGAGGTGTTTCCCTCTTCACAAAAATCGGGTGCTGTTCTTTTGTAGTCAGGTATTGCTGTTGCTGGAGACCTTCTGTAGTTTTACGCTGCAATTTATTGGCTATGTTGATCCTTTTTATTAGCATTCAAGCTTGCTTTCAAGATTTCTAGAGGCCATGGAGTCTAGTATATCCTTTCTAATGTGTGATTCCATAAAAACTGTGGAGTTGCAGAAAATTCATAAAGGCAGTCAGCTTGGTTCAGATTTGTGTATAGAGTTTGGAGTTGGTTATTGTTGTTTTTTCCTCCACCTCTCCTGTCTATAACACAGTAAGTAATTGTGGAAAATTTCATCTTTCTATATGGTTTAGCTGTTGTGTTTCAGCCGTAGTTGCTATGTTGGTCTTGGTTTCTCTCGTCAATGCTGGTAGGTGATTTAAGGTGAAGCATACTTAAGTTCTGTGATATACTTGTTAGGAAGCAGAGTTTTAGTTCCGTTCTTAAATTCAGCTTGGTCTGCATTTACCCCGTTGGTATCTCTTATGTCTAGTACCTGATGCCTTCAACTCTTTTAAACCTTGTGCTTTGGGTAACTTCTGATTCTCCTTTCCTCCTCACTGTGATATGCATAATTATTTAAAACTATATCTGTTTGCTTTTATGATAACACTTTTCTTACTCTTCCAAAGCTCTTTATTATGTCAAAATAAACATACAAAACTGTTCACTGTGCTAAAAGCAGACAAACCACTAATTCAGTCATTTTTATGATCCAGTGTAGTAATTGTTTATACTTTTAATATTTTAAAGTAACCACTTCAAATTCAGTTTTTGCTGTATTAATTTAACAAACTATGAAAGTATATACATTGAGTAATTACAATAAAAATTAGCTTTCGTGATTATTATGTTCAGCATAAGCAGGGCTGTAATGCCAGAGTCTGAAGCAAACAAAATAGCCAACAGTTTTAAAATATGTCAATAAAGAGATGTAAGGGAGCATACAATATAAATCACTTGCATAGAATAGGTCTCCAGTTAGACAAAAAGAGTGGGGACTCTGGCCTGTGGAACACTAGATCATTTGGAGGTCTGCCCACCCGGTGAACAGAGTTTGTTTCTTTCTTGTAGTCTCTCTTATGTGCGTATTCTCTGGCTTTGCAGTCTGTGACATGGAGCCAGTGAGGGACTGTAACTTTCCCAGAGCATAAGACAATTATTATCTTCAGAAGGGATTTAAAAAGAAAGTTCTTATGCATCTGAGACTCGTTCAGTTTGTATTTAGGAGAGGTGTCATATGCTAACAGTGTTAATACAGCTAAAGGCTGTTTGGTGCTTTTGAATTTCGTGTAGTGCCTACGGTATGAAATTGTACTTTCCCTTTAAATTGCAAATGACTTGTGATTAAATAGGTTCTTTTTATGAACAGGTTCCATGCATGTGTTCTCCAACTTCCATTTAACCAGCAAGTTAGAAACAATCCTTATTTCTTCCTAAGGATTATCTCTGAAACAGCATCATGCTGCTATTCTATCCTGAAAGCCAAAAATGCAGGTATAGTATATTAATGCCAATGAAATAACATAATTTATTTTTCTTTTCTTAAAAAAAACCTTACATGTCTAGTGAGATCATGTTATCCTGAGATAAAGATCCAGAATCAAAAATGTGGAGTGAATAGTAGAGAATCACACTTAGTGGTGTGTGCTTTTTTTTTTTTTTTTTTTTTTCTTTCCTCCTTCTTCTTCCACCCTTAAACTCCATTCCCTGAAAATACTAAAATATTTCAGGGTTTTTTTGTAGTTGCCTGCTGCCCTTACGGACTTCATTGACTGTGTATGTTTTAAGTAAAAATAAATCTTAGAGTGATTTTACAGGAAGTAGGGAGGGGACATGTACACTTCTGAATACACATCTTTTCAGTAACAGCATCTTTCTGCCCTGTCTGTAGGGATTCCTCTAGGTAACAAAGGTGCAACTGGTGTTTTTCCATCTGAGGCAGCAGAATGGCTTTGCTATCATGCCTTCACTGTCAAACTGGCAAACCACAAGGTTGTTTACAAATGCCTACTTAAGCCCCTAAAAATATGTAAGTATTCAATTACTTTTACAGTTTTAAATGTGATCAGTTCCAATAAAACTTATAATTCAAAGAATTTAAGTTTTCTTTTCATAAAGTGTGTTTCTAAAATATGCTGTAATATATTAATCAAATATTAATCAAATCCACATATGCTTAAGTAGACAAACTAAATTAGTGTTTTTCAGCATTACGTGTTCTATAGCTTTGTTCTACGTAAGGGACAGTTATTGTTATTTGGCGCTCAATAAGCTTGTACAGTTCAAAAAGCTTAATATGCTTGGGTTAATCATGTAAACATTCTTAACAGCTTGAATTAAATGAAAAATGAACGTTCAGATTTCTGTTTAATAAATGGAGAGTAATTGGCAATTAAATAATTTCCTCCCACAACATAAACTCTTACCAAAAAAAAAACCAGTGACAGTGAGGACAACTGTCTCTGAGACAGAAGCATTCAGTGTGTGCTGCCTGTTGTATCACAGTCAAATGGAATGTGTTGGCAAATTTCTTTGGCTCTCCACTCAGTGAAGAAAGCTGTCAGTGTACCAGGCTGGCCTCTGGGTTACTCCCTGTCCTGGTCAAGATGTGTAGTCAGATACCAGACCAACAATGGAAATTATAGAAATTTGAATTTCGAGATATTGGAAGTGAACATCAGTAGCTTTTTCTTAAAACAGTACTGCTGTTGAATTTAACTCCAGTGAAGAGCAGATCCAGGAATTGCTCTAAAGTTCCTCTTCGTTGACTGTGTAATTAAGCAGTCTGAATAAGCTATTACTTGGGCTTATTCTGTAACATTGAAAAATTCTTCAGTCTGGTTCCAGAGTAATCCCTGTTGGATCTGTAAAAGTATCACCAGCTTGGTACCAGTGCAAAGCACAGTTCGCCACAGAGAGAGCAGTTCTGTTTCTGAAAATAAGAATTTCCTTCACTTGTGAAAGGCCCACAGAAGTTCAGCCCTTCTTAGAAGCGCAGGGAGAGAAACATGCCAGCCTCCCGGTGGGAAGGAAATGGCTACTTGCTCAATACAGAGAGCTGAAACTGGAGAACTGAGAAGAGACTGCACTAGTTATTCTGTAGGTTAACTGTTTCTGAGAGCAGTGTCGATTCTCTAAGATCCATATGGAGTCTGCACCTGAGCTTCCGTCTCTAGGGCTGAGCATCTTGCTTTGAGGAACTTTGAGGGAGCATGATCCAAATTGAAGCTCCTCCATCCTCTGTGTATGTCCTTCGCTGTTGTGACTGACAGTACATTCAGGGCACAAGTGTAGCCCCAGAAAGCTCTATTGTTCAACAGAATTTTTCATGTATGTGTGTATATACCTTAAAAGCAGGATCTGTGCTGCCCACACCACCGTGGCTACTAGGGGGAATGGACTGGGAAGGGGAGTTGAAATCTTTCCTAATTTGAGTAATGAAATGTCCTCCCTGTGTATGAGGTTCCACTAGGTTCCCTCTATTGTACCAGCCCAGCCATTTGCCTAACTGCAATAGTGACCACAAAACTTGCGTGATCCAGGCCTCATTCTGTACATTCAGTTCCGTACCCAAGAGGGGAAAGTTGGCCTTCTGTCAGCTGGATCCTCCAGCAAGAATGCCCCTTGCAGAAATTGAATAACCCAATGTACTGAATTTTGGGGAAGAACTGTTAGCATCATACTTGTTCTGTATCATGGAGGTGGATCAGGAAAGGTCCAAAGACAAGTTAAAAATGATGAGCTCTTTTCATTGAAAGAAGAATTCCTCTTTGATCATCTGGATTTCAAGAGATGTCTATGCAGCTAAGAAGAGCTGGACACTGTTCTCTTGCACTGTGGCCAAGTGGCACATTATGTGCATCAACTGTGTAGTGCTTGATCTTGAGTTTTCCCTTGGAGTACTTGTGGTGCCCAGTGGCCCTAAGACGTAACTTCATACTATGAAAAGACCACTCTGGGCTGCAGCACAGCCCTTGCAATTTCAGACATGCTATGCTGAGAAAAGGCTCACACCTAAAATGATGTTAAGTGTATGGGTTGTATGCCAAGGATGCAGCATGGAAGGCCTGTGGGTATGTTTGATTGCTACAAAGCTTTCAGGACTAATGCTGAAGAACTATAATATGGAGGCAGCTAAATCTTATGCAGATTTTTTTTTTCTTTATGCTTCCTGTTGAGTGGCCTCTGGCACATTTTAGCTCTTCAACCATACCTGATGATGGTTTTGGAGAGTATTGACTAGCATAATGCAGAGCTCTTGTCATTGTGTGCCCACTGTTAAGCAGTGTGGAGGAGGCAAGCGCTTGCAGGAGCAGCATGGATATAGAGGGAAGGGCGCATTGGAAACCCTCACATCACCCCAGGCCGCAGAGTTCTTTCGAGCAGTTCTCAGCCCCAGTGGGATTTCAGTCCAGTGCTGTACTCTTGTGAGCCTCCCCTTTGAAATAATAGCTGTCTCTTAATTTTTTTCATCTTTCTGTGAAGCTGTTTCTCTTAGTTGATGTTTTCTCCATTAAGAAGGAGGGAAAATTCAAGCCTTTATCTTGTTAAAGACTATTTTTCAGACCCCTGAATGTGCATATTGGTTATATTTGTATTCTCTTCCAAATAAACTTACTAAGATAACATTTAAAATCCATTTTAAAATGCATTTATAGATACTTTTTCTATTCAGTCTGATTGGTTAGTTTTTTAGCCTGCATCACCTTCATTTCCATGTAATGTTAATACTGTAATCGGAACATCGTGCTGTGGAGAAGATAACCACAGAGCTTAAGCGTAATGTAGAGATACCAGAGCTAATTTTAAACACTATTTTAGGCACTATTTTACTTTGGAACTCAGGTTAGCATATATGGATGTCAAAGTAGCTGTGACAGCAGCGTCATTGGTTTTCATGTGTGTTCCTGTAAAGGAAAGCTAGTTCAGTATCTCTATTGCATAGCAATCTGCAGCACAGAGATAACCAAGTCTCGTAAGTCAACGCACGTGCTATTTAAAAACTACACTTTTTGTTGTTTTTTTGGAGATTGTATCAGCTATCATAAAGCCTATTCCTCCTGTAAGATTATGACGTCTGACAGCACTTGATATAAACTTAATTCTTTGTGTCTCTGTATGTGCCTTTCCATTACTCTCCCTTGGAATCAATATCCAGCTCACAGGTTTTGGGGAGGAGGTTCTTTCCAGTATTCCAAAACTTGTTAAATATCAGCATCAGTGGCTCTTTGGTACAAGTTGTTGTCATACTTCAGTGAAGTATTTTAAACATAGTTACTGTTTAACATACTTCCTATTATGACCAGTGGGGAAGGGATCATGAGTCTTTTCTTAAGGTATAAATACATTATCTATCTCTTTTCCAAATATGGAACAAATGTTTATTGAGCACTTCTGTCTTTCTGCATCACTGACAATTTCACCAGCTCTGTTTAGGTAACTGACCTAAACTGTTGCTAGGATTTAAAATGTTCTTCCTAATCTTTAAAAAATCCTTTTTATTGTCTTTAATTCTGTTGACCGTAGACTTGACTGACCTCCTGTATTTCAAAACTGTTACGTCATGTTATAGTTTTCATTCCTGATAAGAGCCTTAAGAGCCTCATTTAGTCTTCAGCATTTTCTACCTTAAGGGTGGCTTTCCAGTTAACTTACAATGAGGAGAATTCCTGTTGCCCATGTTTCAGCAAAATGTGCACGCTTTGTGTGGGGCTTTTTTTTTTTTTTTTTTTTTTTTTTTTTTTTTTTTTTAAATATGCCAGTTCCAAAAATAAGCTACTTTGATGCCATACTGAAAGGAAAGGAGGAAAAAAAAAACAATTTGAGAATAATTTCCTGCTGTAAGTAAGCATTAGCAAATAAGGACCTTTTCCTAAGCACTGTTTAAAATAGGGTCTTTTAAAGTTACTATCCCTTGACAGACAGCCTTTTTGGGGTGCATATAGTTGTTGAGAAAAGCACCTTGGCTTTTACAAAAATCTTTAAAATTTTTAGATACAAACAGAGAAGTGTTAAGAACATAGTAGGAGGAATTTACTTAGTTTGTTAATGTTTTAGCATATGCTTTTAACCCTTTTATTTACTAGCAGTTGTCTGCTTGGTTTAAGGGCAGAATGATAACAGCTTATTTTGCTGTAGTTTTTATTTTTTTAATCCTCATATTCCAGGTGTTGCTAATACCTTTTTTGTTGCGTTGAACTAGTATTAATTTAATGAAAATGTTTCAAACTTTGCTAGTATTTTCCCCATTATGGAGTTGTTACTTGCTCACAATTTATTGTTTGTGATATTTTTGTAGGTAAAATGCAGCTATTCAGGAAGATCCCAAAGGATACTATGGCACTACTGAAGACAGTGACAGAACCATCTCTTTGTCAAGATTTCAAAGCTATCTTGGACTAACTGATTAAGGTTTATGTTGTAATCTTTCCAGGTTTAAAAACAAATGCTACGTATTTAAATGACTGTTCTCTGTAGTTTATTTTGATAGGATGGGCTTAAAGCAACTTTATTCAGAAATTTCCCAGATTTGTTTCTCAGATATCGCACAAGTGATTAAGAACAGTAGATGTTTTTGGTTAATATCATCTTGTCTGTGTTTTTCTGCAATTTCACTGCCTGTTTGTTTGAAGTAATTGACTTTGTTTCTTTCAGCAGTTCCCATATTCTTGATGTCTTCATTAAATTATGTCCTGTGTAACCAGATCAGCTTTCATGTTTCAGTGTATTGTTTCTGCAAAACTGTTCTCTGCTGCTCTGCATTGCATGCCACTTTATAATAAATTGTCTGGATAATTGCAATAATGCATGCTTGACTCAATACCTTTATTTTATAATAATCATCAACATCTCTTCCAGCTGAGCTCTGTCCTCACAGACACTTACCTGCACAGGGCAAATGCATTTCATGGCTCTACCTAACAAGATGTTCAGGTTAGAGATTATATGCCTTGGAGAACACAACAAATATACATCAAAATTGCAACATGAAATCTGGGTATGTTTAAAGTATGTTTAACATATTCTGAGCACTTGCTGATGTTCTTAATAAAAAGTGATACACAGAATGATGGTGCTCCATTTATACCTACAAAACCAAGAGGAATCAGAGTCCTTCATTAGATAGGATGCTGAGTAGATCACTCTTCTTTTGGCATTTGCTGTTCTTTATTTAGGCTTATCTTTGGCCTCATAATGTTACTGAAGTGCTGTCTTAACCCTGGTATTGGCATTGATGTACAGGGCTGAATTTTATCCTATGACTGCTCTGATAAGCCTTCCCATATGTTCTTTTTTCCCCTCCTCCCGACTTGCATGTTGAATTTGCATGGTTCTAATGTAAAACAACTTAATTATGAATTTTGTGTCTCTGTTAGAAGCTAGCAGCTGCTGGGAGGTTTTCTCAAAGCAGATGGAAGACACCTTACTGGCATGAAACACAACATAGGCAGCATTACCCAGCAGATTTTTTTGAAGAGTGACAGAACACCACCACCCAGGCAATTGCCCTGGATAACTGGGATCAGTCATACAGCTCTTAGAAGACAATTTGCAGTATTGTAGTCTGTACGTTAACATCATAGCTCAGTTTAAATTGTCAAATGCATACTGAGTTGTTCATACAGTTTTCCTTGCTGTATAGTGACTCTGTAAAAATGAATTTTAAAAAATGTAAAAAGAATAGCCGTAGAACTGTCACCCCTACAAAAGTAGAGAGCACATGAAAAACAGTCCAATTATACCCCAGCCAGCAGCTCAAACATCTGGCAACCCCCCCCCCCCCCGAATATTTTGCAGTGATACTGGTTTGAGAAAACACTGTAACGGACAGTAGGGCATGAGAGGGGCCTGGGGGGAGAGGAAGGATTCAGGCTTAGTTTACTGGATCATCTTGTGGCAGGAAAAGACAGCCAGGTGTTCCAACAAGGCCTTTGAGCATCTGGAAAACTTGTTACACTTCTGAGGGAGCTGTTCCTACCTCTGGCTGTTCGTTCTTTCCTCGAGCTTCCTTCAGCCGTTCATTCCTTCCAGCCTGCTTCTCTTCCCCTCTCCTGCTGTACTGCATAAGACTTTATGTAGACACAGGTAAAAATTTTGACTGCCACTTACAGTACAGGCCTTGTGCATGTTGTAGGTCATGTTAAAGGTGGTTGTGTTGGTGGGCAGCAGTAAGGAGGGATGAATGTTTATTTTCTTGTGGTCGCTGGATAAGCCTTCTGAAAAGGAGGAGGCTGAGGAGACTAACACTTTCCTGAGAGCAAACAAGCTTGCCAGTTCCGAAGAACCATCTGGAATAGAGGCTGAGCAGCCTGTAAGATACCTCACAAGCCCATAGGCATGTGGAAAGAGTAGAGAGTCTGTCCGCAGTGAAGAGCACTCTCAAGGCAAGCTTCCAGGATATTCAGGACACTCTCTTGATTATCTGGAGTGGAAAACTGGAGCAAGGACTGTGCTGAATTTGTCACTGTTTCGGAAGCCATTGCAAGTAGCTGGACTTGAGAGAATTAGAAGAAAATCTCTGCACTCATCCAGGAACATGTTATGGATAATTTATCTGTAAGCCTTTCAGTTTGATGCAAGTTCAGACTTTCCTGTGTCTGTGCCAAGACGTATCTTGTTCTGTTTAACGTGTTTTAATAAAACATTAGTGTTAGAGACTGGAAGTTTTTAACGTCTTTTAGCATGCTCCCTACTAGAAAAGGGTGGAGCTGTTTCTACCTGAAGGTAAAACAAGGTCCCATTTCCAGCACTTCTCCTTCATCCTGCTTCCACTTACCTATATAGTTTGCAAATCATTTTCTAAATGAAACTAGCACTTTCCTTGACAGCTTTGAAACTGGCATGGTACATAGTTATAGTACACCACTGCTCTTGTGTTCTCGTTGCCTACCTCTAATAAAGAGTCCTGTTCTAGGCAGCGATGTATCTCATCGATAGCTGATGATTTAAATAATCAGTGTTCTGAATTTTGTGTGTGGAAGGGAATCCCCTTTAAAGTAGTAGTGTGCTGAAACACAAGTTTAGGATAGAACTGGTGCTGCAAACTTGGGGTTGTCTGATCAACCATTTCCTCCTAATTTTCAAAATATTTAAATATTTGCATGCCCTGTGAGATGATGTTGAAGTGATTATGTTGTTAGAGGCAAGGAGTGACTACCGGTAGTTTTGGAGTTGAACTCTGAGGTCAGTGGGCACCTTCACACTTCTTACAGCTATTGCCTCCACTGTGTCCTGGTCTACTTTCTCTATTCCTCTGTAAAATTGCAGCAAGTAGTCTTAGGGCATCTTCTACTTAAGGAAGAATCAGTGGGTCTAATTCATGTAGCATTCAGGGCTTTCCTCCTCTTCACTGCAGCTCCAATTGGTAAGTATGTTCTTGATGGTCTACCAGTTTCCTCTTCAGTTCCTCCTCTTGCTTGGCAGATTCTGCTTCTCTGTTAGCACCTTCCTGACTGACAACACTTGCAAACACAGAAATCTTGTTACTGAGAAGCTTTAATGCAAAACTTCAGCTCTGTATCCTTTTTCTTTCTCCTTCCATTTTTCTAGGCTTTAATGTTGGAGATTTTCCTGTTTTCACAATGTTTACTTTTTCTCCCTAATATTTCATCCTGTTCAACTAACATTGGACTCATCTGTCTTTCTAGATACTGCATGTAGATTATTATTGCATTAAGGAATGTAGGGAATGTAAATTTGGATGGTGGGTAGGATAAGCCCTTTTTTACTTTGTACTACAATGGTAGTGGTATATATATATGTATCTCTATACTAGTGGTATAGACTATAAATGCTGTGTCTCAGTTGTAGGTGCAATTTTGTAAAAATGCATTAAGTGTAACCCTTGCAATTGTCTGAGCACATCTTTTTGCCTTTTTTCCCCACAACTACTTGCTAACGCATCAGTTTTAAATAACAACTGGTGTTTCTGAAGGCAACAACTGCAGGAGGTAAACAAGTCCAAATACATGTCTGAAGTCAAGAGATGACTTTCAGTTTAAAATATCTTCCATTTAAGAAGGCAAGTGAAAATAACACCAAAACTGGTATGCGTTTAGCAACTGGAAAAGTTGGAAACTTTTAAGAGAAGCTGATAGTCTCTACAGGCAACTAATGTATAATCTTTCTTGTTGGTATAGCTCAGGACAGTTAGAAAAAAATGCTGTGACCATATGTGTAAGGAATAGAATAAAACACAGCAATAGCAAAGATGTAATGCTCTAAAATGAATAGTATATACTGTAAGGAAGGTAGAAATAATAATTGCTATTTCTGGAGAAAGCTGTTCTTAAATAACAATGCATCATGGTAGTAAAATATTTTCTAGTGCACTGTAACAAGGTGGTATGTTAAACAGCAACTGCTGACATGAAACACTTAGCTGGATTCAATAACTTGAATCTGGAAATAGTAAAAGAATTTGCTGAGGAGCATCTGAACCTTTACTAGGGGTTTTCAGTAATCATTGGGAAGCTGGGAAAGTTGCAAAAGTCTTGGAGGTGTGAAGATTGCCTCAATATTTAAGAAGAGGTAAGTAGAGAGATTGATCAGAGCTAAGCCACTCAGTGTAACTGTGCTGTTTAACCTGTGTTTTGGATCAGCCTGCCATAGGCTTTATTTGGGCCACTTTGGGGGGGGAAAGTGATAGGGCTGATTTTTTTTTTATTATTTTTTTTTAATTTTTTTTGAATCTCTTTGCAGGGCAGGAAGGGAGAAATTTGGCACTAGTCCCTCTAGAGGAAATCATAGCATCCACATGCTTCCAACAAGCCCAACCTTCTCCTCTGCTTCCTTTTGGAAGAGGATTATGGACACTGAATCTCAATTTGAGGTACGTCAAATTCTGCCACGTAGGGAACTACATATGTTCCAGAAAGCATATGCTCTTCTCTCAGTAGCTTTTCTATGTTTTTGTGGTTTGGATAATTTGGATGCTTCCTTATTTAGAGGGTTGTTGCAGTGCTCTTTCTGAGGCTTTTTCCTTTTATCTGTATCTTGGGGCTATGAATTCTGCTTGAGGCTGAACTTCATAATGTCTATACGTATCCCTTATAGATTTACCCCCAAGAATTGACTGTGTGCTTACAGCCTGGAGAATTCTAACACCATGGCAAAGAAAACAGTTTGGAAAAAGATTCGTCTGTCAGAACTATATGAGTTCATGGTAGAGTATTAGGGCAAAGATCATCTGATGTGATCTGCAGATGTAAGACTGGCAGATGTAAGACTGGGAGGATAGTGAGCAGAAATACTGCTTAAAATATAAGACTGTGACAGATTCAGATTTATGCTTGTAGGCACACACTCAAGTAGCAAAGTCTGTTCTGCTGTTCAAGAGAGAAACACCTGTAAGATGCTGTGCTTCATATAAATAGGAAGTAAAGTTTTTGTAGCCTTAATTTTACTGAAATAAGGCTACAGTTCTGGGACAGGAATTTTAGTGGAGGTCACATCAGAAGTGCACTGAGAACAGGGAAGCAATGTTCCTGGAAGAGTTACTTACCACATTTTCTGCATGCCTACTTTGGCTAAACAATAATTTTACCTACTGCATTTCCCTACTGTCTGTTGTAGTTAGTGAAGCTGAAAATGTCTTCCTCCCTCTGACTCCATCCCAGACTGAACTGTGTCTAGTGATCCACGAATTCTCCCGTCTGGTGAATGGAAAGGAGCAGCTCAAAAGTCAAGAAGTTCAAAATTTCCAGTGCCTGTGACTGTTATGACAGTGACTCAAGATAGATTTATGGACTCTGAAAGTCTTGTATATGCAGTTTAATTTCTTTCTCAACAAGCCTATATTAGTTTGGTATGTTTTTCTTTAGAGAGAGATCTCTAACCAAATATTTAAACCTGCTACGTACACTTTGTACATATGACTTTAGTGGACATCTGTCTGTGTTCATAGAGACAAATATATAGTGGGTCTCTATATATCTCTGCAGTTTAAGTTGATTTAAAATTCTTATTTTTGTAGTTATAACTATATATGAATATATGCTCAAAATTGCAATTGTATTGATTCTGTTGTAATTACTTAGTCTTTGTGGAAGCCTTTTTAACTCATCACTGCCACCTTTCAGATTTAATTTACAACAGGTAGTTGTCCACCGTGTGCCTAATTTTCCCATTTGTTACTTGCTTATGCTCCTCAGCTCGCTTGCAGGAATTAACCCTACTAAAACAATCAGCAGGTTTCAGAAGTATTTTAAAAATAGGTCCTCTTGCATTTATGCTTGTATTTTAGTATTATAACAAGAGCTAGGACTTCAGCAGCCAAAGGCAGTAAAACTGTTGTTGATGCAACCAGGAAAAAGAATAATAGAGCAATCTAATTTCTCTTATTAGACTGGACAACACAGTTCAGGGGGCAGGAAAGAGTCAATGCCATGCATACAAAGGTTGTCTGTTCTTTTCTACTGTTTTATTAGAGCAAGTCATTATTTCCTGTTTCTGCACACCTTTCTCACTAAAGAGAGGCTGTGCTTACGGTAGCACTTTGTTCTTTTAGCAGTAACTGAAATGAGTGAGTGGGCTGAAGCAGTTGTCATCAATCTCCTGGCATGTTCAGTGAAAGTTGGTGTGGTTAAGTGAAGGTGTTTTGATTTAAAATGTTGTCTTTCCCAGAGGGTCTGCCTCCACTCACAGTGGTTTAATATTATGTCAGAGAAAAAGCTGTCTCACAAGCCTTCGGTTCCCCACATGGCCTTCTCTATTAGGCTCTGCAGTTTGCCATTGTCTCCCCTCACCAATAATATGAGCAGTCAACACCCATGCCAGCAAACACTGGTGAAGAGTATTTGCAAAAGCTCTCCTTCACTGTTGTTTTCATTTCAGAAATGGCCCTGTCCCCCGTCTTACATCCTCCTGTTCTGTTTGTCTGTGTCATGCCCCCACATGGCCCTCTAACTTGGATCCTCCATTGGTGTAACCCCTCAGGCTGTGGCAAAGGCGGTAGAGCTAAGCCTGTTTCCACAGTACTTGAGGATCAGTAATGAGTTGCTGCTTTTTGTGGAGAGAAGCAGCAGAGCAGATAGCGAGAGGACCTCTTTACGGAACAGGTCCCTGCCATGGGCTGTAGTGAAGAGCAGCTCCCCACAGCTGATGGGACTTTCAGAAAGATGAGAGCAGAGCGCTAGCACTGCAATATCTGACAGACCAGGATAATTAGCAACACACATCAGACTTTCAGATGCAGAGGCTGTGTTTGAAGCTCTGGGGCAGTAGCTTGTACCAACTGCGCAGGATCATCATACCACATCTGGAAACTACTCCTCCAGGTGAAGAGGCATTAAAGAACATTAGACTGGGGCTGTCTAGAGTTAATCGCTTAGCACTTGCTTAGCTTTAGTAGCTAAATTTGCTGAAGTCTTAGGCCACACTCAGATATTATGAACTTTCACCTAGTTCAGTAAAAGAGGGCCCAGAGCCAGTGCAAGCCGGAAAGGTAAGGAAAGAAACAGCCAGCCTAAAGACAACGAAGGGACTTGGCGAAGAACAGGAAGACCCCAGACCTAAGTATTATGATTGGTCCGAACCATCTAATGAGGGGTGGGGAACTTAGATTGTAAAGGTATATATAATTGCCTGGGGTTTTCTTTGTTCGGGGTCCCTCCTTAGAGGCACCCAGCTTAAGCTGTATCTTTATTACGCATAATAAACCTTTTTAGTTTGGAAAAATATTCAAATGTTTAATTAGGAAAATAAGTTCATGATACTCCTCATCTGAGATTGTGCTTCGGGAAACCTAGGGTCAAAGATCTTTTTCTAACAGAGGATGGCTGTCACCACCCCAGTTCCTATCAATTAGTGGCTAGCCATTTGGGGATGCCTCCTGAACAAAGTGGCAGGGGAAGTCTTCAGTGCCATCATCAACAGCTTTTGCAGTGTACATCTGCAGAACATCAGAGAGTTTTCTTGAACTTTTGTAACATCCTAACCTGTGAGGTCACAGGACATTGATTCCTGCAGTTTTTTCCACCACAATAAATTCTGCTAAGGTGAAAATGAAGTAGCTGATCTCTAATTTCACTACATGTGGTTCTGTAATCATGACTGAATGCTATGTTCTAAAATCTGTAACAGCTTGTGGATGGGTTGTCTGTGCTAAGATAATATATTTTTGCAAATCTGATTATTCAGGTTTACTTAATGTACATTCTTTTAATTGCTAATGCTTTATTTTGCTCTTTGCAGTATGTGAGAATATAGAACAATCATAAAATAACTACTGTTTAACTGCATAAAGTGATAGATAGAGTATAGTAAACAAGAGGAGTCCTTACTCTTCAAGAGCTTCCATTCTAAATATCTGAGGTGGTCACTGAATGAAACTGTGGATGTTTGTGTTTTAATCTTTAGTTGATGATCCTTAGGAACAAATTTTTTATTTAGAACAGAAGTGAAGGGAAAGAGAGGGCACTAGTAAGTATTCCAGTATTAAAGTGTGGCTAGAGAGATAAAAATTTGGTAATGTGTGAAAAGGGTTAAAGAAACAGGGCTGATACTTAATATGTAAGATTCAGTACAGGTTGTAGGAGGGACAAGATTAATTCAACTGTTAACTCAGCTGTGTGAAATCAGTTGAAAATGAAGAAAGGAAACAAAGCAGTGCTCTGTATAGAGTACTGGTGACTAAATCTAAGCATAGGAACTGCATAAACCATGTTAGCTAGGTGATACCATACTACAGCTAATCATGTCTAACATAAAGACTGTCTTATTTTAACTTACAGGTAGATATAACATGTATTTATATTTTTGGATGAGAAAAGTTGCTGTTAGCCCTGTGACATGAGAACACTTCTGATGACACAGATCTTGGGTCCTTGCTTCCAAGCATTCGCTTGATCAGATGAAAGAGTGCTACCAGAGGTACAAATATACAAGGGAGGACAGCTAACAGCATACAGATGGCCAGTACCCAAGGTGGATAGACTTTCTCTTCTTTCATAGGGAAATCTTCCTATAGAGATAAAAACCAAGTAAAAAAAATACTTGAGACGAACTTACTTTTTTTGCTACAATTTTCATGTGCGTTTTCTTATGTTGCTGTATTAAAGATAACAGAAGTTTTATTCTTGCTGCATGATAGCATTGAGTGTCAGTGTCCTCTGGATAGCCTTGTCATGAGTCTAAATGTGGCTGTAAATGTTTTACAGTCTCAAAGAATTACACTTGGAAGTGTGAGATATTCCTAGGGACATTGGGACTGTGCAGTTATCAAACTTTCACCCTTCCCTGGTTAAACTGATTGTTTTTGTAAGTACTCAAAGCTTACCTGGTTTCAGCAATTAGGAAGCATGCTCTTTGCCAAGTAAGGAAAGATCTACATGCGTGATTTCAAGGAAATGTTGATAATACCAGAAACTTCAGTTTCTGCAAGTCTATGGCTATGAGTTTTTGGGGGGGGATGACAGATAGATACATAATGGCATTCAGGGCATAAACTGCTACTGTAATTTGTTGGGAGCAGAGTTTTCTCCTGAAGTACTAGTCCACGCATGTATTTGTACTGTGAAGGTTCACCCTCTTCTTTGAGGATGACCCCCAGAAGGTTAGTTTTTGCCCTTGTGCAGTCTATCACCAGAATCAATCTTCATACGCATATACAGGATGTATTTTAACTGTCTTGAGAGGGACCCAAGAAACTGCCACTGACATGAATCAGTACAATCCAGTTCAAATGTTTTCAGCTTTAACATGTCTTCACCACTGAATTAGCCAACACTCTTTTAGGACTGCTGCCCCTCCTGCTGTCTGCCTGTCAAAGTCATGAGTTCATGCATTTATCCAGGTTGCAGTGATATTGATAGTTTTCACTGAGAAACGTCTTCATCCCCAGCATTTGTTGTGCAGCGTTAAAGCTGCACCCGTACATTTGTGCTGCCCCTGAACTCTATGCAAGTGTGTTGTCACTGTGAGACATTTCACTTTAACAGTTCTCTGCATTACACACCATTTTAGTTTGTAAGAAAAGCTGAGTGTGGTATATATATGAAATTTGTCAAGAAGAGGCCCTATTAACAGGAAAGCCATTTTAGCATTTGAAATCCAGTGACCTCTGTGCATGTTGGAACTTCCTCATCCTAAGCGTTTCATCACTTCAGGGTGCATTATGTAGCTAAGCAGTAGATAGCAATAATCTTAAAGGATGTGGTAGTAGAGAAAAATATATAACTCTGGCTTTTACTATACAAGTTGAAAATATTAGGGAACATACGTATTTAGGATTCCAGGCTGCATAGCTTGGCGGCTTCTGTATCTGAATTGCTACAAAGGCCACAAAGACGATTAGCAGGAGCAGAGGGCTAATAAACCTCCATGTGATCTGCCAATAGAGATTTGGTTGTCGTCCAGTCATCCATTTCACATCTTTACTGAACCTTTTAAGAGGAGGCAAGTTTATGATGATGTCAGATCTAAGTGGTAACAATTTCACTTTTCTGATATTTTTAATAAGTTAAACATGATACAGTTCTTTAAATCTTTTCTATTCCATTCCCTTCTTTAATGACTTACCTTAGACTTAATTAAATAATAACATCAATAAAGTAGGACTAAGAGACTAAATCCTTACCAGTGATGAATATAGCTGTCTGGTTTTATCACCTGAGTACCTGGTTTGAGGTTTCTAAGCACAAGTAAGTGAACAAAATAGTTTAGCAGTTCTATGAAACAATTCAAACATTTAAAATCCATGAAATTGCCAAGGGGGCAAACATAGTTTATTAGGAAGAAGTCTAAATTAACTAGCACCAAATGAAAGCAAATCAGTTCAGGTTCTGCAACCTGAGCCAGCTTCCTCTGCAGTCGGTGGCAATTATTTGGAATTTGACATGATCTTTTATTTCTACCTCTTGCAGTTTTGCATATATGAATATACAGTAAATATATCATTCTAGATTTGGTAGTTTGTTACAATATGCATGTATCTTTCAAGTTGGAAAGAGTTTTGTAATCTGGAATAGGAATTACGATTTTTCTGTGTTCAAATGTCAGATTTGTCTTTAATTCTATTAATTTAACTGGAAATATTAGAAATTCTCTTGTGAACTAGGAAAAAGTGATTTGACTATGCTTATATTCCACAGTAGTCAAGAGGAAAAATAGATAGTTATACTAGCACAACAAAGAAAATACAGGTACTGTGGAATCCAGAGTGTGCTGTGGCATGTGAAGTCAGACTTTATTGCTACTCCTGCATCACGTAAGATTGAGCATGGCTGTATGTGCAGCAAGAGAGATGTGTGAAATCATTTATGATGATTTAGCCTGGGAGTTATCACCATCTGAAATGTTCCAAGGATTTTAACAGTATGTTATCTGGAGGATAGTGCAGGAACTTTGACTGTAATTGAGGAATTTTATGTTTGCTTGTTTTTGCTTGTTTGTTTTTTAGTTTATTATTCTTAAAATCACAGCCTCTACTAAGACTTAAGTTGGAGAGATCCTGAAACACCTCAATATGCAACAGCACTGAGCAAACTTAGGTTTGTTCTCTACAGTATACAAACTGATCTGCAAAACATCAGGACCGCCAAGATCCTAGTGCCAGAGTTAAGAGTTGGAAAGGTAAAGGTAAAGTCTCAATATGTTACTGAGAAAATTATGGAGGAAAAAAGATTTGTATTTACTGATAAGTGGGTGAACAACTGGCCTGGAAGAATCCTGAGTAGAGGAGAGAGGTTTAATCTAAATCAAAATGAGATAAGGTGTCTGGAATTTACAACTGAAAAGGATGTAGGAAAGCTTTTAAACTAAAGAGTGAATCAAATTAGTCTCTGTGCCTGAGGCAATTTTCAGCATGCAGCTTGAGTATTTTAATGTTATGGTGAAGCCACTCCATGTTGCTTGCTTTGAAGTTTGAAGGGAAACAAATAATGGTAAACAAAAAAAATACAAGAACATACCACACAAAAGGGCAGTAACAGGAGGATGTTTGAAAGACTGTAACTCCTCTTGGACAGGAAACTACAACGGCTGTTGGGCTTTTGCCATTGGACTTTTGCTTTAAAGTTAGGCTCCCCTTCTGTAAGTGCTAAGCAGAAAGTATCCTTCCTGTCTTACAAATATCAGAGACTTGAAACAGAGAATGGTACCCACATTCACAGAACCGGTAAGTGCTGCAGAAATAAGTTAATGTTATATATCTGTATTTAACATGCATGGGTTGAGAGAAAAAGATATTTACCTCTTCTGAGGAAAAAGCAATCTGTTTCCAACTTACCTCTTAATGTTATAGACATACGCAATCCCAGTCACTTCAAAGAAAGCAAGGACTAGCAGAGGCAAGGAGCCTGCATAGCTGTCAAAAATGTCAATCCAGTAACTCCCGGAACCCAGCGTAAAACAGAGAGCAATAAGGAAGGAAATTAGGCATATTATACCTGAAGAAAAAAAGATATCTTCATTACTAAAGTATCAAACTGAACTTGGTAAGAATATTTTTGTTCTAAATTATTTTTGCTCTTGTTCCAACGATTTTTATTCTGTCTCTGCATATATGGAGCTACAACAAGCTATGTTTCTTTGGGGAGCTAATATCACTTCCCAAACACAGTTCTGCCCTGCGTATTAGCCAAGAGACATCATTTGTTTTAAGAGGCATGCACTTGTGTGACTCAAAGCTTCCTTCATACTTAACAGTTCCAGCAAATAGTTTGAATAGTGCTGTCCTGCCATAGGCTAAACTTTTTTTTGGTCTGTTGCCCATTGACCATGTGGCAAACCTCAAGTGCTCTGATTTCCGCTGAGTCCCTGACCCTAAGTGTAGACAGCCAGGACCAGAGAAGTGCAAGGGGTGTCTGGATTTCTACTCCCCATTTCCTCAAATGGCCCAGAGCTAAGAATGTGAACCCCGTTGTGTCCCTACGTGTAATTGTATGGTTTATTTCACTGTGCTTCCATAGGATCAGTTCTGCCTTAGCCAAGATAGGAGTCTAGAGTAATTCAGATGAAGAGTGCAAAGGAGGGAAAGTATTGCTCAATTCACACATAGGCTGCAAATCCAGTTTGTATGTTCTTGTGCTGCGTTAGCAAGAACTTTCGACTCTGAAAGTCGAAAAGTTGAAAAACAGTTTTGGTTCAGTGCTGCATAAACTGACTCTAGACATGTTTGCATTTTGCTAATAAGCCCTTTGGATCTAGAAATACTGGGGAATTTGGTGCAGAGCCCTTGGTTTGCCCCCGCAGAAAACCAGCTCAGAAAGTTTAGAGCTGAGCTCAAGTCATGTCACACCATGAGCTAACTAGGTCAAGCCAGCCAGATGTCATAGCAATACAGGTCCTCTGCCTAGGAACATGAAAGCCATTTTCAAGTATTGACTAAAGATGTGTTTGACACAAAGGTGTTGTCCCATTTGTGTTCAAAATTCATGCCTTTTTTTTTTTTTTTTTTTTTTTTTTTTGGTACGGAACTCCCTGTGTCTTAGAGATGCATTTAAATGATTCTCCAGTTCTGTACTACTTCAGTGTAGGGTTTTTTTTGTGAGTGAAAATGCACCAGTTGTTAGCCTAAGTTCCAATACTTGTTTTTGAAAAAGCTCGTATTCTATCAAAGATTAATTTCAGAATAGCATGCTTATATAAATATATATATTGTAAATATATTAGTTTCTGTGTAAAAAGTTGCAGAATGAAAAGAACATAATTTTGATGAGACAGGAAGACTGCAAAAGAGGCGCGACAGCAATATACCCCATAATTATTTAAAAGGAGATGTTGCAGAAGTGTTAATCCATTGCTTCAAACTGCCAAAAATTTTTCTAGATGAATTTCGCAGTAGGATTTCTTCTGTTCTTCTCTTCTATATCCAATTGCTAACATAAGCTTTTACATTCAAACAAAGAAAGCCAAAGTGAACATGTTGTGCACCAAGTCTGGTTCCTGAGAAGCAGGCTGGATTCAGTAATTGTTTCTGGTTGAAAAGATTCTAGCTTCAATGCATGAACAGAGTAGCAAATAAACATTTCTCAGTTTCTACATGATAATTTTCTACCTATGTATGTTCCCAATAAATGTGAAGTAATCAGTAGGTGCATAATCCTGAATGAAATAGGAGTGAATGGCCTGTGTTACAATTATGACAATGTGGTGTATGGTAAGCTCACACCTGGATGGTTATGGTAGACCAGCTGAGGTAACTTGTTGCCTTAAAGTGATTTGTTTAGGTGCAAAAGACTTGAGTCCAAGACAAGGCTCTTTGTGATGTTTGCAACAGTTCAGAGTGATCTTCATGCCAGAACTAAAATTTACCAAGCTCTCCCAGACTGACACAGCTCCCGCAAGCTGAGAAAAATAATTGCAAGGACAATATAAAACTGTCATCTGGCAACTTTTGCTGTAACTCTGCTAACTTATCTGTATGTTTATCTTCTGCAAATACAATTCACTGCCCTTACTGATACTCTGAGATAGCTAACTTAATATTACAGATTCCTAATTCCTCTCTGATATTTATTAAGCAGTTATTAAGTTTGTGGATTTATACATAAGCCACCATCTTTGAAAAAAGGAAAGAAAATATCTTACCAGTTATAAGCTCTTTGGGTGTTGATTTAGATATAATTTGAAGCTCCAAAAGAGGAGTGAAGACTCCCTCGATATTTCCAAACATAGAAGAAAGGCCCAAACTGAACAACATTATAAAGAACAGGATGGCCCAGGCCTGCGAGCCTGGCATTAGAATAACTGCTTGAGTGAAAACAATGAAAGCCAAGCCAGTTCCTGATACACTCTGCAAAATTCACAGATTAAAAAGTCACGTTAGGATGACTTAAACAGTAGTTTTTCAGGCATATAGAATTATAGCACACTGCTTTTACGTTCCCATTCTCAACCTCAAGTCCAAAATTTTAGCTTACGTGGTTTTGTGAGAGATTCAGAGTTCAAGCTGGGTGCTGGTGCTGACTGCACCTTCCCCTGAAGCCAAATATGCTTGTCAGTCTGTGGGGCCATATGGAAGCCAACAGTTGGGGATATGGGTAGTGGGGGGGGTGTTTGTTGGGATGGAAATGGAGATCTCCATTTTAACTTTAATTGTTGTGTCAAAGATGAAGTCATAGGCCATAATTTTAGCTTGCACAGAAGGAGCTGGTCTAGAGTAGAGAAGCAGATTGGTGAATTGTTATTGAAATGGCAAGTGTCTGGCTAATGCCATCTCAAACATGTTTTAAAATATTTATAGGGTAATAGCTGTTGGAAAGAGGAAGATGTGAATAAGGGTATGATTGCCACCATAGCACCGTAGCAGTATTTTTCCTCTTCCCCCCAACTCTAGCCATATTCTTTTCTTGTTAGTTGGTAACAACTTGTAACATGGGAATGCAGCTAGATGAAAAGCAAGTGAGTGTTACAGGACTAGACAGGATCACTGGAGCAAGTGGAATGAGGTTAAAAGATGAAACAGAGAAAAAACATTTGTGTTGGTGATAGGGAGAATGTTTCCTGAAGGCTGAGGAGAAGGAAAGGGAGATATTTTTATATTTTGGGGGAAAAAGTGTGGTGAGATCCTGTGCAGAGAGGGAGAGAAATAAAAGGAAGAAGGCAGGAGAACATATGAAGATGGGGAAAGAAAGGCAGAAAAAAGACAGTGATAAGACACTTCCCTGGAGGTTGTGTGTGTTAGCAAAGGCAACCAATACACGTGCATTGTAATAGCTCTTTGATAACTTAACTGCCAAGTATGGATTTAGAAAATTCCTATTAAGCATCACTTTTCTATAATCTTTCAGCTGAATGTTTTTCCTGTTTTGCTTATTCCTCTAAACCAAAGTAGAACTGAATTCAATGTCCATGGCAGGCTCCAAGTAGGAGCAGCTTTGAAAACTAGTTTTATGATTTAAAATTTATAATTTGCATACTGAACCAGATAACTTTGAGTTCAAACTCTTTTACAGCAGTATTGATTCTTGAAATTTAGAAAAAATTGTTTTATTTTGTGGTTAGGTAGCATATATTCATTACAAGTACAGTAAAACTTGTATGAAAAAGGAAGATAACTGGTCCTTCTTCATTTTTTGTTTAAGGGTTGTTTTGTAGGAAGCAATTATGGTACCTGATCAAGAAATTCTTGAAGGTCACAGCTTTTCAGTTTGAGTCCAGCAATTTTTTCTGGATATGACGAATTCAAGAGCCTAATCCAGATTGTGTAGTTCTGTCGCATGATGCTTTGTTCCGGAAGATCAAATTTATTGATAATACTGATAATGTTCCTGCCAGAGAAGCCAATGTATCATTTGTTTAACTGTTTGCAGTCTATATAGCTGGAGATGCTATGCCATGTATTCAGATGTTAATAGACTGTTGTGTTTACTTTCTATGCTGTTATTTGCATTACCAAATATAATATTAAATGAGGATATAAAATAATCTAGGAGAAAGTATCCAGAGACTATTTAATATGTCTTCTTTTTCAGATACAAATGCTGATTACTTTATGCAGATACAATTACCAAAATATGGCCCTATTCTTCTTGTGTCCTCTATCCAGGCCGTTTCCACCATTTGTATTTAGTAAGAAATTTAGTGAATCCTATGGGATAGGAAAAGATTTTTGACTGCTTATTATGCTAGTCTGATTGAGACCTGATCCTTGATTTGTGTGTTATTGTATACACTAATTGTGATGGATTGTTATATAATTTGTTTTCGTTCTTACTAACGCTACTCCTGATCATTGTTGCCTTAGTACCGTATTTGATATTTTTATGTTAGACTTCCTCTCTATATAGATGCTTTTCCTTTGCAGTGAAAATAAATTCTCTAAATAACTGCTTTTCAAGTAACATATTATCTATCTAGGCATTGAAACCACAGTATAGCATTTGATAGGCAAGTGTCTCACCTGTCCAAGCAGTCCCAATAGCCAGTGGTTGCTTTAAACCCCAAAACAGAAAAGACTGGGATGGAAGCATAGAGGGATGTCATGCAGTTCACAATCGCTACCGTCACAGCATCCTTTTCACAGTCATTTCTACAAATAGAATGTAAACAAGCAAAGTGACTTTTTTTTTTAAAAAAAAGGCAGTATTTACTCACCCTTTAACATAGAAAGTAGTTTCCCTTTTGTTATTAGCATACAACACCAGCTGTTAGTCTACACTTGAACATACCTGCTGAAAATGAGAAGCAAATTTCATAATCTTGTAATTGGTAAAATAAAAGATCTTTAAAACGTATGTAACAGTCATTCTCTGCTGGTCGATGGAACGTATATGTTCTAATGGTATTAAGATTCTGATATAATCATTCTTTGTTCTTGTATTGGGGAAGTCCCTGGTTTTGGAAATGTGGGAATGAATTTGTCTTTGTGCAGAATTTCCCCTTGAACTTCAGACTGACCTGTTGCCTGAAATTTCTGCTGTCTTAGTGAAGAGGAATATTTAAGCAGTAATAGGAAGTTGATTGATGTATGATATACAAGTATGTGGCCAATACAATAATTATATCTGCAAGATAGTAGCACCATGCCAGTAAACGCCTAAAAATGTTAAGAGGAAAAAAAATGCCTTTCATATGGTCATGGTCATTAGGGCAGGGTGGGCTTTGTTTCTGAAGTCTCTGGAGTTCTTCATATGGGACATATATATAGCTACTGTATTCCATAGTTTGATTTAATATCGTACTATGGTGTGGTGCAGGTTAGTTGCAACAATTTTGCAAAAACTAAAATAAAACTGAAATGTTAGTTGCTTTCTGTAAGAGATTGTCTTAATTGCATTTCTGAAAAAACATTTTCTCTTTAAAAATTGACCCTTCTAGATTTTTTTTTCCTCTTAGCAAATCTATTTGGCCTTCAGAAAGACAGCAGCTCTTAAGATCCTTTAGAAATATTCCAAGGAAGAAGAGTTTTGAGAATTTTAGAAAATTACATAAAAAGCAGTAGGAATTTAACTGACTTGTAAAGGTTGTAGTTCTACTTACTTTGGTGGATTGTAGCTTGAGAAAGCAATAAGCCCTCCAAAAGCCAAAGAGAGAGAGAAGAAAATCTGGGTAGCTGCATCAAGCCATACACGGGGATTTTTCAAAATGTTCAGCTGAAATAATTGGAACAAATTAATATGTTAAATTTTACTTCAAATTCTTCCTCTCTCCTTGTTCTCATAGCTTATCTTCTATTTCACATGTGAAATTGTGAATTGAGTTTCCATTTAAATACTCTGAAAATGGAAATTATACAAAATATGAGTAAAGCATGTGTTTCTGAAGACAAAATTTTGTCTATTTAAATGTATGTAGCAATTCTAGAATCTGTTTAATTTTTAAATCCCTCACTAAAACAATTGCACATCTCTTCTGTCTGATAAAAATGTTTCTAAATGATAGGCAATAGGCACACAACAGGGACAGTACATTGCATTTTCCCTCAATTTATTTCTTTTCATTAGCATACCTACTGGGTAACTTGGAGTTGAAGAATATTGTCTTCCTAAAACTGTACAGACAAATACTTAACTAACACTGTATAACATACAGATATGTGTGACTATTACTGGCTGAAGTGCTTCAGCATGGCAAACAGACCCTGTTGGCAGTTTCTTTCAGAAGACCTTAACCAAACCCTCCAATGTCACAGTGCTCACTAGTAGGACCTCATGCAGGTGCAGAAGTAGATGGTTACTGCGGTATGGAAACCACCACATTTCTGTGTGCCCTTCACGGTTTGATTAAGTGCTGCCAAGTCAATTGTCAGTGATTATGCAATTGTTACAAATCTGGCTTTCTGATTAGGGACTTTTTCATGTAATTACTTTTCTTGAAAGCCAGTGGCCAACAGGTAATGCTGCAGATAAAGACAGAAGTTCATTAAGCTAATACTTTGGTTCTCCCAGATACAAGGAACAATGCAGATGGACCAAGTACCATTCAGGAGTTTTAAGTGTCCCTGTAAAAAAATTCAAAGTAATGTCAGGTGTAAAACTAAAGTGCAAAATACAGAAAAAAATTACAAATACCCTCCATGATATAGTATCTGGTGCCTCTGCTGTCTTTCTCTTTTTCTTGGCTACTCTCACTGCTCATTAAATAGCTACATGGGCTCAGGCATCAGTTGTCCATCCATGTTCCTGGAATTGTTCATTCCAAAGAACCCTCAAATATTTACAATCCCTGAAGCTCTTTTAGATGTAAACAAGGCTGGAGAAATAGGCACTTGTCTTTGCTTATGCTCCTGAGCTGATACAGATGTCTGTAGAAGCTGAGCCCTGTTCAGACTGTTGCTAATGGTTGAAGGGATCCCTTTTCTGCTGCCTCTGATTTTTCTGTTTTCCAAGAACCTTTCCCAAAGTCTCTGTTCCAGCTCCAGTGCTTGCTTCATCCTTATACAACTTCTGCTTTTCCTTCAAATGCCTGAGAATGTGAGATCAAAAACTTCTGTTTTCCTGTCAGCTTCACTTTCCATGTAGCCAAGGATTGGGAGAGGGTGAGTAAATCTTCAGAAATCTCTGTGCCTGAAAGTCAATGAAAAGAAATATTCATTATTCCATCTAGAACTTGAAGAGTGAAAGTGTATTAGATGGCAAAAAGCCTACTACATGTTTTTCATGAAAGTAAAACCACCAGCTGCCATATTTAATATTTGTACACATGAAGTTCTTATTTGTGAGATTTGCTAATCAGAACTAAAAGCACAAACTTGGAAAGGGAATGAACTCACACAATGGCCATTAAAAAATAAAATATTACAGAAAACTACAATTTCTGCTGCACTACAAAGTTGGAAAAAATCGCCTCCAATGAGTCAAGAAGACTGATAGAATGCTGAAACAGTAGGTGAGCTAATTCATATTTTACTTTGCTAAAGCATCACAAGCTTCCTGCAAAAGGACAGGAAAAGAAAAACAAAGCAGCAAATGCTATGAAATATGCAATAGGATTTTATCAGCTAATATGGTCCAGGATAGGCCAGGAAGAAATGACTAGATCTTTAAAGGAGAAAACAAACAAAAGCCCCACCACCACTTCAGGTCATCCCCTGTAGAGAAAGGTAACAAGAAAAACAGTGCTATTTGCTGATGGCACTGGTGGGAATGGTTCCTCATTAAACAAGCTAACAAAAAGGCAATACCGATACTAGAATTGTTGTGGGCAAGGGGAAGAAGAGAGAAAGGAAATACAGTAGTTCTGTTCTTATTGTCCTTTTGAAATCTTTGGAGTGTCCAAATCTTCCATAACAGTGAGTATGTTAGTGTAACAAAGAAATCTCTCTGTCTTTACATTATAACTTTGAATGCAATAACAACATCCATAGTAAATAGCACTTACCAGGGTCTTGCATCAGTTCTGCTATTTCCGTGTTTGTTGATAAGAACATAGGTTCATCACCAAAAATATCTTCAGATGACTCTTCAAGGATATCCCCAGGAACTGCTTCCTTAAATGAGCTAATCATTAACTGCAGGTTGATTGCAGTCAGATTTTGATTATGACTTCAGGCGCCAGTCTACAAAACCATCCCATTCTTCTTTTACGATGATCCATTTCCCCTCATTACTGTAATACCTCCAAGCTTTGTGTCATACATAAATTGATATACATAAATCTTTCTTATATTAAATTCACTGTATAATGATCGTAAGCCCAGAAGACGTAAGCCTATATGCCTGAGCCTGACAACCAGCCTGAGACCAACAGGCCAAACCCCGTTCTAGTTGTGCAGGCTAGATATACTTTCCTAATTAAGACATTGTATCAAAGAAAATAGGCCTTTGTTTGAGAGCCTGCATATATGGTATGTGTGAACATAGACTGATGGTGTCAGCTTGTCAACTCTGCTCTGCTGTGAGGAACAATTTATTGTCCTGTCTGAGCCCTACTAAAATGCAAGTGAATGTCCTGATCCTGTAAAGACCAAGGTATCCTTTATGAGCAAATGTCCTGATCCTGTAAAGACCAAGGTATCCTTTATGAGCTCTGACAAATTTGAAATGGATGTCTTTGTCCCTGGGCTTGCAAAGGGAGGGAAAACGTCTTGTTTAAGCCCTCTTGCTGTCATCCTCTATGAGGCTGATATGCAATGCATCTTTGGGCTTGCATTTTCCCTTAATCCTGTGTTCCTGTTGTGGGCTAAGTTGATCTGTGTTTTGCAATCTCTAGAGAGACTGTAGATATATAATAATAGTAATACCTGTAGACTGTTAATATTGTGTGCTGTCTCTTGCTTTTCCACGCATTTCTGGAGCTCTTAATTTTTCATTCCCTCCCACCAAACACTTCTGATAGTTCTTTATAAAAGGTCCCCTAGATCAAATAGGCAACATAATGTGCACCCCAGAAAGAGATAAGGGAGAAAAGAGGTTCTAACAAGCAGGAGAGCTGAGGAGGAGGAACCACTATCATATAGGGACTGATACCCTGAAAGAGGGACTTTGGAAAGAAGTCTGAAGATGTTCTTTGCTAGATACCTCAAACCAACAACCTGTAAGAACGCATCCAACAGCTTGTCTTACTTGATAGGTTGAGGGAGTTGGGGGTAAAGAGGAGAATGAGGAAAGGAGAAAAAGTCCCATGGTTGAGGAAGAGCCACTGCATTGATTCCCTGAGGGAAGGGAAAGGGCAATACTCAGTGCTACTGAGGCAGGAAGCATTGCTGTGGCTGTACAGGCTGGGTTACAGATAAGACATCTTTTGCCCTCATACTATGTCACCATGGATTGCCACCTTGATTATTTCTGTGGCATGGGAACCTAGTGGCTCCTTATGTCGGGTTCAGAGCCCACAATAACCTGGATGGCACTCAGGATGCTGATGTTGAGTGATTGTCTTACAGCAAACATGGCAAATGCCTATTCCACTGCTACTTCATGAGAATAGAATTCAGTAATTGGTTAGAGATGTTGTGTGGTTTACTATTGTCCAGGTGGGAATGGGTGACCAAAGCTAGTTGGGGACATGGAGTACTGCAGGTCAGGACCTCCCGCCCACCCTGTGTTCCTGTCATGAGGGGGGAAAAAGCACTGCACTGGTCCCACTCAAACTGTCCATAACTGTAATATGTAGGCTTATATACAGAGTTTGTGGTGTATCCATGAACTACCCTCAAGAGTCAGTAAATGCCTGCAGAACTGGGGACTGATGTTCCTTTCAGTGAAATCAGTATTATCTATAGACCACAATAGGTGGGAAGGCTTGGTGACACCAATTCCCTAGTGACTCTAGGAATATCTTAGATGTTAGTGATCTGGGGGAGGTGTAGACAAGCAAGCTTGATGGCCTCATACCTCTCTGTTACAACTAACCCATCAGTGAATTTCTCCACTGAAAGCCTAATAGTCTGAGCCTTCATTTCCTGGGAAAGTAGAGGATGGCCAAGTTCTGTAAGGCAGCAGCTACCCTCAGGCACTGAGACCATGGAGGAGGCATGCAGTCACTGCAAGAGAGGGTGTGGGGTCCTTGGGAGGTCAGCCCTGAAGCTCTGCCCCACTGATGGTCACAAGTGCAGAGGATGCTCTGAGTCTGCCAGTGGGAGCTGCTTTTCCTCCTCCAAACCCACAGCTTAACAGAGCTTTTTAGCAGTAAGATCAAGCCATGATGGTGCCTACAGTTGATAGTAACTACTTGGCAGGACAATCTGGCTGTGCATTTGGGCAGACCACTAAGGGCAATGTAAAAAGGTCCTTCTGAAATGGCCAGCATAGGGGGAGGGATCAGGGAGTCCTGACCCTATGAAAAGATAAGAAGAAACAAGAGATGTGTATTCTTCAGTAAGTTCTTCCATTTTTCAGGGAAAGCTACAGGGAAAAAAAAGTCAGCTATGGAGAAACTAGGGGAAGAGAGAATGACTCTTTACTTTTAAAAATTTTCTTTGCAGTTTAATTCCTCAGTTGATTTCCTTGTAAATTCTTAAATGATTCTTAACATTCTTAAACATTAATATTTCTTTTCTTTAGCCTTGAAGGGAAAGCCCATCTCTATCATGTGTAAAAGGATGAATCTGTGCTTCAAGTCAAAAACTTACATTAGTTTTACTTACACATTCAAGACTGAGGCATCCATAACATGCTTGTATTCAATTTTCCACTATTTTGTGATATGCTTATTAATAAACTTAAATATTCTGCTGTTTCTTTTCACTTGCTAAAGTATATTAAAATACTAAATTGCTTCATCTGGGGGAAAAAGAGCTCAGCTGAGCTTTTGGATAGGGAACTAGATAGCGAGTTGATGGAAAATGAGTATACAATATGAGATCTGAGGGGGAAAGAAAGGAAAAATAATAGTTCCGAATGTAGCAGTAATACTTACATTAGGGGTGAAGAGATAAGCTAGACCTTCAGTTGCTCCTGGTAGAGTGAGTCCATGAATAAGGAATATAGTTAGGACCAGGTATGGGAATATTGCTGTTACATAAATCGCCTAACCAGAAAGTGAGAATATAAGACAAACAGTTATTAACAATAACATCAATAGATCTGTCTACGTTACTGCAACATATAATCCTAATAATGTTAGGTGAAACAGCAGCAGACGTACATTGTCATCTTTAAAGG
Organism: Dromaius novaehollandiae; assembly: GCF_036370855.1. NCBI lineage: Eukaryota > Metazoa > Chordata > Aves > Casuariiformes > Dromaiidae > Dromaius > Dromaius novaehollandiae. The sequence goes on along the minus strand of NC_088099.1, from coordinate 70,348,330 downwards.
AAGTAAAATGTACTTTTGCAGAAAGTATTTGTAATAAGAATAACTTTAAAACTCTGAGAGAGGAGACTGTGGCAGAAACAGTTGCAATGGGAGAGGAAGAGGGAAGGGCATTCGGGGTATCTGTACTGCTGCTACTGCTTCATGGCAGTGAAATGCAGTAGCTTGAGAACAAAATCAAAAGTGTAGATAACATTTTGAGTTGCCTGTTTCTTTCCGTACTTTCCATACCTTTCCTGTGGTTTCAATTCCTCGGATGGTGCAGAGATACACAATTCCCCAGCAAGCTGCTAAGCACAAAACAAGCCACCACTGTAGTGTGCCATTCTCGGTAACATCAGGTGTTATATTCAAAGTTTTCCTGTACCAAAAATAATTTACTGCGGTACTTTCATAACATTCTTCACTGAGTCCTGGAAAAAATGTGGCAAGAATAAATTTTAAAATCTGACAGTATTTTCTCCCACTCACTGTATAGATATGAAGCAAGACTTTATACTAAGGGGTAAGGTGGGGGGAGGGCTATTTTTGACTGCCAAGTCAAAGAAAGAAATGAGCTGAATTTCTCTTTCTGCATTGTCTGTAATGTACAGCAAGACAAACTTTGTCATGGAAGACAGATTGGGAGATTCACAAGTGATAACTTTATATATACAAGTATCAAATGAGAACCTGGTTTATGCCACAGCCACACTCACCCCTCTGCCTACATGCAACGTAAATGCTCAAGAAAAGGATGATAAAGGATCTTCAGCAAACCCACAGAGTTGCTGTCTTTAGCTGGAAACCAGAGTTGTCTAGATGCTGCAGCTTCTGCTTTTAAAAAGATAATCTTGAAGCTACAATAAACAACTTCTGTATATATTTTGCAAATTTTCATTTTATATGAAATGCTAGCATTTTTAACCAAGCTCTAGTCCTTTCATTTATAATCTTTCACTCACTTTCACTCACTGAAACAACCACCATCCGCAATAAAAATCTGAAAGGAAACAAACAAATGAACGTGGCAATCACACTCGTTAAGCAGTGCTCATGGATCCCCTAAATCCCCTTCACCATGGCTACAACAGGGAAGCACAATGCAGCGATCCTGGGTGGCCAGTTCTGTCTTCTTGATGGTAAATCAAATTTGTTTCACTTTTCACTGTAGTAAAGTATTTTTTAACAAACTAAAATGTGTAAGAAGCTAGATATCTGTCACCTAAATACTTTGTTGTGCTTTAGTCAGGAAAAAATCAGTTTCTCATTCATTTATGTACTTTTCTCCTATTAATTTTTGTTTTTATTTTAGGTAGTTGCTTGATATGTAAGATATGTCAGTTCAAGTATCTTCAAGTAAAGAAAGGAAACAAAATCTGTCTGCCTTCTACCCACAGCCCTCCAGCCTCTGAAAGAAAAGGCAGATGCTGTTCGTTCTTCAGTGCTTTGGGAGAAAGGACTGACTGCAGAGCCCAGCTCCAGGAGAGGACCATGGTGTGGTGCCCAGCTGGAAGGAGAGGCCCACCCAGCCTTGAGGTGTACAGCAGTCACCACCAGCCAGTTTAAGGAGAACAGGTAGAACTTTTAAAGGAGCAGAAGAAATCCTGCCCACAGACATGATAAAATTGTTATTCATATGTAAAAAAGATGATCTTGGTCATGCAGACAAGAGTTGAGCATGGTATGCAGGCATCACCCTAGGGACCCACAGTGAAGAGCAGGTGCCAGGGACTGCAGGAGCTCTCCTCAGGCAGCCAGCAGCCTGGTCAAGACCAATACGCTCTGGAGAGCTGAGCAGGGTGGTCACAGGCTACTCTGCAATACCTGTCCTGGAACCCTGAGATCGCGCTCTGGCATAGACAAGGTTGGTACTGGTACTGTCAGTGTTACCATCCGAAACCTCCCCACCTTTCTAAATTTGATTTTTCCTTCTCCAGGGCATTACTCCTTTTCAGGCTCCCAGCCTGACTTCCTTCCTGGCTGTAATATCTTAAGCCTTCCCTTTTCCTGCATGGTCTCGGACTCTGTAGACAGATGAAGGTTAGTGTACTCTTGCTACCAGTGATGGTGCTGAGAATATGTAATGGCTGAGATCTACAGATCTACTGATCTCTCCCAGAATACTGCAGACAGAATTTCTCATTTACCTTTGAAATTGTGGCCGCCACTGAAATTTTATTAGCATATACGACTGACATTTTATTAACAAATATTACAGCTGGGAACAGGGAGGTCAGTATTGCATGCCTGAGGCTTGGTGACCTTGGTATATGAGGGCACTCCTTTTTCCTTTTATCTGCAGAAGCAGGACCTGCAAAAACCCTTAAAGGAGACTTATCGGTGTTCTTTTCTCAACACTGAATTAAAAGAACAGCCACAAGCCTGAACATCCTCCAACCAGCAAAATTCTAGTCTTTCTGTGGTTTTACTCTCAGCCTCAAAGATGCTGCCTTTAAATAGTTTCTCTGCCACCTCAAAAGTTTTTACTTATTTAGCTGCTCCTTTTTGTTTTGTTTTGTTTTAACACACTGTTATTTAGTTTCCCATTTTGAAATCAAGCAAAGAGGTAGTGGACTTTCTGGCTTTTGTTGATCCTGCAATGATGTTGAATTTGAGTAGACATTGGTCACTCTCACAGCTCTTTGACAAAAAAATGAACCAGGCCTCGTGCACAACATAGGGCCAAATCAAGTGTCACTTCTCCTCTTAGGGGTTCATTGGTTAGCTGCTCTAGTAGGCTGATATGCAGGGTATGTAAAAATAAAGGCTCAACATTTAAGCAGGCTACAGGCAGAAGCTGAAGTTTTCCAATACTGTTGTGCTTTCTCCTCTGACAACTTACTTGATCTTTCTCAGCACATGTTAAATGAGGTGAAAGGTTTTTATAAGAGCTAGTAATGAGTCATATCACCACCTAATGAAAACTTGTTTAAAGCAGTTTTGTTTAAAGCAGTTACTGAAAGATGTAGTCATAACCTTGGTTCTTAATTTATGTTCACAGTCTCATGTGTCTTGATATGTGGTCTGTGATAAGTCTCACATGTCTTGATAAAGTGCTATTCTTGTCCTAGTGAGAAAGCTGAAGATGCTCTTTCAAACTGGTACTGCAGAATTTGTACCATACTGCAAGAATAAAAAATGAACAAAGCTTCCTTTTCCTACCACTAGCTCCCAAAGCCTAAAGCAGTAACATTTGTGATCTACCTTTTGCTACTAAAGACATTTGAAATGGTCAGTAGTTACCTGTTCTGTTCTCATTTAGAGGACAAACACTCCAAGGAAGGGGCTCTTGGAAGGAGTTTATGAAATACCACATCACCCAGGTTAAAACAGTGTTGTAGTACAAGCTCACCAGAACTGACACCATCCATGAGCCAACTCCTGCAGAAGGCACAAGATCTCAGGTTAAAAAAGCACTGGAAAAAATTGTCAGTGACAGCACTTGCTCTAAGAAGTTCACATTTCCTAATTTTTCAAGTTATTTTTTCTGGAGATTTTCACAGGAAGGACATGCATCTGCGTCCACATGCTGGTGTTGGCAACCATGCAGGTTGCCAGCCTTGCTCCAGGAAGGCTGGTGCTCTCTGTCTGTCCCTTCGCCTGCACTGTGCTCAGGCTTTTACCTTTTGGGGAACTGTGTGCCAGCAAGCCCTATGACAGTGTGGCCAAGGCAGTGCAGCCAGCTGAGCAAGCTGGTGAGAAATGCTGATGTCAGGAGTTTGGGAGCACCAGAAGCAGGAGAGCTTTTAAGCCCCAGACATCTGGGCTTTTCACGCTTGTCTTAAAACTACCAGCTGAGCACCTCAGGAATATCCTCTTCTCAGGCTACTCAGGCTGGGATCGCTTTCAGGTATGAGGTAAGAATTGAGTTTTCTGCGACCTCATTAACATTGTATAATATGAAAAATGCAAGAGACAGATGCCTTCTTCAGGCGCACTGTCCAGCTGGGATCAGACATTCAGGGTATAGCTGGCTGTAGAGTCCTCTCAGGGCAGAGAACTGGGAGGAAAACTCACTCTGAGTCCCTGGTGCCAGTCCACTTGTAAAGGCAGCTCCATTTTGAGGAAATCATAGGAAAATTCAGGTTCGAAGGGACCTCCTGCTCAAAGCACCTGTAGGGTCAAGCCAGATTACTGAGGGCTTTATTCAGTCTGGCCTTGAAAACTTCCTGATGGAGATTGTGCTTTGCTGAAAAGAAGACAGGGACTGCGCTGCAGGGCACCTGATTACCAGGAGCACATTGTCTAGCGTAGGAAGCAGGGTGACTTAAACACAGAATGCTGCTAATATCTCTCATAAAAGCAAGCTGAATCAGAAATGAGAGCTTCCTGGAAGAGTCTCTCTTGCTAAAGCTCTATTTTTTAAGTTGCTTCAGTTCCTACGAAACACCTAGAGTATTATTTGGCCTAAGGGAGGCCCAGGAGTTCAACAGCTTATGTGGAAGGCTTGCAATCTTTGCTACATTAAATAATTCAGTATTTTCTACAACATGGTACAACTTTGATAGCAGATGCTGAAAGTGACTGAGGTTTTACAGCATGCTATAGCTGCATGAAGGCATTCTTTTGTCCCAAGTTATGCACATATGTTACAAGACAACCCTGAGAAGCTCAGAAAGAATGTTTGAAGTAGGTAGATTTGGATAACTTCTATCTTAGGTAGAATTTGCTTAGCATAAGTAGCTAAATTTGCTGAAGCCTTAGGCCGCGCTCCTAGTTTGTTAAGAAAAGGCCTCAGAGCTGGTGCAGGCTGGAAAGATAAGGGAGTTACAAGCAGTCTGCATTCCTGTGCCCCACTCTCCAGAAGGGAGGATGCCAAGGCTGAGAAATAAGGCCTGTTTGGACGCCAGGACCTTGGGAAGTAAAAAGCTTCCTCTCACTGTTAAAACAGTGATGATTAAGGGGTCTGGATTATGTCTTCTTCCTCAGGGCCTTGGAAGATAACACCTACTGACCCAGCTGGGGCAGTGTTAATTAATTGATCAGGACCTTGAGAAGTAGGGGTGGGACCCAGGGAAATGTGAAGAAATCATTAACCAATCAGTGTGAAAGAGGAAGGAAGTCACAAATATGGCAATAAGAGGAAGGAAGTCACAAATATGGCAAATTTGATTGTATAAATGCTACCTGAAAAGTTGGGGGGGGGGGGGGGTGTGCTCGATTTGTGGGAGACCACCGAGCACCCAGGCTTGCGCAACTCTGAAATAAATAAATAAATGTCTCTCCTGAGTGTGTAATTATTGGCTCATTGCACACCGGGCAACGAATCCGCTTTTCGGACAACAGTTTTCTGGCGACTCTGGTGGGACCCTCGCTGTAAAGCCTTGCCCGGATCGTCTTGCCAGTTCCGGCAGGGAGACGCTGCTCATCAGACTCCAGCGCGCACCGACCGTTTTGTTCGGGGACTCCGTGAGCACCCTCCCTGGTCGGAACAGGTAAGCGACTCAAAGGTGCAACGCAGTAATTATTAAGAGACATTGCATAAAGGGTATGATACAAGGGTAATTGGTTGTGGTAACCAAAGGTAAGCTTTGTACACGTTTGGACAGTGACGACTGGAGTGTACGAAAGCGTAATTGGTAAGAACGTTCTTTTAAGGGTGGTAATATGGGAACAGGACAATCTGTGGGGGTATCCTCCTGTTCTCCTTTAGGATGCATCCTGAAACATTGGAGAAAGTTTGGTGGGAATCCTTTAACAAGGAGAAAATTAAAGGAATACTGTACTCAGTGGTGGCCAATGTATAAACTGGAAGATGAGGAAAAATGGCCAGAAATGGGAACGCTAAACTATAATACAATCTTGCAACTTATGTTGTTTTGCAGAAGACAGAACAAATGGGATGAGGTCCCATATGTAGATTTGTTCTTCTCTCTGAGAAATGATCATGAAACTAGAAAAAAATGTAAGCTGTTGATTTCTGATTCAAATGTGTTAATGATGATGGGAAACAAAGAGAAAATGTCTCGGTGTTGCTCTGCTTGTAGCATTGGGAAAAGATGTTTAAAAGCGGGTGATGAGGAAGAGGATGTACAATTATTGGTCTCTCCTGAAAGAGATCAAGATAGTGTTAATAGCAGAAATAAGGGAAGTGAGGCATGTAGCCCGATTGCAGGCAGAACTCGGGCCACTCGGGCTCAACAAAATCCCGTGATTCAGGCCCCGCTGCGTCAAGCAGTCGGACCAGACGGGATGCCTGTGTATGTGAAGGTCCCTTTTTCAACTACAGATTTAATGAATTGGAAGGAGTCTACCGGGTCGTACCGAGAAAATCCAGAAAAAATGTATCAATCCTTTAAAATGATAATTGAAAATCATAATCCAGATTGGCAGGATTTACAAGGGCTTTTAAATACTTTGCTTTCACCTGAGGAGAAAAGAATGGTATTAGATAAAGCTCAAGAGGAAAATGAAAAGCAAAATGCCAGAGACAGACCAGACCGTTTTATGCCGACCCGGAAACCGGGTTGGGATCAAAACACAGGGGCAGGCAGGTTAATGACTAAACAGTACCAACAGTTAATACTATATGGGGTAAAGCATGGAGTGCCTAGGCCCACAAATATTGCAAAACTATATCAAGTCGCACAGGGTAAGACTGAGGATCCCTCTGCATTTTACGAGCGGTTATGTGAAACTGCCCGAAAATGGACAGACTTGGATCCCGAGGACGAAGCAAATAAAATAACTTTTACTACATTATTTGTAGGACAATCAGCACCAGATATAAGGAGAAAGCTTCAGAAAGTAGATGGTATGTCGGGAATGTCGATATCGCAATTAATAGAAATTGCATATAAGGTGTACAATAATAGGGAAGAAGTAGAGAGAAAGGAAAAACAAAAGGAGAAACTGAAAGATAAGAGGCAAAATGCTGCAATCTTGGCAGCTGCATTTGCCCAAGCACAAACTCCCTCTCAGGGAGGGAGTTTTCCGAAAGGACAAGGACGTAGAAGAGGGTATAGAGTAAGAGGGAATTTAAGAGATAGAATTCCGCTAAGGAGAGATCAGTGTGCAATTTGCAGGGGGAAGGGGCACTGGAAAAATGAGTGCCCGAAGAGACAAACAGATCATTGGAAACCTGAGTCTGCATCTGTTCCAGAGGCAGATTTGCTCATGATTGGTACAGAGGATTCAGACTGACGGGGACCGGGGGTTGAGGAATTGGATTCCCCAGCCGAACCCCTGGTTTCAGTAAAGCTGGGGAACGAAACAGTTAAATTTTTAGTAGACACTGGAGCAGCACACTCAGTACTAAATAGCTGTAAGGGACCAATGAGTAAATTCTCTATGCCAGTAATTGGGGCCACGGGAAAGCGAGAGGTTAAACCTTTCTGTCAACCAATTAAATGTGAAATAGGAAATAAAGTGTTAACACATGAATTCTTATACATGCCAGAATGCCCATTACCCCTAATGGGGAGGGATTTACTGAATAAACTGGGGGCACAGATAACCTTTGATCAAAACAAAGTTAAGGTGCACATTCCACAAAGTAACGCCTGGAAGGCACAAGCATATATGTTGCAGAAAACACTGGATTCCGAACAGGTGGAGGATGGACCAAGTGAAATTCCCTCTGAAGTAATGGACGCAGTAATCCCTTTTGCGTGGGCAACGGAGAAACCTGGAAGAGCCAGATGTGCAGAGCCGGTAAAGGTGGAATTAAAACAAGGAGCTAAACCGGTAAGGCGAAAACAGTATCCCATGAAGTTAGAGGCCCGTGTTGGACTGGAGCCTATGATTAATAATTTCTTAAAGTATGGACTGTTGAGAGAATGTCAATCCGAGTACAATACTCCAATCCTGCCTGTAAGAAAACCACATTCACAAGAATATCGTCTAGTACAGGATTTGCGAGCTATTAACCAGATAGTGACTGATGTGCACCCGGTGGTACCCAATCCATACACTTTGTTAACAACGATAAATGATTCCAACGTCTATTTTACAGTATTGGACTTAAAAGATGCTTTCTTCTGTATCCCTTTGGAGGAACAAAGTCAGCAATTATTCGCCTTTGAGTGGGAAAGTCCTACAACGAAACGCAAAATGCAGTTGTGCTGGACAGTACTCCCTCAAGGATTCAAGAACAGTCCTACAATTTTTGGTAATGTACTTGCAAAAGAATTAGAATTATGGCAAGGTAAGAAAGAGACCACTACCTTATTACAGTATGTGGACGATATCTTACTGGGGGCAGACACTATTGAAGAATGTAGAGAAACAACCATCAGTTTATTAAATTTTCTGGGAACAGCGGGATACAGGGTATCTCGGAAAAAAGTACAGATCATGAAGGAAAGCGTAATCTATCTAGGATTTGAAATATCCCAGGGGGAGAGAAGATTAGGAATCGAAAGAAAAGAAGCGATTTGTCAGATCGCCCCCCCAAAATCAAAAAGAGAACTCAGGGGATTTTTAGGAATGGCTGGGTGGTGTCGCCTGTGGATACCTAATTTTGGATTAATGGCAAAGCCTTTATATGAAGCTGTTAAGGGGCCGGGAGACTTGCTGGAGTGGACTCCAGAGTGCCGAAAAGGATTTGATGAAATCAAGATTGCTCTCATGAGTGCCCCTGCATTAGGACTTCCGAACCTAACAAAGCCATTTGAGCTTTATGTACATGAGAGAGGGCACCAGGCTTTGGGAGTGCTTGTACAGACTTTAGGAAACTGGAAAAGACCTGTGGCTTATTTTTCAAGACAGCTGGATAAAGTAAGTGCAGGGTGGCCAGGATGCCTCAGAGCAGTTGCAGCTGCTGTGCTGTTAATACAAGAGGCACGGAAATTGACATTGGGACAAAAAGTGACTGTTTATGTGCCACATGCTGTTGCAGCAGTTTTAGAACAAAAAGGGCATCACTGGTTATCCCCAAGTAGGATGGTGCAGTACCAGGCAGTGATACTTGAGCAAGAAGATGTAACCATGAAGGTGTCTAATACCCTTAATCCGGCATCTCTATTACCAGTCCATGAAGAGGGGAGGTTGGCTCATGACTGTCTGCAAACTATTGAGCGAGTATATTCCAGCCGTCCAGATTTGAGAGATATTCCGTTGCAGAATCCAGACTGGGAATTATTTACCGATGGGAGCAGTTTTATAGTAAAGGGAGAAAGAAGGGCCGGATACGCTGTTGTCACTTTGGAAGGAGAAATCGAAGCAAGATCGCTACCAGCAAATACATCTGCCCAGAAAGCAGAACTGATTGCTTTAACCCGGGCTCTGGAATTATCAGAGGGAAAACGAACTAATGTGTTTACAGATTCAAAATACGCCTTTGGGGTTATACATGCCCACGGCGCAATTTGGAAAGAAAGAGGATTGCTATCTTCTCAAGGGAATCCTATAAAATACAGTAAGGAGATTATGGGACTACTCAAAGCAGTTAATAAACCCAAAGAAATAGCAGTAATGCATTGCAAAGCGCACCAGTCCGGACAGACTGACATAGTTAAAGGGAACAAAAGGGCCGATGAGGCTGCAAAAAGGGCAGCATTATCCGTGTCGGTGGCAGCCTTAGTTCCAGAAAGAATGTTAAAAATGGAAATTCCAGTATACACTGAAAAAGAAAATAAATTAGCAGAAATACTGAAATGCATAAAAACTCCCGAGGGATGGTGGGTGACATCTACTGGACAATGTGTGGTAACTTTGCCGATAATGAAGAAGCTGATGAAGCAAATACATGATAGCACCCACATGGGAGCCGAGTCACTTGTTGAAACAGTTAAAAGATTTGCTGTGGGAGTCAGTATGCTAATAATTGCAAAAGGTATTACACAAAAATGTGAAATCTGTCTTAGAAATAATCCCAAGATTCAGAAGAAGCCCCCCCCAGGGGAAGTAAAAAGGGGCTTTATGCCCGGGGATTACTGGCAAATTGATTTTTCTGAATTACCAAAATGTAATGGATATAAATATTTGTTGGTAATTGTTGACACCTTTTCAGGATGGCCTGAAGCTTTCCCGTGCCGTACCAATAAGGCCAGGGAGGTAGTAAAAATGTTATTAAAAGAAATTATACCAAGATTTGGGGTACCAGAAGGGTTTTCTTCAGATAGAGGACCTCATTTTATAGCAGAAATAGTACAGCAAATCTCAAAAATACTACAAATTAAATGGGACTTACATACCCCCTGGAGGCCACAATCCAGTGGAAAAGTGGAAAGAATGAATCAAACCATTAAGAGACAGGTAGGAAAATTGTGTCAGGAGACTCAGATGAAATGGACTGATGTTTTACCTCTGGCATTATTAAGAATCAGAATAACCCCAAGGGTTAGGGAGAAAGTTAGTCCATTTGAGATTCTGTATGGTAAACCTTACACTGTAAATTTAACTGGAAATGAAATTCAAATGCACGTTAAGGGCGATCAAATTTTAAGTGATTATCTCTTGTCTATGGCAAAGGTTCTTACTTCTCTCCGTAGGTACATCCAGTTAAGATCTCCTGTACTTTTAGATTCACCTGTACATTCATTCCAGCCAGGAGATCAAGTGCACCTTCGGACCTGGAAGGACGAGCCGTTGGTAGAAAAGTGGAGGGGACCGTATCTTGTACTGCTAACAACAAATACTGCTGTGAAACTGCAGGGAATTGATTCCTGGATCCACTATACCCGAGTGAAAGCAGTACCTCGAGAGACGTGGAAAGCTGAACAAGTTCAACCTTTAAAGTTAAAAATATATAAAGATATATGAGTTGTATTGGAAGCAAATCGGTTTTAAATTTAGATTGTATTCAGGGAAGAATTGCTTTAATCTGTTTGTTAGGAATAGGGTTAATATTGTTGTTATGGTATCTGTGTAAAAATGATGTTGTCCTTAATAACCAGGGGAGAAATGTGGTGGTTAGCTTTTCTAGGTTACCTGAGCCAAACAATTAAAGGGAATCAGGAAGGATTTTGGAATCACAATCTCCATTTGGAAGTAATTATGGAACAGATCGACCTACTAGGTTTCAGTCATTTGTAAGGTGGCTGTTTCCACAATCGGGAGTGAGTGATAAAACCTCTGATGCCATTGCAGCTTTATGTTATTGGCATCTCAGGGAGGCGTATGTACAGTAATAAATACTAGTTGCTGTGTATATGTGGATCAAAGCGGGAGAATTTCTACCGATCTAAATGAAATCTGGAAGCAGACTGAAATCTTACATGAGGTTCAGAAAGATGATACTTCTTTCGGATTGAAGAAATATGGAAATGGTTGACTTCCTGGTTCCCTGATGTGAGCTCATGGGTTAAAAAATGTTTAACAATTCTAGGATTGGTGCTAGTAATTTTTGTATGCGTTTATGTAGTGATTCAATGCATTTCTAAGTGTTATATGAAACTAATATGGGAAAGATTTTAAAAGAGTGAGACTAATATGAAAATGATCATATAAGTCTCAAAGGGGGGAATTGTTACAAGACAACCCTGAGAAGCTCAGAAAGAATGTTTGAAGTAGGTAGATTTGGATAACTTCTATCTTAGGTAGAATTTGCTTAGCATAAGTAGCTAAATTTGCTGAAGCCTTAGGCCGCGCTCCTAGTTTGTTAAGAAAAGGCCTCAGAGCTGGTGCAGGCTGGAAAGATAAGGGAGTTACAAGCAGTCTGCATTCCTGTGCCCCACTCTCCAGAAGGGAGGATGCCAAGGCTGAGAAATAAGGCCTGTTTGGACGCCAGGACCTTGGGAAGTAAAAAGCTTCCTCTCACTGTTAAAACAGTGATGATTAAGGGGTCTGGATTATGTCTTCTTCCTCAGGGCCTTGGAAGATAACACCTACTGACCCAGCTGGGGCAGTGTTAATTAATTGATCAGGACCTTGAGAAGTAGGGGTGGGACCCAGGGAAATGTGAAGAAATCATTAACCAATCAGTGTGAAAGAGGAAGGAAGTCACAAATATGGCAATAAGAGGAAGGAAGTCACAAATATGGCAAATTTGATTGTATAAATGCTACCTGAAAAGTTGGGGGGGGGGGGGGGTGTGCTCGATTTGTGGGAGACCACCGAGCACCCAGGCTTGCGCAACTCTGAAATAAATAAATAAATGTCTCTCCTGAGTGTGTAATTATTGGCTCATTGCACACCGGGCAACGAATCCGCTTTTCGGACAACACATATACCCTGAACTGAGAGCTGCTTTGCTCCTAGAATAAGGAAGGAAGAACAGCAACCAGTGATTGTGCCTGCTTTCATTTTTGTAAAGGGAGAATGGACACACCTAATCCTAGGCGATGGGTTTAGCTGGAGGCACCACCCTGCTGCCAGGTATTTTTCCCTGGCTGCCCTATTGTCCTTAGACAGCTCCTCATCCACCATCTCTCCTCCCATGCACACCCACAGGCCTGCCTCGAAACAGGTAGAGCTGGTCATTCAGCCCTCCAGAAGCCAATCGCTCCCATTCGCTCTGCAGCCTAGTAGTGTCTGCAGGACACAAGGCTTTGCCTGAAGGGGTGTGTGCTTTCAGTATTAAAAAAAAGTGTCAGTACAGCACTGCACACCAGTCTGATGCGCACTATCATGTTAATAATCTCCCTTCACTAGCCCCAGTGCACTCCTCGCTCCTGGAGAGGAGTTTGCCCAGGTGCTGTAGCTCTTTGAGCTTAGGAAGCCCAAGTGCTGGGCTCCTGCTCCCGACTGCCTATCCTCCTGTCCCCCTTCCAGTCCCAGCTGCTCCTGGAGGGACAAGACTGGCTTCTGAATGGGCTCTGAAGATGCTGCACAAGCTCCAAGATATGGTAGGAATGGGGCAGTGCGGGCTCAACACAGCTTGTAGTGGGTCAGCCCCACGTGCCCAAGCCGATTCGCTGCACAGACAGTGTAAGCACCTGGCTTGCCACTTCAGACACCGCTGGGGCACAGTGAGCTCCTCAGCGTTGCAGGAGTCAGCCTAATTCACTTAACTTGCTGATTCATTTCACAATCTAGTGAGTTTTTACTGCACTACAGGAGTGATAATTCTAATTATTAGGCAGGACTCCATAGGAAGTGAGTGCTAAGTGAGAGTGCGGCTGTACTTCTTTCAGTCAGGACCCTGGGAGACCCACCGACTCCTCCAAGGTAAGGCGAGATGGTATTCCAGGCACCAATGCTGCCTCTCCTCAGGCGCTGTCCTAGGGCAAGTTCGAGGTGTAACAGTGGGATTCCTTCGAAGATAAGAGCAATGAAGTATGGGATCAAGAACGCTCCTGAAAACATAATTAAGTGCAATTGAGCGACAGGATTATCTACATCTCGGTTAAACTACTGTTATCTCCTCTATGTTATGACTGTAACAAAGTCCTTGTAAGATGTGTTGAGAGGGGAAGGGCAAGGGCTATTCTGATACCATCTGTTACGGGTAGTTTTGTTAGCGAAGATGCATGGGGAAGAACTCAGATCCTTCTTCTCAGGCATTGTTACAGTTCATTAACAGAAAAGCTCTGTATAGCCTCACGATTTACTCCATTTTTCCTTTCTGGAAACTCTTAAATTTAAAAAGTATAATAGTGCTTGTGAATTATTTTAATTCTAAAAGTTCAGGTGTCATGCTGTTCCTTTTTTTTTTTTTTTTTTTTCTTCTACAGTGTCTTTTCTATCATGTGTGGGTCAAACTGAAGTGGCAGGGTTGCCATTTCTCACTGGGTAGGCAGGTTTTTGCGTTGGAGACCCCTAAGAGACCAGACTATGTTATTACATGAAGTTTTGCTCAGAGTGCAGAACCTGAAAAACTGGAAGTAAGACTAAAGTTGGTCTGTGGGTTGTGGAAGTGATAAAACCTAATTTCCCCTAGATTTGTGTCCTTTACTCATCACATCTTCCTTCTGTCTCTCATGGCTGCCCTGCTGGGCCAGGGACAGCCTGTGCTGTTGGGAACCTGGATGTATATATATGCCTCCTAACAGCTAATGATACAACATCCAGCTCCATGACCCTTCACATGGCCTCTGTGATACAGTAAATTAATTTTGCATCTCATTTCACCTTTGCTTCCCAGTCTCCTGTCTGACCATATATTAAATCCCTAACTTTGATTCTTGGACCCTCTGCTTGGTAGTCCCCTTACTTGGAGGAAGTTCCTAAGTGGCAGCTATAAAAGCTCCCTAAAGAAATAGATTTACAGAGGAAGTTAAGGACCGCAATAGTTTTTTAAGCATTTTACCACCTGAAAAATTCCAGTCTGGAGTGAGGTATCAAAGACTTTGTGTAAATATTGAGGGGAGGGTGCAGGAACATGCCCACCCCTTGCACCAAAGCTCCATGACTGCTCAACATGCTCCATCTTGTACCCCATCCTTCAGATCTGGTGAGCTATGAATAACTGTGATATCCTCTGCCATGGCCCACCCATGCACCTGACAGTCCAAGAGCTGGTGCAAAATATTCATGCATGTAACTGGAGCACGTTGTGCAGAGTACAGTACAGTATCTTGCAGTCAGATACAAACTTATTCTGCTTGCCTGGACACAAACCAACTCTGAATTGGTAGCCGTTTAATTGCAATCCATGTAATGGATTAATCCATGTAAACCATCCCATAAGGTACATGTACTGGCTTATGGCTTTAATGTGTCTAAATAGCTTCGAGGTTGGCTGGTGTCCAGTTAGTTTGCCATGGACAGAAAAACACCGTATCTCACTTGAAATAACTGTGTAGTAATTACTGCAAACTGTTCTTCGTTATCTCTCTCTCTCCTTTTCTGTTTGCTAGCTGAACTGTTGACAGTGGAGCATGTTCACATATGCTGTCAATAAAAGCCTGTTTGCATTATGCCGGTTTGTATGCATCCCAGGTCATATTTGCAACATGACAACATATAATGTCACATTTGAAAAAAATACTAGTTTTCATGAGAACGATGTGGAAAAAAAGTGACCTACAAATCTGAAAGGATGGCAGAAGATTTGGCTAAGAAGAAAGAGCTAATAGAGTTCATCTTTCTAGAACTTAGGTCAAATAAGTGGCTGGTAGTGTGGAAAGATGCTTTTAGTTATTAATTCATTTGTTTGTTTGTTTTATGGCATTTTCAGGCAAATGAAAGAGGAAAAGCGAAGACAGTCTGCTCAAACACTTGAAGCTTACTCTTTTCCAGAACAAACCCCCTTCTCCATAGAAAGAGAAAGGATACTGGAAAAATATCAAATACCTAATGGTGAGTAGGAACTCATCAGCATAATAAAATCAAGGGCTCCATTTAAGAGATAGGAAGGATGTTCCAAAAGATAGAATTTAAATAAAGTTTTTGAAATTTAACTTTAGAAAAGGAAGAAGAAATACAAGAAGCAGAAGGAAAAAGCTTGCTGGTACCTGAAGTAGAGCAGTTATCATAAAACAGAGCTCAAACGTAGGTACAACGAAATATATCAGCAAATGTAAGTACTGTAGTGTAGCACAGGTACAGCAGAAACTCAGTAGATTTGACTTCTATGAGGCACAAGAAAAGGGCGGTCTAGCAGAAACAGTCATGAAGTGGTAGGAAGCAAATTATTTTATATCTACGTGCTCCCCAATGAAGGGGGGGGGGGGGGGGGGGGAAATGACCTAAGAAGCAAGATCCAGCAGAGCCTCCAAAGCAGCAATTTAGCTGCAGTACAGTACCTTATGTTTTCCTCTCAGAAACTGAACAAGAAAAATGATAATGATCAAGCATGTGCTACTTTAGGCTTTAAAAAGCCTAAAGAAATGCCTGTTAAAATCAAATGTATCACCAGGGCACCGTTTAATTGCATTCTTGAGACAAAATAGAAAAACTTTAGTCTGCATCATTCTTTCTGTCAGAAAGAGTCCCAAATGCATAAAGCATCCGCTCTGCAAAGCAGAGGCATGCACTGTTAAAGGAAGGTCAGGAAAAAAATGTCAAAAATCTAACAGCTAAAAGTTGTCTTGTCAGGAGGTTCTGCACAAGGACATCACAAAGCAGAGGAACAAGTCCTGTCACATGCGAAGGCACAGCAAGCATACAAGAGCACTTCAAAATCAGGCTACCACTGTACGGACTAGGAGAAGAAGAAATAAGAGCCAATCATTTCCCCTAAAGCCTGATCAAAGGGAAGTGGAAGCCTTTTGTAAGAGAGACCTCCCCTGTGCTCCCTGGGAAATATTTCTTCCACTTGCTGAGGGTTGTTTGTCATTGACAGCCAGGAAACCTGACAGGGTTACTTTCTTAAGCATGAGCTACATCTCCATTTGCTACGTAGGAGGAGAGAAACATGACAACATGAATATTAGAAATGTAAGAAGCAGAAGCAAGTGAGAGTGTGCCTATGTTAGTGTTTGTGCTCAGATCAGGACCGCTCTGTTGAAGCGAGTCTCAGTTGTCACCAATTACTGCACTTTGGTTCTCATCATAGCATGCAATGGGACCTCAAGCACCAACCTCCCTTCAAGTGACATTAAACTGAAAGTGCACATAAAGCACTCCAGCCACAAACGGACATTCAGTCAGACCAGGGGCTAGACTAGAGCTAGTCTGAAATTAAAAGAAAAAAAATCCTAAACTATGTACAGCATGGATGTCAGGTCCTAAGCACCAACTATTTCACTCTGCAGATCTGTTCTTCTTGACTCAGTCTACTCGCTAACAAAGATGCAACCCAAGACACCCCTTTAACTTCTGGTGATTTCACAATTCTTCACTATAATGATTTGTTCCATTTATTGAACCCAGTAACCCATTTTTTTGCATCCTGGTCAATGCCTTACTGAAGAGCTAGTGCATTTGGTTTTAATCCTTTCATAATTTTCCTTCTTGTAACATAATTCGTTGTTCTGTCAAAGAATGAGCTGTTCCACTCTTCCCAACATACCTTTTTTTTAAGATATTTTCTAGGTATACATGTCATTTCTCTCAGATTTTATTTTCCTTCTGTGAAGACAATTAGCTAGGCAACTGCTAAGTTGTAGTTCAAGTTCTAGTCTTATATTACAAATGCCTATGTTACAAACGTTTGTAAACCATTGCCGGGGAAGTTAATAAGAGCTCTCCCTGTTTAGTAGGATTCTAATGCTCATACGTCTTTGTTTTCCTAGAATAAAACTGTATTTTCTATTAAAGGTATTTTTCATTCATCCTGTAGGATCAGGTGCTATATGCATAATTTTTATGACCCATGTGTTAGGCAGGCATATCTATACTAACGATAATCAGAGGTACAACGTTGCAGTAAGTTCCAGCTAAAATAATTAGGTTTTTTGAAGTATAATCAGATGACTACATATGTGTATATGTATATAATTTATTTGAATCTCAGTTTTAAGTGCCAAAATATATACTAAGCCCCTTAGAAATTTCTTTTACAGTTCCAGTTGCCTGGGAATATTGCTGTTTGTCTCCACTTACTGTGGCAAACAACCTTCATATCCATTAGTCATGCAAAGTAAATAACTAACTTAACTCAGGCAATAAATCTGAATAATCAGTAACGACAGCAGGTGATAGATGTCAGCAAAACTGATATTATATTAGACCCAAGTTACTGAGTAACACTAATGTGCGATGAATAAGGTTCAGAGGTCTGATGAGAAGCAGCTGACATGAAACAAATACACAAGCACTTAATTTTATCTCTTGTTGTTTAAAAGATTTAGAAATGAGGAAAAATACATTGCCTAACTCTGAAACTTGTAAAATTGTGGTTCACACTTCAGAAGCTATTCAGCCTTAGAGTACGTCTATGCCATTTTCACACTAGGTTTTGTTGCACTCCTGGCTATGGCTCAGGCACTGAGTCACATCACTTCCCAGGGCTCCTCAATCATCACAACGCATGTGGTCTATCCCTTGTTCATGTCCTTAGGTGCACACAGGCAGGATTTATGCTCCAGTACCCCTGCACCTCTATTGGGATTTTGCATCTGAGTTGCTTGTTTTCAGAAATGCAACCCCAAATCACATCACTGCCCGAAATTAGCAGAGGAAAATAACAACATTATATACACAAGTAAACCAAATAATAGCTTCGTCTTCTTGGTAGTATTTATGACTCACTCAAATTCTTCTAACACCTGCTTTCCAGGATAAATATTCACAAAACCCAAATAATTTTGTCAGTACTTTGTTATATAGTCCATCATGTTGTTGAGTTCTTTGAACCCTTTCTTAAAATGTGGTGACCAAACATTGGCCATAGATCAGTATGTTGACCTTTATTCACTACTCTCTTGTGCAACTGTTTGCAGCACTGCGAGTAGCTATAAAGCATTACTGAGTCTACTGACTGTTTTATACCATTTTTCCACTGGTAAAATTACTACTCGTAGGGCAGAATAGTGACTCAACCTTTGTCCTTGTAGCATTTCCCCATGTTTAATATCTTTAAAACAACTCTAAAACCTATCTGCTTTGTCCCTAGCAGTTGCTGTGGGATGTATCAGTGATTGAGAAGATCCAGGCTGGATCAGCATACTCTATCTGCCTGGCCAGCTGTGAGCATCTTCCATGTTGTGCATGATACATGAGCAAACAGACTATCTGAGGCACTGTGCTGTCCATAAGGAAGGTCAGCTCTGGTCTCTTTGCACTCAGACTCACACTTTTCCTATGATAGTAGAGGTTTGTTGGGCAAGGATGCAAGGGACCCCTGGAGGGAGGGATAGAGGGGACAGATCAAACCCCAGCAGGAGGAGAATATTGCTGTACTTGTCAGTGAAGCTGGAATCTGAAAAGGTTGGAAAACAGCTAGCTAAGGCTAGTCCCCTTCCTCCAGCACTGAGAAGTGACCCATGGTGCTTCATGGGAAGGTATGAGAACCTTTTAACAGGCCACAGACCAATGTTTCATCTTAATCCTTAATAGAGATTTCTGCAAACCCCAAAGCACAATGTTCTGGGAATCTCCCACAGCTTGTGGCACCAGAAGCACCTCTGTGCAATGAGATTGACAGAGGATCTGCTTGCAGAGGACCTTGTGTTAGTTATTAATTATGTTACATTATGTTAATTATATTATGCTGCTTGTTAATTATACTGAATGTTCCCATGCTCCAAGATAAGAAGAACAGTATAGTTTCTGTTTTAATTCTGTGTCTTTCTTTTTTTTTTCATAACTTTTCTGCCCCTTCTTATCCTTCTCATTCATTTCATTCTCTCTTAAAAATTTCTGTCTGTCCCTAAACATTTGATGGAGATGTATGGGTGTGCCAGACTGGATACACCTTAGCTTGGACAAATAGAAAACGTTGGACCACAGGAACAAGGTGAGTAGAAAAGCTA
The DNA here is from genome assembly GCF_036370855.1 of Dromaius novaehollandiae. Classification (NCBI taxonomy): domain Eukaryota; kingdom Metazoa; phylum Chordata; class Aves; order Casuariiformes; family Dromaiidae; genus Dromaius; species Dromaius novaehollandiae. Next base: position 70,329,170 of record NC_088099.1, on the reverse strand, counting down.
TGATCATTCCAGCTGAGATGAGTGTCTGAAATTGAACACAAAGCAAATTCTGTGACCTCCCTCGGTTTGACAATAGCTATTTGTGAGAGTTGACCAGTAACAGGCATAGCATGCCACCATTTTGTCTGGTGTCATTATAATATTTTTCCATAGTCCTCACCATCTTATGCATTCTTTAGCTCAGTTTAAGTTTTGAACTTTCTGTAGAGCTCCCGAGATTTCTTTCCTGGCTTGATGTAAAGACAGATGCCTAGAAAGTGTAGGATATATGTTTTTGTCTCAATATATGTAGCTTTGCCTGATCTGATTGAACCATACACATATAACTGTATTGTCCATTGACTGAGCTGGATATGCTCCCCCAGAAGTTCCTTACAGATCCCTTTGCATTCCCTTTTGTACCATTCTCTGTTGCTTTGCTCCCTTCAGATCATTCAAAAACGTGCTAGCACAGGGTTTAGCATGGCACCATGCAGCTTTCTTTTTGCTTGCATTCAGCACAGGTAATTTCATCAGTCTTCATTTCCTAGAGCTGAGTGAGCAACAGGACTGTACTTTGTTTTACCCTCAGTAATTGTTTAGAGGAGGGTCAAAAAGCACTTAGGCAGCTAAAGTGGAATAAAACTGGAATTCAGTTCTCCAAAAACAAAATCCTGAAAACTCTGTAGAAGTGCTGGCTGCTCCTGAGAGATCCTATGGTTTATGGCTTTGGCTTTGACATAAAATTTCTCCAGGCACCCAAGGCTGCATCTCTGGGCATGTTGGGCTCCATTCAGTTGCCTAAATTTGAAGGCCATTTGAGATGCTCTAGGGTATTTGTCTGACCTTCAGCTCCTGCTCCAGAAGAACACCTTTGTTGCAGGTCCCATGCCATTTATGCTATGTGGATGTCTCCCTAAAGGCATTTATCCTGTCTCATGGATGCATATATCATTAAATAAAGTGACAGACTTTTTCCAGCCATTCCAATGGGAAAATGCAGAGAAAAAGTGTATGCAGCTATGAGTTTCTAACTACCTGGTTATGGCACTCATCTGAGAGAGTTTCATGAAGTTTCACATCTTGCTGCAAATAAAAGGTGTAAAACATGAAGTCTTCTGGGAGCAAGCTGATCTGTTGCTTCTTGTCCTTTCTTATTTGAATTTGTCTACTTGTAGCTTCCAGCTGTTATATGTTTACTGTTAAAGCGCTCCTTACAATCAAAATCATTTCCATTTTCTTATTTATAGGCTATGATAAACGTATGCTTTAATTTTCAATTTCCTGAGCTAAATGGATTGAATTCTCAAGTCTTTTCTTGTACCATAAGTCTTCCATACCTCGAATAATTCTTGTGCTGTTATGCTTTTTTTCTCATTTTTCAACTTGCTTTTGAAAGGCGGGCACAGAAACAGGCTTACTAATGGTGCAATGCATCCATCTGTTTCCTGTTCCTCTGCTCATATACGCCAGGATTCTTTTTATCCTACAACCTCTTATATTTAATTCAATCAGTCACTCACTAGACTCCCTGTGTGGCTACTTCTTTCTAAAATGCTTCCACCTGTTAAAAATACAGATAGCTTGGTAGAACAGTCTTGGATTTAACCAAGTTTCCTGTCATTTGTAGGTTTCTCCAGGTTTGGATTTTATACTTCTCCAGTTAATTGAAAAATAATGAATCACACTGGGCCAAAACAGTTTGCTATATGATCCTGCTTTAGCCAGTTTATCATAGCAGATCTCAAAAGCTACTGTAAATGGTGACCTATCGATTAATCTTTTCTGATCCATTTACATTGCTAAGTTGCTTCTAAAGCAATTTTTTGCCAGAATATTTTATGATGCTAAGTGAATGGCTTAGGCAGCATCACCTTGCATTTTCATGTTTATATTGTATCAGCTAGGCTTTTAAAATATCTTCACAGTAATAGTAAGGTACGGTTTAGTTTTGTTCAGTGACAGTTCTAGATTATTGGGTAACTTCTAAAAGCATCAGAGAAAGGAGGGAAATGACCTTTCCAGTTTCCTAAAAGGAGATTCAGATTTCATTTATTTGGGGAACTGCTTCACTGAGTCCTTGGCAGGACTTCTCCCTTTTCCGTAAGCTAATAAGCTGTAAGCTCAGTTCCCTCCTCCCACCAGAACTGCAATAGTGCTGTAAGAACTTTAACACTGGTTTTCCTGAAACTTATCATCCATTTGGTCTTATTTCCTAAGCAAAAGTATCATTTTAAAATGGAATATATTCATATAGGAAAAGCTAATCTATCTGGCGAAAAAGTTTTTGCAAAACATTTATGAGAATTCAAAAGTCAAACAATAATGTGATCTAAATGTGCAACTTCCATGCCCATCATAAATTAGTTTAGTTATATTAGAATTGTAGTTCAATATTTTGGCAAAGTCCCATTTCAGTCTTACCGCCTCCATGTATCTGACACAAGTATGGAAATCGCCACACATTCCCCAAACCGACAGCAAATCCGATACAGCTTAAAATGTACTGGAACTTATTGTCCCACTTTGGTCTGCCATCTTCTTTAAGGCTTTCAGGTGACACATCAACTGATAAATCTTTTGACATGCTTATGAAATATCCTTGGCTCTCTGGTCCCTTTCTTTATATACAGGGAGATATGTATGATTCACAACCTGTGTCTTTTATGCAAGGTGACTAAAGGATTCTGGAAAAAGAGGTGGAGCTTTCTTTTTATGTTATGCAAAGGAATGTGTCATTGTAAAAGCTGCAGTTTAAAGACAAAACCAGGAATTATTATTATATGGACAAAGTTACCACTCTCAACTTTTTGCAGTTCCTCCTATAATTAGAGACCTGGGGAATATGTTGTTAATCGGTAACTCAGGTTCAAACAGATTTTTATTTTCTATTTTCTTATGTTTTCAGATACTTTCAAAGATTTGTGCTATGGGTAATAATAATAATAGTAACAATTATAATAAAACCCTTTACAGCAATCATACTTGTTAAAATTGTAAAATGCTTTTTTTAAAAATAGAAAAATCTGCAAATAAAGGAAGTGTTCCCATTTCCTTTGTTACTTAGTTAATAGAGTTAAATGATTGAAGACATCTTCTGTACATTCATAAAATAAAAGAATGCAATAAAAATTCATATTAATCAAATGTATCTGTTACTGCATTAAACTGTCTTCCATGCCTTGTATTGCTTCATAATGGTCATTGGTTATATTAAAGCTTCACTAAGAGCCTGATAAAGGTATATTTTTATAGATGTACTTGCAGTTGCTTTTTGTCAGTCCTGAGGGCAGCCATTTGGACACGTGGGCCACATGCAGCCATCACGTGGACTTGAGCCTGAGCAACCACATGGCTTCTCCTGCATCAAGCTCTCCAGAGCATGTGCAGCACACTAAACACAAAGGAGCTATCTTTCATTATGCTTTTCCATTTCTGAAAATTCACACCCTTAGGTATGACTAATTCAAAATATTTGAAAGGCGCAGCACACATTGACTAGGACAGTTTGAGAATTGTTTTTATCTATATAGCATTTGATAGTTTGAGAAGCACTTTTTCAATATTTCATTTTTATAAATTTTTGAGAGCAATTCTGGTTTGGTCAATTATTAAAGAATCAAAGAAACTATTTAGTTACCTATTTTTTTTCTTAGAAAATAGATAAAAACTTTTAACTTTCAATATGAAAATTCAGACTGATCTCAGTCATGTTCCCAAGCAGACACCAAGCTGAGACTCTGATCTTGGCAAGACCATATAAATTCAGACATTAGAATCTGGTCCACTTTTACCATACCTGTTAGAGGTTAATCACTTCCTGCCTGTCAATGAATCCCAAGTGACTATTTTTATTGTTCATTAAATAGTTACTGAGGAATGTAACAGCTGAGTGCTTTCCTTCAAATGGAAGTGTGTGAGAACCAATTTTTGTTGTCTTTCAGTTATACCAGTGTTTTGCTATTTTGCACTCCAAACCATCTCAGTAATAAAGAGATTAGCCAGTTCGCTTGCTAGCTTCATTAAATCAACACTTTCTGCCTGGATTCCCCTTCTTGAAACGGGAGTAATATCTAACTGAAGATGGACTTTTTTTGCAAAATACTTACAGGGAAATAAAAGTCTTGCTCTGTAGCTAAATGTATAAGGATGCTCAGGTTGCAGGTCATCCAACCAGAAGTCAGCTTCACATTTAGGCCACACAAATCTCCCCAGTAATGGCAGTTTATCTGCTTGGAGCTCTGCAAACATGCAGGTCCTAGGTACAACTCAGCTTCCTGGTGCCTTATCAGGATATCTCACAGGGCACACGCAAGTCGGCACACACAAAGTGGCTGGCAGCACTTAAACACTATCACTGCTGCCAGGGTACTCACCATCACTGCTCTCACTACCATTGCTGAACTGCTTCTGTCCCACTAACTCCTATGTCATCAGCAAGAGCAGGGCTATCCGCTGGCAATTTGGAAGTTAAAGGCAATTAATCAAATATCCAGAATTATAAATGAATCCAAGTGTTATTTTCATACTTAGAAATGTTTTTATTAAATATTTTAAACTTCTGTATGAGACAGTATTTGTAGTTTTGTGCATCAAAGTGGCATGTAAAGTTAAAAACAATTTAATGTGCAAGGGAAGGCAGTATAAAACTACCCTTCGTATTAGTCACCCAACCAGAATGATTGGACATGGAAGAGTCTCATATGTATGTCAAGTGCAGTGCATCCCCCAATAGAGAACTCTCAGCCAGTTTTGAACAGGCTGGCTTCAAAACCAGAAGTAGGATAAATGATTTGGCGTAGCGCTCCATCCACTTGTGAATGTGGCTGTTTTGCTTCCAGGATCCAAGCTATTATCTCTTCACAGCGCAGCAAGTGTTAAACATGCATTTTCCACAAATGTTTACCTGGAAAAAAAAATCATTATCCTTTTATGACAATAAAATTAACTCTTGATTCTTTATAAAAAAAAGAAAATCTTTTTCCTTTCCTCACCAACACGGCATTCTTCCACATTTTTTAAATGGCTTTATGCTGAATTCTTTAAGTTCCCATTTACAGAAGTCTCAGACGTGGCAATCACAAGGCCCACACGATCACTTTTTTTCTGACAGCAATTTCTAATGGCTTTGTAGATGGCAAAGACAGGGATGACCAGACTAGGCACTCCAGCCAAGATTACAATAATAACATACACCCAACTGGGATATCCAACCTTCTCTGATTTGGGGAAGTCTTCCTGCAAGAATAAACAGCCAAGTTGTAGGAAGTCGTGATGAGCAAACACTTGGTAACATTCACACATTCAGTACTTCAACAGAGTAAAAAACAGAATCATAGCAGCAGCTAGCCACAACTGCGCAATGACTTGCCAAATCTACAGCAGTTTCTAGCTAAAGTCATTGCTTCTCAAGGGTGTGCAGTCTCAGCTCTTTTGGATTTATTTGTTCTTAAAAGCAACGGAGAGAGGAAAGATGGTGTGAAAGAAGCAGAAATGGAAAACAGAGACTGGTCGGACTGTTCCTGGTGCACTTCCTAGGCTAAAGGAGTGTAGGAGGGACAGGGCACAGCACATCAGTGCTTGGTGGCAGAATGGCCTTTGGGCAGGAGGGCTGAAACTGAGGGATGCGGGAATGCTGAAACAGGGTACTAAGACCAACAGGAAAAAGAAGGTGAGGGTGCTGAAGGAGGAGAAAAGGAGAAGAAACTGGTCCCATTTGCCCATCTTCTTTCCTCTCCCTTTGCATCTCCCTCTCTGTCTGTAACTGTCTTATGAAAATAAAAACCAGTGGTTACAGATTAAGCGTGCTGTGTGGCTGCTTTTTGCTTTAAGGATGTCAGCAGGTCAGAGGATGAAAAAGCAGAGCTGGACTGGCAGAGAAGAGTTGGGGTCATGGGGAAAATAATGGGACCCACATTTTTTCTAATAGGCCCTTCTCTGTACCACATATAGCTTATTATTCCGGAAGGGGGAGAAAGCAAGTTAGCTTATTGCTGTCATTATAAATACATACATATGCATACAAATATATACATATATGTACAAATACATTTGGAAGAGGAAACAAGAAATTTTGGGTAATATTAACTTCTTTTGTCAGTTTGATGAGCAACCAGCACTACTGCAGTTCTGTGAGTCTAAATGCATACAGAAATAAGTGCAATATCAAAATGGTTTGGCCCATTTGCTCCTTTATCAGTGCAGAAAAGTTGTGACATTTTGAGCTCTCCTATAATCGCTACCATGGACTGACATCTGTATAATCGGTCCTCTTTCAATCCTGCCCAACAACTGGAATAATTCTGATGTTTCAGTTTTCTCCTCTTCAGAAAAAGAAGATTCTCAATTCTGGGCATTACAGTTGAATTTAGGAGTTGTTTTTCTAAGTGGTATTTTTTTATTACAATTTTAGGTATTGTAATAAGTTTTTCATCTGAAAACTGTTGCAGAGGGAAGATTAATGTAATTTAGACTATTACATTAAAGAATACATAAAATAATTCTAAATAAGCACTCTGGCTTTATATACTTACATAATTAGGATCCCAAATGCTGTAGAGCAGTTCTTGGTTGACTTTCACCACAAAATAAAAAAAGAAGATAACTAGCATAATGAGAGGACTGATAACTCTCCAGGTAATCTGCCAGAAAATATTGGGCTTGTGTCCAATCATGAACTCAATATCTTTGTTAAACCTAGAAATAAAAGCAGGAAGTTCAGGACAATAAAAGCTGGACATGATCAAAGAGCATCTGCTTGTAAGTAGGAAAGTCCAAACTAAACCTAACTGTACTTCTCACAACTTTGTTAATGTCATTGTGAACTGAGGATTGATAATAACATCATGAGTTAGACCTAATTACTTTGAATTAAAACAGATATCACTATGACTATCTTATCAATTTCCAATTCATAGTTCCCAAAAGAATGTCACAAAAAGTTTTAGAAAAGTGCTTTCTGTCAAGAATTATGCAAAGCATAAAATAATTTTGGCGACAAGCAGTCGATGCACAAGGGGTTTGTCTATAACATGCTGTAGTATTGCTTCAGGATTTTTTTTTTTCTGTAAGCATCTCAGAACTGCATCAGTTAAAAGGAATGAAACATTATTAAAAGGAGTAAAATTGGAGTAATTTTAAAAATTAGATTGAGCCTAATGTTTACTTAATTTAGATTTCTACCAGTTTTCTCAGGTTGAGTACCGAAGAAATACTTAACTCATGCGTGCTCATTAAGGACACTTAAGAATGTATTATTCTGGCTATGTTTAGAGCACACAGTGGAAAATCTGTCCCTGCATTGAAAGTAATATTGCCTGCATCAGTGCTGACCTAACATGGATCTACTCCTTTCAGATTCACTGTATGTCCTCTAGATATGATACAGCATTATGTGCACACACTACTTCAATAAGAACTAGTCTGGGCTTTCTTTTGTGCACCCTCTCTTCTGGCTTTCCAGCATGGCGACTAAGTCTGAGGGGACTATTCAGTTGGTTCCGCAGCTATAAATAACATGCAGAATTCAGCTGAGTCTCAACTACCGTATAAATTTGTTTTTTGTCCCTAATTCCTGAGATCTAGGTATCATTTTAAAGCCACACTAAAGATAAAAAAGCACATAATTTCAAAAACAGGCTATGCATGAAGTGAAATCGTTTACTATGTGATGTTTAGTTTACTATGTTTCTTTCTGCAATTTCTTTCAGGTGTTGGGAGATGATCTGAACAGAAAATACACATAAAATGTTGGAGTCAGTCAGAGGTAAATGTGGCCTGAGTTTTCACATTCTGAATTTCTGTTTAACAGGAGCTGGGGGTGGGGCTTTTTCTGAAAATCCACCCAAATGTGTCACAGTTTAGGTTCCAAATTTTGAAGCAGCAAAATTGTGACCATTCTAGACTGAATCCAAGATTGATTTGGATGCATAAAATTGGATTTTAACAGGATTAGTCTAAATCCAAAGCTAAGCACCTGAAAATCCTTGCCTGCTTTACCTATGGATGTCGCTCTCTCCTTTTCTAGCTTACAGTTCCCTAGGTTCTCCTGCGGGCACACATAAAAACACATCAATCTTGACACACCTAACTAACTAAATGAACTTCAATTTGGATCAAATTAGGAATCTAGAATTAGATGTTTTAGGTTAGAGCTTTCTAAATTGCCAGCCAGATGCATGCTCTAAGAAGGCATACAGCCACTGCATTTCCACGTAAAATTCACCCAACAGTCAAGGGGGGCAGTGAGGTTGTGGTGGTGGGAACCCTGGCCACACAACACAGTGCCAGAGGACATTCAGATTCATCTCCTTCCTTTCCCTGAGTAAATTCCATCTGTCCCTCCTTGGAGTGTGCTCTGCTCTATCTATCAGTAGTGGGAGAGGCAGACGGAGCATCCTCCACAGCTCCTGCTGAGGCTGGGCCACATCCTAAGAAAGTCTCAAGACTTCGGAGGTGGGAGAGAGCCTGGGAGAGTGAGCAGGTCCCTGCGGCCTGGGAGCTGAGGCAGGAGGAAAGAGGAGTCCCATGTCCCAGTCTCTACTGCAGAGCATGTCCAGTGGATAAAATGCAGATTTTTTTCAAGCAGGAAGAGACATCTTTTTATCGGTGACCTTTTCTCAGCTTTTGAGAAAAAGGTCACAGAATCTCATCTGGGGCAGGTATCACCACCTTTAGGCATCTGTGAAGAAGCCCTGTACTGAGAGAAGGTGGAAAATATCTCCAGTCCTCACTCTTCCCTCCTGGCTGTTGTTCAGCAGCTTTTCATGGAGCCTGCTGGCTTGTGATGGCTCCTGTCTTGCACTGACTTCCCAAGGGCCCTGCTGTCTCCAAGCTCTCTGCCAGAAACCTAGGTGCCAGCTACAGGGACCTGTACAAGTACTGGCCAGGAACATTAACGTTAGGTCTTGAAGTTCTTTTCTGAATCAGTCCCTACCCCTCTACAGCCTCAACTTGTATTTGTATTCTGGAATAGTTTTAGTTTGACTTTGTAAAGTGTTCTGACATTTTAAAAGGCAGCAAAAGCAATCACCGTGGGCTCCTCTGTTCTCAACACCAGAAAACAAGCCTTCTTTCACTAGGGCTCTTCCTATGTTGTGCTAATCTAATTTACCTAAGTTGATTCATACCGCCTCACGTAATATAAAACTCTAAGTATGACAATACCTGCCACAGGGGCATTCACCCTATCGCCAGCAGCAGCACAGCTGGAGGGCTAACACAGAATCAAGGAAAACTTGAGGGTGATTAAAGTTCCTAAAGTTCCCTCATATCTCTTAAAGATTAATTATGAACGGAAAGATGGAGCGAATTGATTTATTACATGTCTCTAGGAAGTTAATAGGATAATAACTCACTGCTAGAATTGATAAAGTCCTGAATCTATCAAGTAAGACAGAACATCTCTCAGTAGCCTTGGATTTGCATCCTGCTGTAAAACAATGTCTGCAATCTGCATGGGGCTGTTCTCTGTTTGGGACAATATCATTTAGCACTCATTTTAAATATTTGTGGAATATACCTCTGTTTTAAACTTTCAGCTCAGTGCCAATGTGCTTGTACTTTGCTTCTGCTAATTAAATACTTCATGCAACTATTCTGAAGAGGTTTTATTGTAAATTCCACCATGTTTAAAATGTAAATGAGCTATAGTAGCATTTATCTAACCATTGCAAATGTGTATGTTGTGATACATACTTTAAAAATAAAATATCTACATTCAGATTATTCTATTTTAGGGCACTTGCTAATGTTTAATGTTCTCTCGCAATCCCTTGGAGAGGTGTTTATTTTAGCTGATTGTTATGGAGCATTATCTATTATAATGTATTAGCAGAAAGGTGGACAGCTTTCATGTACCAAATAACCTCCCCACCAAACTCTTAACAAAGTATCTTTTCTATTTGTTAAGAACTATTTTAGAAGACTGAATCATGTAAGCAACACAAAATTACATAAATTGCATAAATCCAGTGATTCATATGACAGAAATGATGTGCATGGAGATGTAACAAGATTCCAGCTATAGGACTAATCAATTTATGCATTAGTTTATAGTGATGCTTAACTTGTATTTCATACCTGTCTATTCCATAAATGTAGACGACGGAAAACATCTCACAAAATGCAATTATCAGCAAGGGAATAGAGCCAGCAAAACTGTCAAATAGAGCCAGCCAGTAATTACCAGACTCCAGCACAAAAATAAAAGCTAACAAGTAAGACCCCAAGCAAATCAGACCTGTACAAAAAAAAAAAAAAAAAAAAAAAAAAAAAAGTAACAGATGCACAGCAAAGATAGATAAATATGTCATTTCAGGCACAGAAAGAACAAAACTAGTAAGAAAGTTCCTCTCAATGAATCTTTTCAGTATTTTACCTTCATTTTCCTTTAGCCAAAACTGTTCATCAATTTCAGGACAAATTCACCCATAGTTCTTTGTGATTAATAGCGCATTTTTAGCATATAAGCTATTCTTTGGTGGGGAGAATCACTTGTTTCAAATGCAGCACCTACCTGTAACAAGTTCCTTAGGCCATTTTGGGGGTATAAGATTAAGATCTTGTAAAGGTACAAGCACACCTTCCATATTTCCAAACATAGATGACAAACCCAAGCAGAAGAGCATGATGAAGAAGAGGATGGACCACAAAGGTGAGACAGGCATTTTGGTGATAGCTTCAGTGAAGACAATAAAGGCTAAGCCAGTTCCTTCAACTCCCTATAGAAGATTTAAGAAATTCCAAAAATTAGGCTCACTAACATGCAGCATTCATATTTACATATACGTACATTACCATTGCTGTACACTACACTCTGCAACAGTAATTATGCTCTTTGTTTCCACAAAGACCTCCTAGTACAGCAATATATTCACTGTAAATATAATATAAATTCAATTTAATGGAACAGGGGAAAAAAAAGCTATATGGAACCATTTTATACTTGATTACCTTTTTGTCCTAATGTTATAGTTCTGCCATCCATAAACTAATACTCTGGTGGAAAATGGTCCTAATGATAAGCTATTTGCCAGAGAACAATATAAACGCAAAAAAGGTTTTACTACTGCTGGGGAAGCACTTAAGCATCACACATAAAAAAGACTGTTAGAGTTATGATTTCAGTAAAGCAGTTGCATATACATGCACATTGTATTCAATAGAAATTATGCAAAAATACTATTTAGCATGTAAAATCAAAGTTTCAAGATTTCTGATTGATGAGTGCCAACACAGTGGTAAGTCTCCCAGTTTGTGTATCTGTTGCCCCAACAGATGCACTAAAAATAACAGTTGTTGTGTGTAAAACATTTTGTGTGGTTACACAGAACAGACTCTGTCCCTGTGCATCTACCTAAAGTGCTTGAGCTAAAGTTGCACATTCTCTAAACTTTATAAACACATCTTTTCATATGTAATTTCCCATCCTTTTAATCAAAAAAAAATTAAAAAGATTACACATTTTTATCACAAATTCTTTATTGTCAAGGTTCATTCTTTTGGTGACACCCAGATACTGACTGGGAAAGGGCTTGCTCCAATTGCTTCCTCACTCTGGGAGTTTCTTCCCTAATTTTTGTGTCTTTCTCTCCCACCACAGCTGCAACCAGCTGTTTCCAGAGGAATACCTGCTGCTGTTTTGCCAGCTACATGAGGCCAGCCTAGAACACATGAGTGCTTAGTTAATATTCTGACAGGTTACCAATACTTTTCAGAGAAATTTAACTGTTTTCCTCTTCAAAAGCTAAATGGTTTCCCAGGGGAAAAACAAAAGTAATCCTTTGATCCAAGGGCATTCCAAACAAACAGCAAAGAATCAATGGAAATATCACAAAACCCCTTCTTATGGGAGAATACTAAGCAACTTAAAATGTAAATATTGCTACGGGTTCCTGCCATAATAATTGTATGGATATGTGTTAAACTTACATCATTCAAGAAACTTTCAAGACTACAGGTTTCAAAATTAAGACTTGCAAAACTTATCGGATCAGTCATGTTATACAGCTTCTGCATTTGTTCAAAGTTCTCTTGGGTTACATTGCCTTCAGGCAAGTCAAACGCATTCATCAGCGTAAGAATATTTCTGCAAAAATGAAATACAAATAATTTGAAATTATTTATTTATAAGCAACCACAGTATTCATTTTCCTCATCAATCAAGTCATTAAAAGCACAATGTCTTTTATAAAGAAGATACAAAGGAAACAATGTTTCTGCTGCTTCAGCTCAGACTTGGAAGTGAGGAAGTGCAGTAGTTTTGTGCATGTACAGCTCGCTTTTTTGTCTTCCAAGCTGAGTGTAAAGCCGTGTACAGACTACAGCTAATGGATGAGATGCTGCAGGGACCAAGGCAGAAGTTGGGTGCCCATCTTTGCACTGCAAAGTTAGGCACTTCGCAGCTTGGATAGGGACACTTCTGGGAATGTGCACAGTGTCTGCAGTGATGTGTCTACAGCTGAATATGGAAGAACTAGACAGGCATCTGCAGGGTCTGGCAGCCCAGGTTAGATGAGAGTCTGAATTGCTCTATTAAGGTAGACACCTAAACACTGAAGCTCTGCAGGAGGCAGCCTTAACACAGGGCTGACACAGGGAGCAGGGTGTGCCGCATTCAAGCTATAGCTCAGCTCAGCAGGCAGTGATTTTTGTGAATTCTGCAATTTGTTGCAACATTTCTAGAGCATGTTCCAGTGGCTGGTAGAGCATCAATGAGGGCATTAGCATCTACGCTGTAATCCAGATGTGGCCAACACTCTGCAGGATTTTCAGAACTGCCTGGTTTTGTCAAGCATTGCTTCTTTTTCACAGAGAGCTTTGTTAAAATGGGCATCACTCTATTGTGAGAGAACTCCAAAGGAGGACTACATAGTCTGGCCAAGAATGGCAAGAGGCCTCTGAAGGTTTCACATCAGCCCTAGCAGGTGTAGCAGCAGCAGTAGCAGCCTACTATCTTTTTTTTTTTTTTAAATATGTGACATAAAATCCAATTTCCCACAGAATTGAAATTTTTGCCCTGTCAAAGTAAGTACACACATTTCTACAGAACATGGTACCTCTATAAATATTATAGCATGTTCTATTAAGTTAATGTATCAAGAACTGAATCTACCTTTATGTAAATAGGCATCATTACATTAACTGCAGATGTATTTAAAAGAGCAGTTTCAAAAAAAGCACTCAGAAATTGAATATTTGCCTTCCCCCTTGTTACTATTTGGAAGCATCAGGAAATAATGTAAAATATGGGTATTTATGCATCATCTATGTAGAAAATAAGGTGGTTCAAACAATAATCATCCTCTATGGGGTTGATACTACCAAATCAGTCCATCCCGTGTGTATCTAGAACAATATAGTTACACCTCAGAAATGCACATGATCAAAAGCCATTCATCTTGAATGTGATTCAGATTTTTTAAAGTAATGGATGGTGTGACACCCTATGGATCAGGACCTGTAATTGTTTGTGAATGACTGAGCCATTATCATCAAACTAACAGAACTAGCCTGGCCAAAAAAACATCTCTATATTCTGTTTTTTCAATGGCTTACTTGTCGAAACAGTCATCATATCTTTCTGTGGCTCTGAATCCAATGATGGAGTATATGACGGTGGCTGCATAAATGGATGTGAAACCATTGATCACTGAGATAATCAGAGCATCTTTCTCACAGTTATTGCTGCAATTCAAAGAGAAGAAAGTGAACTTTTTCAGAATAAATGTTAAAAATTGGCCATCAAGATCAACAAAAGAAGAGTCCACAGATACATAGGTACATTTCTATGTTCTCTATGAGTGCACAAGTAGAGCTGATAGTGAATGAATACTCGTGCCTTAAGAAATTTAATAGCTATCCTCTTTTCTTTTCCTTAAATGATCCTATTCATAAGAAACAATTTCCACTGTTCTTTTTTAGTCTGGTTCATGGCAGGTAAAACAGGAAGGGCAAAAACAATGTTTCCATACTCTAGATGAGTGTGATAATTGCTATACCGTTACCATCAGTTTCTATTGACTAGTAAACATTTCCCTCTCTGTCTGTTGAAGTTAATTAATTCCATGCTCATCTTGCTACTTTTGGATCAGGATTGGCTGCATGACAGAGCTATATTGCTGGAGGAGGCAATATAGCCTCAAGTTTTGGTCTTTTTTTCCTGTAAGAACTTCCCTTGTCTTTGTAATATTATTGAGCAGGAAGAAGGCTGTCTTCCTGGTGGGAAAGGAGAGTGAGCATATAGAAGATTGCATTAGTTTGGGAGAAATGTGATTGAAACCGCATCGACTGGAAGGCAATCTCAAAAAATGTTTCAAAGCTATACTTGCATATGAAGCTGTAGTAGCCAAAAGTGCTTTGAAATAGTTTTGTTTGATTGTTAGATGAAAAATATTTCAAAATATCCTGAAGTTTGGAAAATACTATGGGAATCTTTGCTGACTGAATAGGTAATCTATTCTATTGTGAAATATAGACTGTTTAGGGGAGACTTTTCTGCTGTAGAGACTTTTTGCCAAAGTATCTGTGCTAAGATGGAAAATTTGCAGATCCAGAAAGAGACCTTCATCTGACAGAGAAGATTAGGAATCAATATTAAACTAGTACATGGCTTTATGAGAAGGCTGTGAAGCTCTAGATAGCATATTTCTCTTGGGCACAACTGGACTACTTAGATGAATTTGATGTTGTCATATCTAATTTTCCGGTCTGCTTTAAGAGGAGAGGAAAGGAAAGCATATCCAGCAAAGACCTCTGACACTGTGACCTTTTCTGATTTATGATGTTGCAGAAAGGTCCATCCTAGGGGGAGCGCATTAAATTGAAATCCTTCAGTGAACTCTGTTGTCAGTTTTTTCACTATAACATAAGATTCTCACAGGCAGTCTTTATAAAAAAACTACTTCCTTTCACAGAAAGTAAAAGGCTCAAGTTTCTCTTTGTTATGAATGGGTGGATCTCTGATGGCCTTGAAACCTCACAGTATTTAATGAGATGGTTACATTCCCAAACCATCTGAAAGCAGAGTCACTTACACCTTGTAGCTGATACTGACTGCCAACAGATCATTTGCAGCTGATGGTCTCAGTATTGGCATAACTCAAGCAAATTTTTTTAGGACTGCAAGTGGTCCAACCACAGTGTAACATTACGGAATTTGCATGTTTTTTCTTATATCTCCTTCTTGGGAATTTCATGAGGTTCTGTCAGCTCCCTCATTAAATCATTAACTCCTGGGAACTGAAGGAGAGTGGTCCTTCACAGTCCTAGTGTGCTGGAAAGGCAGGAATACACTGCTCCTTCTCGTGTGTCTATTGGAAAGATGCTGAAAATTCTTATCTCTGCTCCTCACGGTTGCAGGACCATTGACTTAGACCTAAAGCATTGCATGTCATCAGGCACTGAGACTTGCAGGCACCAAAAGTTCCAGATGAACTTTTGAAAAACACCTGAAAATAAGAGTTGTGGCAGAGAACTACATCAGTGACTGAAACGTCAGTAAACTGTTGTTGGACCAGAGCTGAAACTGAAACATACTCATATAAAAACTTGGCTCTTGCCTGGCTACTTACTGTACAGAGTTGTAACTGGAGAAAGAGATGAGACCTCCAAAGGCCAGGGAGAAAGAATAAAACACCTGAGCACCCGCATCCAGCCACGTCACTGGATTAGCCAGCTCAGCAACCTGAGGCATCAGACATATGGCTTTAAGCATATATAATATCATTATTTAGATTGAATATGCGGAATTTAAAATAGTAATTAAAACAAGATCATTAACCTTGCAGAACTCACCACTTTTTAAGACTGTTAACAAATAGGTCACTACTGTTGTCTAACTTAATTTCTTTCAAAAAGAAAATGTATCAGTATGACAATATTATGCAGTGTAGAAAACTAATATTTTGAAAATTAATTAAAACATGACTTTCCATAGCTGACACTTACAACACCTGTTTCTAGAAAACGTGTTTATTATTTAACGTTAATAGGAAGCATACATAGGTCTTCTCATGGAAAAGGAAACCCCTTTTAATTTTGCTAAGAAATTGTTCTATAATTAAACCATTTTAGTAGGTTCCATGTAGCTATACTGATTAAATGGGGGGCATTCCCAACCATACCATTTGCGCTTGAAAGTTAGGCTAGCCCTTTACCAGAATATGGGACATTCTAGAAGAAGAATGCAAGCTCCTTTATAACAACTCCATAGCATTGCTCTGCAAGGGTCCATTTTTTGTAACAAATTTTGATGGTAGAGATAGAGAAAGAGTGTGTGTGTGTGTGTGTATACGTGTGTTTTTTGCATATGATGCAAAAAAGGACTCACCCATCAGAATCAAGGTTTTAAAGATCTGAAGTATAGTTAGAAAAGTATTGATGGAGGGGATTCATTTCCACTAAACTGTCAATTGAAGAAAGAACTATATAGTAGTTTCATTAAGGGATAAAGTACCTAGTGACTTACATTAGGGGTGAAGAGATACACAATTCCATTGACAGATCCTTTCAGTGTCAAGCCACGGATTAGAAAAATGGTAAGTACGAGGTAAGGAAGAGTTGATGTTATGTACACGGCCTGCACAAGGAACAGGTAAATAAAACACTTAAATAAAATGGAATGATTCAAGAAAAATAGCACAGAAGGAAATGAAGGGAGGAAACAACGAATTAACAGATAAACAATAACGGCAAGTTTCAAATAAGTCACAATTAACATATTACAGAAAACTAAGTTCAAAAGAAACAGTATGTGCAGTACATTTTGATAAAATACAGTTTTACAGTTAGTGCTCTATTTAAGACAAATTGTCACCGTTGAAATTCAACTCATCATTCAATCACTGTCACTAGGAACATAAGAAATAATGTACATCCTAAGATCACAATGATGCTGCTGATGCAAGTACTGGATCTAACTGGCATCTCTGGACTGCAGAACATGGGTTACATGGTCAGAGAGATAATATTAAGGATTAGCACAAATCCAAACAAATCTGTGCATGTATGTTCTGAAGAGAACGGCCATAGCAAAAAGGCTGAGCACCTTGATCTTTCATTAAAGACTACCGTTAGTGGTAAGGTGGTAATACCTAAACAAGGTTCTACTAAGGTCTATAAGGATGAGGAATCTGAATTGCTCACACAAATCTGCACATAAATCAAATCAGAGCAAATCAAATTCCTGTGCATTCAGCTGGCCATGCTTTCACTGAAGAAACAGGTGGTTTCTATAGTATGATTACATCTATATAATAAGGAATCACAACAGCATAATAAATATTCTTTCTCTCTTGTATAAAACAAATTACCTTTCCTGTTGTTTCAATGCCTCTGATTGTGCACACATACAATACACCCCATGCACATGTTAAACATAGCAAAAGCCACCACTGTACAGTGCCTGAATCATCAATACATGTGGAGGTATTTAACGTTTCTCGGTACCAGAAATAATCTACAGGAGAGCTCTTGGCACACTCTTCTATATAATCTGTAACACAAAATTATTGTCATGCTGTATATCTTTTATTTACTGGAAAAAAACATGTTAAATAATTAACACTAGTGTTCCAAATTATGCTATGTAACCCCAATGAATTTGCTGTTGGAAAAATTTCAGATTCCTAGAGGCTGGTTTCATGGAAAAATGCAAGTTTTTAAAGAGATTTGTTTAACAGGGATTTCCCTGTAGATTTTATTTGTATTTCTATCAATTCAACCATCTTTGAAGCTCACCCAAAACTCTTTTCCATCTGTTTCATTTTTCTTTTTCCTACAAAAATGTGAAGATAGAAGCATCTTGTGCAAAGGGAAGGGTGGAGAGGATTTCTGAGCATGGATGAAATTAAATGGATTTTTTTTTTAAGTAGAAGCATCTTTCATTGATACAGACAAAAAATTTACATTTCCTTTCATATTTTATATAAATATTTTCCATTATTTTCCACTCAGATTGACTGGAGTGCTCAAAGCACAATATTGAGATACCCTGTCAAGTCCCAGATAGCTCTGAAACTCTCAGTACCATTTTAAACTGACCTAAATAAAATTGTTGATGAATTTATTTTGCCATTTCACACTATGTACTTGAGAAAACATGACTCTTTAAAACTAACACTGATAACTATCACAGGAAACATGGAAGTGCTTTTCAACAATGCCTCACTCAGTGTGACATGCTAGTTATGAAGAAACATATTGTCTAAATCTGGCAAGTGTTAATGTGTACACTGAAACTTGCACTTTGAGAATATTCTATAGGTGAAGAAACACATCTGCCAGAATTGTTCTTATGGCTTCAATTCTGAAGTTTAATTAAAATGTCCAAATTTGTCTCAAAGATTAAGTATTGATCACGCTTTTTATAATGCACATTTTTATAAAACTCAAGTAGTACAATAGCACAACGGTCCTGGCATGCTTTACTGCTGTTTTACAGAAAGAGTCGCAATTAGGCTAACTACTAGCAATAAAAAATGTGCTTTGCAACGAAATGTTTTTTTAAAATATACCTGTTCTGTTGGCATTGAGAGGACAGCTACTCCAAGGCAGGGGCTCTTGGAAGGAGTTGAAGAAATACCACATTACCCAGGCAATAATAGTGTTATAATATAAACCCACAAGGAAGGATACCAACATTGCTGCTATGCCTAAATAGAAATGAAATTCAGAATGTGATGTAAGTTTCCAATCACTTCAAGACATATTAAAATACATGAAGAAAAAAAAAACAGAGGAAATTATAAAACTAAAATCAGCCCAACTAAGTCCAACCAGATATATGAATACTAAAGCAGCCATGGGAAATTTGATTTTAAGGATCTGAAAATACATGCCATCCTTGTACTGTCAAGACAAAGTAACATGCTTTTACGCCTCTCCCTCTCCAAAACATTAAAAAAAGAAAGCTAACACTTCAAAGGAAGGAACTGCAAGGCCAAAATTAACACTCTCTCTTTTAGTGCCTGCAGTGGGGCACAGTCACTACGCAGGGACCCTATGCTAAAGTCCCAGTTTTGGGTAGGACTGTGCATCGTGGTACGAGCTCCATGCTATCAGTCCCCAGCCTTTCCCGGCCATCCTCACTATCCTACTTCCATCGTTTTGCCTTTCTCCCTCTTCTCCTCCCTGCCCTTATTTGTTTCAGGCTGTGTCCTGTTCCACGCTGCCTGGGCTGATGTCCCTGGAAGCCAATGTGACTGGAAAAATATCTCATCAACACTTTCATGAATGTTTTCAGCCTAACTGGGAGAGCGACTCTGTCATTAGGCATTAGGGTTTGGAACAGAGGGCTGAGCTGCAATTCCCAGCTATTTCATGTGATCATAATACAGAAGTGGCCCACTCAGCTTCTTTACTACTTGCAAGCCAGATGGAAAATCACTGAGTTTCTTTTCAGGGTAGGCTTTATCCCTATGAATTCGTTATCTAAAGATTAGACTAGTGAGTTCTACATAGGCATACAGTCTAAAACTACTCTGAGACTGAAGATGACAGCAGGTGTAGGAGCCAAAATTACGGATGTAATAACTCCCTATGGACACTACACATCCTGTTCACAGTCTTGCTCATTGGTTATAGGGAGTTTGGGTGCATGTAGCATTCAGCTGACTTGGGATTTTGCCTAAATGGGACTAAGCCTGTCTCCCCTTTCCATAAGGTCACTGCAGAGGTTAGCAGAGGTGCTTGGCTATTCTTTGCAATATGGGAGGGGCAGCTGCTAGGAGGCAGGGTGTGAGAAGAGCTATAGGATGCAGGCTGATACTTCTCCTTCTCCACTTGCTCCAAAGTAGTAAACCTCTGGTGACTTCTGTGGCAGACAGTAGATGCTAATGATTAGCTCCTGAGGGCTCTTAGGTTCAGAAGTCTGAAAAAATCCAGATGCAATGGAAGGATATCTTTTCTGAGTGATTTATAGACGCAGTTGATGCCATCAGCAAGCAGACTGCATTTCTCCTCTTTCAAATGTGTGGTAGTGAGGCATCTGTGGGAGTTTTAATGCTATGTGTGTGATGCTGCTTTTATTACGTCGTCAGATTGAATAACTGAGAACCCTTAAGTCTTACACAGATGCTAACAAGCATTTTCCGCAAAATATTCTATCTCTATGACTTTTAACCTAGCACCTCTCTCAGAGGTAAGAAAGTAATACTACATGGAACTGAAGTCTGATAGACCAACATAGAGAAAGAAGCAACTCATGTATTTATCCACAGAACAGGTACAGAACAAATTACGGTTACACTTAAACGTGTACCCATAATTTACCTAATGGTAAAGACAGCAATGTTGATAATACAGGCAGTATCTCTGAAGCCTGAAAGCACTCTCAAATTAGAAAGGTGCTTTAAGGGTACCAACAGTACCTGGGGATTCAGACATAACATTGTCATAGTTTCGTATCATGATAAGTCTGAGCTATAAATGGACAGTTAATGAGAAGGTAAAAGTGATAGATCCTGGAATTTTTTATGGTACACCAGAATAAAATATTGAAACTTTGCTCTTAAGGTTATCATTTCGGAGACTCGTGCTTTCTGATTTGGATTTTTATATCCTCTTCAGACTTACCAACACCTTTCAGAGTAGGATGGATCGAACTCCAAACTCCCACACTGCCTTTCCTCAGCCTTTGACCAATGGCAAACTCAAGATGAAGTAGCGGGATACCCTCCAGAACTAGCAAAATCAGGAAAGGGATCATGAAGGCTCCTGAAATGAATAAGAAAAAAATATTTCCTGTCAGTGAAATATTACAATAAAGTACAAACTTCAGTTACGTGGGCTTTTCAAATCGCAATTAATGGTGAGCATACTTGTGGAGACTTTGTTCTATTTTCTGAACAATGCTTTTGACTAATCTTATACATACACAGAGTGCCCAAGAGGCAAACCATATTGCATCTCTGATTCCAGGTAAGAATTCTAACTCTTTCCAAGTAGGAAAATAAACGCAAATTATACATTCCCAAGGTTAAACTTTGAAGGGGCCACCTTTGGATTCCAAATGAAGGACAGATAGCTACTTTGTTGGAATTACTTCCTCCCCCCCCAAAAAAAAGAAAAAAGATTATGGTTTTATAATTGTGAATCAGGCAAATTATATGGAGTAGTTAAGTGAACTAAGCAAGATGCCTAGAAAGATCAGGCAGGAGCATGGGCAGGGGTGGCTGCCAGCTGTTCAGCTTTGGATATGTGCTGACTTCTTCCCCATGTATGCAACAAAATAAAATAGAATGATAGAGGAAATTTGAAGAATGGAAACTGTAGTTTTGAATTCAAGGCAACTGAATGTTGTTTGGAAGCACTGAACTGCATGCTTGTCAGCTCCATGGGGTATCTTCATGATATCATATACACTACAGTTTTAGAAAGAATCATCATTGCAAACTCCTCATTTTCTCTGTGCTTCATTGAAGTCTGATAAAACAATATCATTGTTTTAAGCGGTCAATATTATAACGAAATCAGCTAGCCATGCTGTTTTACTTTCCACTGTAATAGAATTCAAATACTGCTAGTTCCTCATTTGTCTCTCACTGACATTTTGAAGAAATGCTAATCAAGATCTATACTAACCTGCAAACACATAAAATACAATTCAAAATGCTGAGCACTTTGGAAATGCACACGCCACTTATCTGGCTGAATGACTAATCTCTGATGCACCAGAAAACATATTTTTTTGTTGAGTCCAGTTGCCAAAGGTAGTTGTGTTGACATGATAGCCTCAGACTTCTGTAGACCAACCATCTCATTTAGCTCTACAAAAATTTCTTACTAAAAAATTAACACTTTTCAAAATCAGTGTAGCTTATCTCACATGGATTAAAAATTGGCTATCACTCTAAAAAAGGAAACTGACAGACTGAAGAGGTTTCAAAAGAGAGTCAGAAGAAAAATTCTGACTCAGGACATGCTTTTTATTAGTGAAAAACCGAAGGACTCAGCATTAATTATTATTTGTAGAGAAGATTGCCACGCTTCATCTGATTTTACATGCATTTTACATTTACATTTACCTTGGCTTCAGCAAGTTTGTACTCTACTGATACTCCACCCTATTTCTGTGCAAACAACATTTCTCCCAACCTTTTTATTCTTGCTTTCATAGATAACAGGATTTCTGCAGAGATGAGTGCTGACATCCGTTCCCCTACATCTTTATGGCTTCCATCCTATGTGGGAGGGTCAATGGAACAATTTCCTCACAGTCAGTCTCTGGCCTTTCACAGAGATTAATTTATTTATCAAAATATGGCATCACAAGGAGTCAGAAATGTGCCGTGTTCTATCTCACATGAGGCTGGCATACACTTTCCCTCTTGTTGCACTCCTTCCAGGAGTTCTCATGAGGGTAAGATGAGATATGGACAAAGTAGATGTGATTATACTGGCATGACTAAGGCAATTTTAGTTCCAGAGTATTTTCTCTGTTTCGAGCTAGAAGCCCAGGACATCTCCTTAGAGTCTGAAACCTGATCCCACAGAATCCATATGCCCCTACCATTTGCATCTTTTCTTTTCATCTCCTAGTTTGAATGTTGGCTAGGTCTCTGTTGTACAGCAGTCTCACTTCTCTCTGGTAGTAATATGGTAGTAATAAGTCCATAAGATGTATCTGTACAGCTACCTGATCCAATTATTACTCATGTGCACTCAGGGTAAGTCCTTGTCACTCTTTGAAACTCAACTTCCAGTGGTTTTAATATGTGCCTTGAACCTTAAGAATGGATGGACTGGCAATTAGTTCTGCTAATGTGCATTTGTTAACCATCTTTGCTGCTAATGGAGAGAGATCAGCTTTTTTTCTCATCAGGCAACAGTGAGATTTCTTAAGGACTTGATTAGAAATTCTCCCCCAGACAAGGATGTTGTAGCTTAAGGAAATATATGAACTTTATAATCCTTTCAACCTATGGCCACTTGTTTCTCATCATACCTGTCATGGAAAATAATCTTCTCTGGTAGCTATTATCTCTACTAGCAGAAGATAGGAAGATCAGGTAACTTCCTATGAAGCATTAGAAGTATTTATTTTAGAAAGCATTCAAAGGTAGTATCAACTTTTCACTTTAAATAGAAAACATGTTGATTGATGTTTTGTTTTGAACTCAATTTTTCCATGGTTGAGGCATGCTATCATCTATCTTACCTAAATGCAAAATGCACCTCTACTCACTGCAGTCTAGCAGTCTCATAGACATTATGCCTCAGTCTCCAGGATGGAGAGGTTCGGGAATAGCGATGTCTCTACATAATCTACCTCTCCCTGTGGACAGCAGTGTATCAAATATTGCTGCAAGACTCTAAAAATGGAACTGTCTTCTGTGGTGACAGGAGGCACCATGAGAGTTCTGTCAGCCTCCATGGCTTTCCTGAGTGCTCCAGACATTTACAGAAGTGTCATAAAAGAAGACTTTAAACATGACAAAACTTCTGATAGAGCAATCAGGTGAAGGAACTCCATGGCCTTCCTCATGTAGCCATAAAAAGGGGAAAGGATGCCTTGCAAGGAGTCATCTATCATACGAAAAAGATGTGCGATCCAGCTGCATACTCACAGCCTACTCAGCTTCCCTCCTACCTTGGGATCCCCAGGAAATAAATTGGGGGTTCTGGGGTTGACACAAATGAAGAAAGTAAGGCTCTGCCCACCCCTTTCATTATCATGGACATACATACTTGCAGTGCACAATCTATATCCATATGGAAACTAATACAACCGAAACACTTCTAGTTTGAAGAACTAGCCATGTATACCATCGTAGCAACAGTGATCAAAAAATGTAAAGTGTGCTGTGTCAGAAATGGAAAAATAAGTAACATTACTTATATTTAGCTATAGGAATGTTGGTATGAGCGTATTTTCAAGAGCAACAAAATGCCAATTCTCAGTTATGCACATCGCTTTTTTCTCTTTTCGTTGAATTGGCATTCAATTGTAACAGCCAACTCAGAAATACAACTCTAGCATACTTTCCATTTCTCTCAGTTTTTTCTCAATCTTTCTGAAATAACCTGTCTGAGAAAAAAGGGACAAGGACTTTGCAGAGCAGCTACACGGGAGATACAAAAAAAATCAGTGCTTTTTGAGCTGTCATATTTTTATGAACTTGACAAACAACCTAGTAATCTGATAATAAATCTCGTATAAATGTATATAAACTATAACTAATCTTTCCTGTTTGAAACCATTACAGCTGAGATATTGGATTCTAATCCTGGTTTAGTATCATACTTCAAAACACCTAATATTTGAGTTGAACATCTGTAGTGCTATTACTCATTTTTTGCTTAAATAAGACGTGTAATCTAAGATTTTCTAGTGTAAAATAGAAAACATTATTATTGCTTTCACATATTTTCTCGTAAGGGGAACACAGCTAAACTTCAGGCTAAGTTGTTTTCTATACTGCCATCTTCTTCGAGTTCAGCTGCAGTGGTAGTATCAGTTCCAGAGAGGAAACTCCACTGTTCAGCCTGCTGAGGTCATTATTGGCTCTTCATTCAGTGTCTCATGCATGGAGGTGAAAAAGTTCTCCCTGACACAGTAGAAATGTTTATGGCAGACATATGCTAACTGTATACTTAAAGACATTTTTTTGTATTGATGGTTTAAACATTAAAGTTACATCCTCTTTTTTATAATACTCACCAGGGATGAAACAAAAATGTTTGACAGTTGATTAAATGACATGTTGCTCAATAAAGATTAAACAAAAGCCATGTGTAATGTCAGAGATAGCTATCAAATGAAAGGAAAATTCGATTTCATTATGCTGGTGAAAGCACTGAGGCAAACACTTGCCTGTATGTTGTGTGTATATTGAAATCAAGTTTGCCTGTGGTAATGATATATTTTACAACTTTTAAGCCAAGAATTATTTTTAAAAGGAGAAAATATGCTTCACTCTACTATTTTCTACCATGCTAAATAGTCCATTTTTTAAAAATACAAATGTGTAGTCTATGACAATAAAAGTAAATAAACTATGTAGCCACCAATTTGTTTTTGTATATTTGGGTATCACAGTGTTAAAACACTCCATCATAATGTTGTGTGTAGGAAAATGAAGCCCTCAAATATTTATAGGTTTAAGTCCAAATATCTGAAAATAAGGGCTGTCTCTACAACTCAGACAGTGTTCTTAACTACCTTCAGCATAGTCAGTTTGGAGAAAAAATAATCTTCATCAAACTCAAACTACCACCTGGGTAAATTCTCTACTTCACTATGCTCCATTTATGTTTCCTGAGGGTTATAAAATGCACAAACACTGACTGACGTACTAGGTGGGCATACAACCTAATCTGGGAGAAGTCCTTGCTGAAATAAATACTATCTACACTCTTGCTACTGGACCCTACAGGTGCTAAATAGCTCTGAACTTTAAATACTGTAACTCACATATTAAAAAGAAAAAAGTTAAGATTGCAAAGCCAACCACTCAGAAAATATTTTCATTACAGTTGTCTATGCAGCCTTGATTCTGCACATACCTTACGAGATGGCCTTTAATTATGTGATCACATATAAATTTTTTTCATCCTCTGCAGACTGTGGATGCTATTTACTCAATATATTTTTTATTTATTTATCTCTCCTCTTAATGCATGGCCAGAAGCCTTCCACAGTCATATCCAAGGTGCTCTTTAGGGTTCTGATGAAGTAACTGGCATGCATGCTTCACATTAGTTAACATGGAAGAAGGTGCATAACATTGCTGTTTTCCTCTACCCTGCTAGAGACTCATTTGTGGCGTATCTAAGGGTTACATAAATGCAGAGATGAATGAATCTTCTTAACCTCACCCCTTTGGCGTAGAAAGTGATATCCACATTCTAAATGTTGAGTGACAAAGATTAGGGCAAAATTTGCCTAAAATGCCTAGGATATGCTGATTTCCAACCGGAGGCAGCTGAAGCCAGACTTTATGAGTATGTGTTCATTCAAAGATGATGCAGAGAGCTGCATCTATTGGTTATTTCCTATGCTGTGAACACGGCTGAATGGCAGTTGGAGACATACAAACCAGAATATCTTGCTAGGCAAAAAATTTCTCAACACCAAAATATCTTCAAAAATGAGAACTTCAAGATCTGTTTTTACAATACAGATAGTTTAACGTGTTCTAATTCAGAGCCAATTCAGAGCCATGCCTCCAAAAGACAGCAAAGAGCCATTCTTCTCTGACTGCAGGGGAAAAGTGGGGAAGAGGAGGCCACTGGTCACCCAGACTGTGAGGAGCAGTAGTGAGAAGGTGGCAGCGGTGGCAGGAGGTAGACTTAGACCTCCTGGAAGAGCCTGAGGAGCACTATACAGCACAGAGAGAGGAGGGATTACGCAGTAGATCTCCATCCTCATGTGTGATGAGGATGAGGAATCCTTTCTAAGCAGCCATGGGAAAGACATTGTTGCTCACTATTATGTATTGATATGAGTTACAGCATATTTCAGACGTTCTGCAGAAGAATTGATAGAGAAAGCTCTTCTAGCCTTTGATTTTCAAGTCTGGCCGTATGGACAGATGTCTGTACAGTAACTTTGATCCCAGAGTCAGCTTTCTTGCTGCATGCTGCCTTATGACTTCTGCCTCAAATTTGAGTGAGAAAGTCCCAGGGAAGCAAGGAGCAGGGAGATTTGATAACTGCTGTTAATGTTCCTGACCAAGGACAAGCCACAAAATAGTGAAAGGGAAAAATCATCTCTGTCAAAGGATGAATTAAAATACAGTACTAATACACACACAGAACATTCATAAATCTTCACTGACATCAACCGGAAGACTATAATCCATACAAAGTTCTTTGCATGTGTTGGATGTTTATTTTTCAGCTGCATTTTATAGTGCTAGAGTGAGAGGCAAAGGAAGGATAGGTGGAAAAGTAGAAAGCATCTATAAATCAATATTGCAAAATACTGCACTTTTTAAAAATAAACAGAAGGAGAGTGAAAGTCCCACCTGAGAAGCCAGTGAGTGCCATGAATTTTTGACATATTTATTCACTTTTTGAAATCAGAATTGTCACACATGGAAAGGGAGTTACAATTTTTTTGGCTGACTTGTGACTTTTTGTCACAAGAGTTTTCAGTGCTGCAGATGACCTTCAGTTTACACTGCCAACCCTAAGCACCAGCCCATGTTATAAAAATCTTAATATTAAAAGCATCCGTTTCTGCAGATGAGCTGAGTAATCTGCAGTTAAGTGCCCCTAAATTTGTATCAATAACTCTCCAGCCAGCCCTCTTTACTCCCCATTTTAACTAGGAATAGCAATTTTTAAAAATCTCATTATGTATATTTAACACCAAAGTGCTTCAAAATACCAATCCTTAAGCCCAAAACCCTTTTAAGATCAAACCATTTTCAAGATCAAGCATCCCAAAGGAACAAACACCATTTATACATATACTAGAGTGAAATGCAGATGAAAAGTAGATAGTGAACAGAACAGATTGTCAGAAAACTGCCTGGGGTGTGGCAAAGTCCCAGTAAATAAGCTTGGGTTGCATGCAACAGCCCCGGTTTGTCAACAGGACTCAGCATGCAACCCACTCCTGGACTGCCTGAAAACACTCGCTATCATTGCAACTGTGAGGAACATGCACAGATGAATTTCTCTGTCAATCCATCCAATTCCAGTCTGTATTCAGCTTTTACCCTGGAATATGTTAGATAGTTCTTCCTAAAAGAAGTATCAGGTACAAGACAAACTTAAACAAGTAATACTGGTTTGAGGATGATAACAGACATAGCGTAATATTTATGGTGTCACATAATTTTTAAGCAATGGTTTAGCTCAAAATCTTGCTTTAAAAACAAAGAGTAAACCAAAGAAAGAAAACATTTAATATGGCCTTTCAGTCCTAAACTGAACCCTAAGAAGTCATAGCAAATCTTATGGTAAATAGTTCACACATAGATCTTAAAGGACTTAATACCACAACTGCTAAAAAAAATCAGGTACTCTTAATAGCAACCATTTTTGTGCTGTTACTTCTGCTGTCATAAATCACATGCACACTGACACTACAGCTGACACACAGATCAGTCCAAAACCAATAAAAAAACAAAGAAAAGATCATTTGAGATCATGATCAGAATCATACTTCCAAGCAGTTTATTGATACATTAAAATATACATATATAGAGATGTATCTGTAAAGTAACATCGGGTTTAAATTGATAAAATATACTGTTTAGATAACTGCAAGACTGCTTAGATCAACCATGTGTCCCGATTCTTATATGACTAATAAATCTCAATGCATGTACCTAACCTGTGAAATAACCTTCTCCATTAAACAGTCTTCTAGAGATAAACATCATTATTTTTATAGGAACTGACAGGTTATAAACAAAGTATGCATTCCTTGTACCCCCAAAGAGAGATTAAAGATAGATTATAGCCAAATTAATCAAGATATATTAAAGACATACCTCCTCCATGGCTCTGACAGAGATATGGAAATCGCCATACATTTCCTAAGCCCACACAAAACCCTACACAGGTCAGCATATACTGAGCCTTGTTATCCCATTTTGGTCTTGAATCTGCCTCTTCTTTTTCAAGGACCTCCAGTTCTGCATGGGAAGGTATTCTGTCATCCAGGTCAGGATTGGGTAACTGTAACTTCACCATATTTCAAATTTCCTGTCTGGAAAAGCTGCCCTAGCAAGATGTTTATGAAACAGGCAGCTAGTTAGAAATTTGCACAAAAAGGGACCATCTAATTGCTGTCTTCAGCTATATATAGTGAACCTTTGGCACTAAACTTGAAAGTGCAGACTTGTGGTAAAAAGAAGTGTCAGCAAATCATTCAATTAACCAAGTCAGCTCTGACACTTATTAATGCTTTATCTGTCAAGGTTTTATGGAACATTCTGTTCATCTGCTACAAGACATCGATTTCAGTTAATGTAATTTAGGAGATAATTTGGCTATAAACTGTAGTCACCCTATAAGGTTATGAAACACCCCTAGCCACTCCCTTGTTTAAGCTCACTTGAAATGTATATATAACCCTAACAGATATGGAGTAAAGAGATTTCACTGGCCTCAGACCTAACATAGAGGTTTCAGACTACTTTTTGTCAGGAAGGCAAGCTGCGTGTGAATCCCTATCACATTCCGTTTCCCATGGTGTATGCTTACAAAACTGTATTTTTTGTCATAATCACTGAAACATGTTCCTCCTTCTCTGTCAGATATCTTATTCTATTAAATGCTGTGACCAAAAGGGAGGGAGAATAAAAGTGATTACAAAATCTGACCTTTACATTCATAAATGTAATCTATTTACACTAATACCTCTAACCATTACAGGACATGGACTGAAGAAGGCAGATATCTTCCTTATACATAGGCTTGAAACAAAAGATCCCTTCACCTTCCTAATGACTTTATGATATGTTAGTCAAAAATGAAGAAGAAACACCTGCTAATAAGTACACAGGTACTACCTGTGCTCCTCATTCTTTCAGTATGATCCAGTTCTGTTTGTACCTCACTGTTACCAAAAGGTAAGTACTTGCCACTGAAAACTGTATATAAAATCTAATACAGTATACTTAAGAAGCAGGAATTTTATTTCAGCTAAGCCCTAGAGGTTCATTAGATAGGATGATACAGGGTGATCAAAATAAAGAACTAAAAGGGACCTTGTAAGCCACTGAGTCTTGCCCCTGCCAAAGAAGACAACACATCATGGCATCCCTTTGTAACCTTATCATGCTGATTCTAAATAGACATTTTTGTGCTCCCTATTACTGAAAGGCTGGTCTAGAAGTTTGTGCCTGCTTTCTGTTTTTAAGAAATTAGCTTTGTTTCTACTTCTTATATCTGAGAAATTTGATTTCTAACCATAATAC
This sequence comes from Dromaius novaehollandiae, assembly GCF_036370855.1. Lineage (NCBI taxonomy): Eukaryota > Metazoa > Chordata > Aves > Casuariiformes > Dromaiidae > Dromaius > Dromaius novaehollandiae. The sequence continues at coordinate 70,299,312 of NC_088099.1, read as the reverse complement.
ATGCATGGCCAGCTCATAGTCAGTTGTATTTATGACAGCCACAGGTTAGTGCAAATGTGACCCTTAAGTTTAAACAGTTTTGCAGCTGTATTTCATCTCAGCCTTAGTTTTGATAGGCTAAACAAAGCAAGGTATTTTAGTTTCTTCCCTAAAAAAGGCTCTCCATTCTCTCTTGAATAGGTAAGTTACAAAAAAAAGAGTCTTCATCCTTGACACAGGCATCTAGAACTGTACGCAATAAAGCAGATGGATTTTCCCTGTGCCTTGTAATCAGGTGTTAACATTTCCCTAACTTTACCTGAAATGCCTCTATTAATCTACCTAGTAATAGCACTTGCTTTTTTCACGACCCATGAGTTCTGTGAATTAATTGCCTCCTGATTAACCACTAGACCAAAGCCTTTCTTCTCCTTAGGCAGTTCCAAACAAAGATTTCCTAAATGCAGCAGAATATCTTTTTCTAAGTTACCAATTTCTAAATTTCATCCAATTTCTATCACTGCAGTACACTGACCTACTTAGTTCTTCCTGAATGATACTCTACTTCTCAGCATTCACAATGCTGCTGAGATTGTGTCATGAGTCTCTCATTAGCATGCTATTACTATTTGTCCTTAGTTATTAGTGGAAGAATGACAAAAGATCCATTCTTAAACTGATCCTTCAGGAACTGCATTAGTAACTTTCCTCAGGATCATCATTTCTACTTTCAGCACATCTTATCATTATCAGATTTTTACCTAGTTCCTTATCCATTTTGTAACTCTTACGTAGCTCAACTAATATATTCCATTGTGATAAAGTGACAACTGCTTTACTGGTCCAAAAAGACTAGATATATTGTACTTTCTTTGTCTAGAAGAAGCAATTTTCACCTATAAGTGGTAACAGAGAACTTTCAAATTGCAGCTCTTCAACTTTCATTTCTAAGACATTGACCTATTGGCTGTTAGCAATACAAGAAACTGTATGCTCCAGGAACTCAAAACTCACCTGAGTTATTATTCTGCCTCCTGAGTCAAAGGAAGATAATCCTAGCAGTCATGTTGTAGGGAACACCCTCCTCTAATTTATTTCTTGATATCTCTATATTCCCTGACCTGTGGGCAAGCTTTAGTTCTATAGCTTTGCAAAGCCATATATAAACCTCTTTCAAAAACTGAAATGGATCATGATTTCATGGTGTCTTATAGCAAGGACATCTTACAGCAAAGACAAAAACATCTTATAGCTGTGAACTAATGAGTCTATGTAATCATAAATCCTTGACAATAAAGACTCCATATAGAATTTATTAATGCTAAAATAGCATGCTTCTGTTTAAACAACACAAGTTGACACAGAAGGAATGAATGTAACTTCCTTTGGAAATCAAAATATATGAGGACACTTCAATAGAGTATGAAAGAAAATTGCACTTGTGTTGGGATGCTACGAAAATTTATCTGTGCTAAGAGTTTCATGTGTAAGCAATTTATATCAGGATCCAAAACACACTTCATATTGTGTTCTACGGAATTAATTCAAAGTGTAAATCTGGAGGAGCTTATCTTACTTTGGGTAATGCTAGGTTCCAGTGATTGTTAGCTATCTAGCAGTTGTTAAATATTTGCACAAGCAAATATGCTGGTATAGCATCTAGCTCCAATTTCTTTATCAGTGTAATTGCATGGCTAACAATCTTGAAAGGCACAGCGTCTTTTTCTGGAGGATTTGAAGTAACAATGACACCAGCTCTAACATGATCTGTAATTGCACGGAGGGGTTGTCTATATTGCCACCCTGTGGATTGGACCGAAGAAGTTACCACACACAGACTGTTCTGCAGGACCTGCTTATGCATGCTTTTTCCCTCTAATGTAGCATGACATATCTGAGATTTCAACTTTCATTTCTGGAGAAAGACATTGAGCTATTGGCCATTAGCAAGAAACTGTACGCTCCAGGAACTCAAAATTCACATGGATTATTATTCTGCCTTGTGTATGAGAGGAAGGTAATCCTAGTAGTAATGTTGCAGGGAACATGAGATAGTCATCTCAGATTTTACACAGATTTTCTCAGATAACCTCAGATTTACTCAATAACATCTCAGATTGTACTGAGGGAAAAGCATCATCGGATTAATTCACACTTATTGTAGTGCAAGACTGTGCAGTCAAACACAGAACCATTGCTACACAGTCACTTGCATACTCACCAGAGCCTTTTGCTTTGCTCTAAAATATACTCCTCCTTCAGGTTATGCAAGGCTTAAATTCGTCGTGTTTCGCAGAGTTTGTTATGCCTAATGAACCTCTATGAAATGAATCCTTTCACAATATAAGCTGCTAAACAAGGCATATTTTGCAAATTGCAAATTGTAAATGCAGGAGAAAATGGATCTTACATTTAGATTGGACTATTATTGGTAAAACATTTCTAATGACATCTTTATGTTCTTGCCTACTACTCCCATATTTTTAGCACACTAATTTTTCACAAGTTAAAAGAGGGTATACAAAAAAGTAAGCCAACTTGTCTATAAGTAACTCATAATTTTATAGAAACATGGTTAAAAAGGAGGCTTCTCCCACATACATTTTATTGGAATATGCATATATAGATATGTACAGATATTTGGAAGAGTATGGGTATATTACTTTGTTAGATGAAAATGATTCAAGATATTATCTCCACATTAGCAATTGTAGTCTACCACAAAAAGAGGCTGCTGTTCAGGATTTAGAAGGAGGGGTCTTTCTTTTGACCATGTGTCTCAAAACTGACTATTTCATGATGCTATTTAAATTAATTTGATACCACTACTTTGCAATGATCGAGATACTGTGTATAAAAATTAAAGTCTCACGAAAGGACTGAAATTCCAAATGGGCCAGGGAACATTGAACCTGTGTGTTTTCAGAACCTGCCTGAACAAACAGTCAAATTCTTGACTGGATAATAGCATTGATAAATCACTATCAGTATGTCACCTCACAAGGTGATGAAGATACAAGTAAAGAGTATGAAAGGGAGGCAGAAGCAAAGAAAAAAGTTGCAGTAGAAGGATACCACAGACATTAATCAAAATAAAAAGAAGGGGGGAAATAAAACAGGTTACACATCAGCACTAAGCTTCTTAAAGACTTCTTTTTCCCTCTATGTTTAAATAGCTGGGCTCCCAACAGGAGCATAGCTTCCCTTTGAGTAAAAATAGGCATGTCCAGGCCATGCTTTTACCTGCCCTTTAGAGGCGGAGGCAGCAGCCGGCACTCCACGACCAGCTCCCATTTTGGCATTCAGGAGACCTCCAAGCCTGCCTTTGGTGATGGCCTGAGCTCCATGGAGACCTGACCCTGGTTTAGCAGCAGTGCTTGGCAGCGCCGTCGTTGTTCCCATTAGCGCGGTGCCAAGATGGGCCCCGGAAGCCCCTGTTCCCACCAGTCTGTCCCCGGAGAAACCAGACACTCCCTACCCCTGTCCAGCTGGGAGCCGGGAAGCTCCTTCATTTTAAGGAGTAAGAGCTGATACTTTTGAGGGTGATCGCTTTCCAGGGGCCTTGAAGCAGCGTCACAGAGCCGGGGGGAAAACTTTGACCCAGCCGCCTGCAGTCTGGCAAACTTACTGCCAACAACACACTCGGCAACCTCAGTCACGGGGACGCTGCTGACGCCTCCTTACGGCCTTCACAGGAGCCACAGCCAGCGCCTGGGACAAGGGGAAGACAAGGAGTGGGACAAGCAGGGCAGAAAAGGGGCTGGCCCCGCAGGGCCCCCCTGGAGGGGAGGCAACAATGAGGAGCCAGCCAGGCGCCAGGCCCTGGCTGGGGAGGCGGGGGAGTGCAGGGACCCCCAGGACAGGCCCAGGACCGGGCCTGGCGTGAATGCTGGCCCGGCAGGCGGCAAGGGGGAGGGAGACGGCAGCAGGCAGGAGGGGGCTGGGGGTGGCGTTGCCAGAGCACGAGGAGAGCGGCTGAGGGAAGCGAGTCAGAGAGCTGCTGCGCAGTGGAAAAGTGTATAGCTGAGGCTCTTTTCCGCAGGCCCAACCTGACTGACACTAACAGCCGCCCCAGGAGAGGGTGGGGCAGGGGCAGGGGCCAGACCTGCCTCACCCTCCGGGGGGTCTTCACGGCCAGCAGGGCTGATGGGCAGCTGGCAGCAGCAGGTCCCCAGCAGTTTTGGCTCAGAAAAGAGGTGCGACGACAGGCCACCTCCCTTCCTCCCCTGGAGGTGTAGGGGGGCCTGCCACCCAGCCGGAGACCCACCACCCAACTCCTGACCTTGCGTTGGGCCTCTTCGGGCTGGCCCTGGCACCTGCAAGCCAGCACAGCTCATTAACCCTGCAGAAAACTACTCCCGCACAGAGAAGGCCGTGTTTCTCTCTGAGGTGGAGGAATTGAATCGACCGACTGAAGCACCTGACTGGGCCATCTGTCATCTTCTGGCCTCCTTCAACGGCCAAAGGGCACCGCAGTGGGTAACCTCTTCCACTGGATGCTGTGAAGGGGAGGACAAGGAGAAGGTGTGAAGGAAGGCAGGGAAGGTGTCTTCTTTAGAAAAAAAATAATAATTTCTTTAGTTTAAAGTCACAGAGAGAAGCAGCGAGCAGAAGCAATGTGTGGTTTTCATCCAGTCCTAGTTTCAGGAATGAAATGCAATATGGTCCTTTCTTTTTGATCCCATCGTCTCTGGTACGACATAGGACAAGTCTGTAATTCTTCAAATATTTTGGGAGTGACATTCATGGAGCATTAGAGCTAAAGGCAGTATAATCATAAATGCCAAGTTTGTTCTGTGATCTTGCTCAGCGGCGTCCCAAACTGTTCCAATTAACTACATTATTTTCCAACTTTTTTAGTTTTGTAGCAGATACTTGTATGAAATCTCTTGTTCTAGGGATTCTATAGCATTGTCTCACCAGAGTTAATTATACTTTTTACAGTCAGCTTGTACTGCTCAAAACAACATATACAGTAAGCAGAATTAGTCTTTGTCTAGTTTTAGTCATTTAACCTTTTTTGCACCTATACTTCACATGGAAAGAACATGGAGGTCTGCATGTGTCTGTGAAGAGTTGAAAACAGTGCATGGACAGCTAGTGTAGAAGCACATACCCTTGCTTCTGTGATAGAAATGGCAGAATAAACAAGTTGCCTACTTCCACATTTCCAGGTTGGCTGGTGTGTCTGTGTACCTGGGTGAAATGATTTCCAGGCATCAGTTTAGGTAAGAGCACTACATTCTTTCCTTCGTTTTCCTCTACCATGTTTAGCTGATACTCACTTTCTCATCTCTATGCAATAAAATATACAGCATTATTGGGATGGGAGCCAGGTTGTTCCTGGTTACTACTTGGAACATGTGAATTTCCTCTAGAAATAAAAGTTTTATGTAATATACTTACCTTAGACTGTGACAGAACTGGTTATGTTTAAGAGTTTTAATAATCAGAGTATTATTATAACCATGGAATAATTCAGGTTGGAAGGGGCTTCAGGAGGTCTCTAGTCCAACCTCCTGCTTAAAGCAGGGTCAGTTATGACATCTGACCAGACTGCTTATCCAGTCAGGTCTTGAAAACCTCCAGGAATGGGGACTGCACAAACTCTCTGGGCTACACGTTATAGAATCACAGACTCACAGAATAGCTGATGTTGGAAAGGACTTATGGAGATCATGTAGTGCAACCCCACTGCTCGAAGCAGGGTCAACTAGAGCAATTTGCTCAGGGCTGTGTTGTGTTAGGTTTTGAGTATCTCCAAGAATTCACAACCTGTCTAGACAACCTCTTCCAGCGATCAATCACCCTTATAGTAAACAATTTTTCTTATGTTTAAACAGAATTTCTTATATTTCAATTTGTACCCATTCCTTCTTGTCTTGTCACTGGGCACCACTGAGAAGAGTCTGGCTCTGTCATCTTTACTCTCTCCCATCAGGTATTTGCACACATTGATAAGATTCCATGAGCCTCCTCTTCTCCAGGCTAAACAATCCCAGCTCCCTCAGTGTGTCATTGTATGACAAATGTTCCAATCCCTTGATCATCTTTGCAGCCCTTTGGTGGACTCACTCCAGTATGTCCATGTCTTTCCTGTGCTGCAGAGCTAAAAACTAGACACAGTACTCCAGATGTGCTCTTGCAAGTGCTGAGTAGAGGGGAATAATCACCTCTCTCGAACTACTGGCGATGCTCTTCCTAATGCAGCCCAGGATGATGTTGGTCTCTTTTGCTGCAAGGGTGCATTGCTGGCTCATGTTCAATTTGTTGTCCACCAGAACTCCCAGGTCCTTCTCTGCAAAGCTGCTTTCCAGCAGGTCAGCCTCCAGCCTGTACTCGTGTGTGGGATTATTCAGCCCCAGGTGCATGACTTTTCATTTCCATTTGATGATCTTCATGAGATTCCTGTTTGCCCATTTTTCCAGCCTCTGGAGGTCCTACTGAATGGCAGCACAACCATCTCCTGTATCAATAACTCCTACCAATTTTGTATCATCAGCAACCTTGTTGAGGGTCACTCTGCCATCACCCAGGTCTTTAATGAAGATAGTAAACAGTATTGGTCCCAGTATCAACCCTGTTCTCCAGATGGACATCATTCTGCTGATCACAACCCTTTGAGCCCCAGCCATTCAGCCAGTCTGCAGTTCACCTCGCTGTCCATTTAACTAGTCCACATTTCATCAGTTTTTCTGTGAGGATATAATGGGAGACAGTGTTGAAAGCATTACTGAAGTCAAGATAAACAACGCTCACTGCTGTCCCTCATCCACCGAGCCAGTCATATCATCACAGAAGGCTATCAGGCTGGTCCCTTCTTAAATCCATGCTGACTTCTCCCAATCACCTTCCTGTCCTTAGTATGTCTGGAAACAGTTTCCAAGATTATTTGCTCCATCACCTTTCCAAAGGCCAAGGTGAGGCTGACTAGCCTGTGGTTGCTTGGATTCTTCTTGCCTTTCTTAAAGATAGGAGTGACATTTGCTATCTTCCACTCCTCAGGAACCTCCCCCAGTCTCCATGATCTTTCAAAGGCTGTCAAGAGTCGCCTCACAAGGACATCAGCCAGCTCCCCCAGCACTCATGGGTGCATCTCATTGGGTCCCATGGACTTCTGTATGTCCAGTTTGTTTAAATGTTCCCTAACCTGATCCTCCTCCACCAAGGTTTGCTGCCAGCGCCCTAGGCCAAAAAAGAGAAACAACCTTGCTCATATACAGAGAGGGTATTGAAGTGGAGGCCTGTGGGAAGCAAAGGTTGTATGATGGGCCTTGTGTGATGAGTAAGGTGGGGAAGATATAATAGAAGTGAGGCGGAAGAACATTTAGAGGTCCTTTCCCTGACAGCTTGTCCCTGGCAAAATCTGCTTGGACATAGCCCACAAAAGCAAATCCTTTTGTGGGCTACCAATGCACAAAATCCTTGACCAGCTCCACCAAGAAGGAGCTCTGAACCCCAGGTTCTGGAAAAGACTCAGAATCCCCAGCCCAGGGGGCTCTAATAGTCATATTTGAATAAGAGATAAGCTGGCAAAATGATCCAGAGTCACTTAGGTTTAGGGCTAATATTCAACAGCAGGTGGTTACAGAGTTTACCCTGCCAAAAAACATTCTGTCGATCTTTAACTGGGTCTGAAGTTTTATGCTCTGTTGTTCTCAAACTCTACCTGATAAATAATCAAAAGAGGCAGCTCCTCAGCTGGCATGATTTGGTTTCCTCTGTGTGCTTCAAGGCTGCAGTCATCAGCACCACAGCAGTTCACGTAGGGTTACCTGGAAGGCTTTGGGGAAGTCCAATAAACTTTTGAGGTTAAATCTCTTTCCATACAATTGTAAACTTCTCTAGATAAGACAGAGATCCTCTTGCGTTGGCAAGTATCACTGCAAGGTACAAACAGAACAGCACTGAGCTGTGATTGGAACTCTGTTTTAGGCCACTGAGAAAGCAATAGAGATAGGATGTCATATACAATGACTTCCACATGCATTTCATTCTGGAATTGTTTTATGGTGTCAGGAAATTTTCTTGAGCAATCTGGCATACCTGGAAATAGCCAGAGTCTATTGTGGAAGTAACAGTCCTTAGCTGCAAAATAATTAAAGGGAACAAGCTATGAACATCACGTCTGTTATAGTGCATCCAGACCAGAACTGACATTGATTCTCATGCAGTACTTTTCTCCTTTTTCTCTTCTAGGAACAGACATGATCCTTATTTTTTGTTATATATTAAAAGTTTGTGTAATACTTCCTTCAGCTTTGTATATAAAAATTTCAGTGGAACAATATCAGCTCCAACAGCATCACCTTCTTTGTTTTGTTCTTGTTGATGTGGTGTTTGTTCCTTACTGTTGCGCTGCATACATTTGGGAGATCTCAGAAATGTTGCTGTCATGTTCGAAGAATGTTTTTCATCTTTGCGCTTTGGTGGAAATTTCAAGTAGGGTGCACAGGTCTAGAAATATTTCTGTGAACATCATGAAATTATTTGGTCTCATGATGGCCAACACAGATCTGTATTTCTTAGCCAGTAAGGTGCTATTGCTTGGATCTTTCTCACCACATGCATCTCTTCTCCAGAAGGCAACACACCATGTTGACAGTTGTAGATTGTTGCTGTGATGTTCATTAAGCAATGAACAGTGTTCTTTAATCAAGGTTTCTACTGTTTTCTTTTCCAATACTGTTGTATACATGGAAATGCTGCTAGGTTCCTGAGCTACATCCGATTCCTACATACGGTCTTTGTATAGAGGTCTACTACAACATCCAGTTTGATGCAGATAAATTCATTCTGTCTTAGTAACTGAAAAAGATATTATTTCTTGTCTTTCTTATTATTACAGTCCAGTCATGTCTGGACCAGAAAGCCCTGACTGCGTGGCATAATAGTTGTGTGCCAAAGGCGGTTACAACAACCTAAAATGGCCAGTTAGGCTGCTGGCTCGCCAAGCGACCAGCCACAAGGGGGAGGTAGTATTTTATAATATGAAGCACCAGCCAGTTTTGCTGAGGGTTTTGTTCTGTGTAAATCAATCTTAGAAGTGAGATGTCTAAGAAATACAAACCTGCAGGAGCAGTTATGAAGGGAAGGGTGAAGAGGTGTTTTTCCAAAAGTTGGACACTTGTCCTGACTGAAATGAAGTTGGAACACCTGCCCAAGAGCACATGACAGTGAATGACAATCACAGATGGCTCACAGTCCCTCTGCACTCTTGAAACTTTTCCCCAGCCACTTTGTTTTTGGAGGTGGCATTTCCCTTCAGTTGTTTGTTCCCATTAATATATACAGTAGCTAGCACTTTTAGGGCTAATTTACCAGTAATGTTTGGTCTTTTTACTTTCTCCTGTGGCTATCCTGTGGCCACTTTCTCCAGTAGCTAATCTGTAATTAGTATTACTGCACACCTTCTTCTACAGCAGCTTCTCTGATGGTGATACCTTGCAAGTGGGATTATATGTAATCACTGCACTTGTCCTTTAAGAATAAAGTTGTAGGCCACCACCTTTAGTGCTGTTGTACAACAGCCTATCACACTTACAGGCTGGGAGGTGTAACCATTTTTTTAACTGCCCTTCTGTATGCATCCTTTACATTTGCATACTCTGCCAAGTATAGGAGTCTCAGCACTGTGTAGGTGTTCAGAGTTGCAAGCTTTTTGTAAAGGTTTTGACAGAGCTTTTCTTGTGTTAGAAAGCCAAGACTCAAGTTTCAGTGTTAACTCAGATTTAGATGTTGCTATTCAGGGGTCGATTTTCAGTACAGGATATTTTTCAGAGTAGGAGGCCTTGGCCAGCTCTGAGTCCCAGGAGATTGTATTTTTTTCCTAGGATGCTGAATGATGAGTTGTAGTGATTTTATATTCTCAGAGCAACCAGGTATAGCTATAAAGCCTCTTTGTCACCAATTAATAGGCCAAACTTTTGTTACCCTGGCAGTCAATATCTGTGAAAAGAGTATTAAGATGATTGATAGGATTCTGATGGATCTTTCAGTTTCTCCAAGTGAGTTGATTTCAGTATTAAGATCGTTGTGTGTTCTTTGATACCATCCAGTACCCCTTTTGCCAGCCATAATTTATAGAGTTCTGCTAATACCAAGCCTCTGAGGGTCTTTTAAACTTGTTTGATCTAAGACAGGTGCTGAGTTTTTACTTATTTCCTTCATCTTCTTCAAAATACATTTACATGTTATCAGTTTCAAAGGCCAAGCTGTCCACTTTTCCAATATTTAGAAACTCCCTCATGCTGACAAATGGTTTCTCATTCTCCCACTTAGACTTTATTGCTTGAATATACTGTTGCACAGACTTGTGCATAGAGTGTTTGTTATTTTATTGGGATCTTTTGCATACAGTAATGCTCACGTGGGGAATAGGATCAATGTTGCAGACTTCCTTGTAGTGGTGTCTTCAGCGAGATGGAATGAGACTCCCCAAGCTGTTGTCCCGGTGAATTCTTACAATCCAGCTGAGCTCAGCACTTATGTTACCACTACAGTTTATGCATGATCAGATTTTATTGATTATCTATATATGAAATGTAGCCTGACTATGAACAAAAGACTGTCCTATATGCCCATTCTTGCATAGGCAGGAATATTTTCCACTGACTACTTAATATTATCTGTGTATGGTTTGGTCAGTCCCTTCAGCCTGGGGGATTCCCTGGGCCCGCTCTGGATTCCTCTGTCCTAGAGGGTTAATCATTACATCTACAAACATACAGATAGTGTCTATCAATTGGTCTGTGAAAAGCAGGAGCTCCCTGGAGCGATCTCTGGGACTGCCCCAGTCTTCTGGGAGAGCTCCTGTACCAATTAGTGAGTTGTTTTGTTGTGAAGTGGCTAGCAGATCTGCCGATCACCTTGCTGTCAAGCTGCCCAGTTCAGTGAGTTACTTCTTTGCAGATCAGTCCCTTGTCTCATCTATGCAGTGATTAGCTGGGGGGCTCCTGGACCACCTCATGAATTAATGACTAAATGTGCTGGGTAGTGGCAGCAGTTTGCTCAGCAGTGTCTGGGCTCTGCTTAGAACTTCTGAGAACCTTGTCGAAGGTTGTGGGGGGCTTTCTAGGCAACCCTCTGAGGGACTAGAGGGTGTTTGCTGCCCACAGGTAAGGAGAGCTAGGAGAGCTGGTTAAGGACTTCTCCTGGGAAGCTCTAGCAAGATGTAGCTGCTGCTAACGAGGTCTCTTGGGTGCTCCTGGTCAGAGGCAGGTGGAGCCTTTGTTCTGAGCCAAGAGTCAGCTGACTCTTCATTAGAGTGGGTCAAGCACCCTGTTAGTTGGTGCTAGGGAGGCCTATATAAGTGCCAGGCCTAGAGCACAGCTCACAGATGCAGCAGTTTGGGCAGCAGGTGCCCTCCTCTTCAGTCACAGTAGCATATACTTCCTCAGGTATGGCTATGACATGCTGCTGAATGCAGTCCCCAGTAGCCACTGGGGTTTCTGCATCTGCCATGTCAGAGGGTTCTGCTCAAGTTGACCTTCTGAACAGCATATGCAGCTCTATAAGTCTTGGGCTGTAGGGAGTGCCTGGGGCCTCTCTGTGAGGCTAGGGCGGCTGACAGTCAACTCTTCTGCAGAAGCTGTGCTGTTGTTGATGAGTTGTGTTGCCAGGTAAAGGAGTCACAAGAAGAAGTAAGCAGGCTGTGTAGCATCTGAGAAGATGAACAAGAGATAGGAGATTCTCAGAGATCATACAGTTTCAAGAATCTCAACTACCCACAGCAGTGGAGGTGCAGGTGGGTTCTGTGCCATGTGGAACAGTAAGTCATAACTCTGTAGAAGATGAAGGCTGGAAACTGGTCACTATTCATATGAGGAGAAAGGCTCTTGCTCTTCCTGAAGACCTGCAGTTGATGAAGAGGCTCAGTGCCCTCCAAGCTGAGGAAGAGCTAGGCATGGCTTCAACTGTGCTGATGGATGCACACAGGAACACCTGGAAGAAGTGATGAGCGATTGTTGTAAGTAACTCTCTGCTGTGGGGACAGCAGCAGCCATCTGCCAACCTGACCTCTTGTCTAGAGAGGTTTGCTGCCTGCTGGAGGCTTGGATCCAAGATGTCAGGGAAAGATTGCCGAGGCTTGTCTACCCCTCTGACTATTACTCCCTGCTGCTCTTCCATTGGGCACCAATGATATTGCTAAGGGCAACTTGGAAAGTGTCAAATGAGATTGCAGAGCTCTGGGGACAGTGGTCAGGGGTGTGGGGGCCCACATCATTTTCTCCTCGATCCTGTCCTTCTCCCTCACTGACAGGAGGAGTCGAAGACAGATACTGCAAGTAAACAACTGGCTGCGCAGCTGGTGTTGGCAACAGTTTTGATTTCTATGACCATGGGATCCTGTTTGAAGATTCCCAACTGATTAGGAGAGATGGGATCTACCTCACTAAATGGGACACATGCGTCTTTGCCAACAGGCTGGCCAACCTGGTAACAGGGCTCTAAACTAGGAAATGGGGGAAGGGGAGAGTTGTGGGGACCATGAAGTCAGCAAAACAGAGCTTGAGTTGGGATACCTCCAGCAATTGCATGCAGCTAAGGAAGTACCTATAAGACAAGGCTATGGGGAAACTTCTTGCACCCCTTCAGGAAAATCAGCATGCTCTAATACCTCTCTGAAGTGCCTGTACAAAAATGCATGCAGCATAAGGGAATAAACAGAAGGAATTAGAGATCTGTTTGCAGTCACAGGGCTATGATCTCATTGCAATTAGAGATGTAGTGGGATAGCTCACATGACTGAAATACTGCCATGGATGGCAACAGGCTCTTTAGGAAGGACAGGCCAGGAAGGCAAGGAGCAGGAGTTGCCCTTTATGTGAGAGAGCAACTGAAATGTATTGAGCTCTGCCTAGGGGTGGCCGATGAGCAGGTGGAGAGCTTATGGGTAAGGACTGAAGGGTAGACTAACATGGGTGACACTATGGGTGTTTGCTACAGCCCACCTGATCAGCAAGAGGAAGTAGATGAGAGCTTTACAGACAGCTGGAAGTAGCGTCTCAATCACAGGCCCTGGTTCTCGTGGGGGACTTCAGCCACCCTGACATCTGCTGGAGGGACAACACAGTAAGGCACAAGCAATCCAGGAGGTTCCTGGAGAACACTGATGATAACTTCCTGACACAGGTGAGGGAGGAACCAATGAGGAGAGGTGCTCTGCTGGACCTTGTACTAACAAATAAGGAAGGGCTGGTTGGAGAGGTGAAGGTTGGAGGCAGCCTTGGCTGCAGTGACCATGAGATGGTGAAGCTGAGGATCCTGAGAAGAGGATGCAGGACAAAAAGTAGGATCACAACCCTGGACTTCAGGAGAGCAAACTTTGGCCTCTTCAGGGACCTGCCTGGAAGAATCCCATGGGAGAGGGTCCTAGAAGGAAGAAGAGTTCAAGAGAGTTGATTAATATTCAAGGATCACCTCCTTCAAGCTCAAGAGCGGTGCATCCCAATGAGCAGGATGTTGAACAACGGGGGCAGGAGACCTGCACGGAGGAGCTCCTTTGCTCATGGCAAAACTCAAGGAGAACAAGGAAGTGTACACAAGGTGGAAGCAGGGACTTGCAACTTGGACATCATCCAAGTATGCAGGGATGGGACCGGGCAGGCCAAGGCCCATTTGGAAAATAATCTGGCAAGGGATGTCAAGTCCAGCAAGAAGGGCTTCTTTAAATACATCAGTAACAAAAGAGAGACTAGGGAAAATATGAGCCTACTGCTGAATGGGGCAGGGGCCCTGGTGACAAAAGATACAGGGAAGGCAGAGGTACTGAATGCCTTCTTTGCTGATAAGACTGGCCCTCGGGAATCCCAGGCCTTGGAGACCAGGGAGAAAGTCTGGAGAAAGGAAGACCCTCCCTTGGCTGAGGAGGAGCAGGTTAGAGATCACTTAAACTGGACATCCACAAGTCCATGGGCCCTGATGGGATGCACCCATGAGTGCTGAGGGAGCTGGCGGACATCATTGCTAGGCCACTCTCAAACATCTTTGAAAGGACATAGAGAACCGGAGAGGTGCCTGAGGGCTGGCAGAAGGCAAATGTCACTCCAGTCTTCAAAAGGGAAAGGAGGAGGACCACCCAGGAAACTACAGGCCAGTCAGCCTCACCTCCATCCCTGGAAAGGTGATGGAACAGCTCATCCTGGATGCCACCTCTAGGCATATGAAGGATAAGAAGGTGATCAGGAGTAGTCAGCATGGATTCACTGAGGGAAAACCATGCTTACTTAACCAATCCGATAGCCTTCTACAATGGAATGACTGGCTGGGTAGATGAGGGGACAGCAGTGGATGTTGTCTACCTTGACTTCAGCAAGGCTTTTGACACTGTCTCCCATAACATCCTCATAGGCAAGCTGAAGAAGTGTGGGCTAGATGAGTGGACAGTGAGGTGGTTTGGGAACTGGCTGGATGGCAGAGCTCAGAGGGTTGTGCTCAGTGGTGCAAAGTCTAGCTGGAGACCCGTAGCTAGTGGTGTCTCCCAGGGGTCAGTACTGAGTTTAACTTATTCATCTTGTTCAACTTATTCATCAATGACCTGGATGAAAGGACAGAGTGCACCCTCAGCAAGTCTGCTGATGATCCCAAACTGGGAGGAGTAGCTGATACCCCACAGGGCTGTGCTGCCATTCAGAGGGACCTTGACAGGCTGGAGAGATGGGCAGAAGGCAACCTCATGAAGTTCAATGCAGGGAAGTGCAGAGTCCTGCACCCATGCAACAGTACAGGCTGGGGGCTGACCTGCTGGAGAGCAGCTCTGCTGAGAAGGACCTGGGGGTCCTGGTGGACAGCAAGTGGACCATGAGCCAGCAATGTGCCCTTGGGGCAAAAGTCAGTGGAAGAGCACTGTCTGCAGACTGAGAGAGGTGTTCCTCCCCCTCTACTTAGCCTTGGTGAGGCCACATCTGGAGTGCTGTGTCCAGTTCTGGGCTCCCCAGTACAAGAGACATGGAGCTGCTGGAGCAAGTCCAGCAAAGGGCTATGAAGATGATGAAGGGATTGGAGCATCCCTCCTATGAGGAAAGGTTGAGAGAACTGGAACTCTTCAGCCTGGAGAAGAGAAGACTGAGGGGGACCTTATCAATGTAAGTATCTGAAGGGAGGGTGAAAAGAGGATGGGGCCAGACTCTTCTCAGTGGTGCCCAGCGATAGGATGAGAGGTAACAGGCACAAACTGAAACACAGGAAGTTCCATCTGAACCTGAGGAAAAACTGTTTTATGGTGAGAGTGACTGAGCACTGGAGCAGGTTGCCCAGAGAGTTTGTGGAGTCTCCATCCTTGGAGATATTCAAAAGCTACCTGGACAGGGTCCTGGGTAATGTGCTCTAGGTGACTCTGCTTGAGCAGGGGGGTTAACCTAGATTTCTAGAGGTTCCTTCCAACCTCAGCCATTCTGCATATGCACACAGGTGTAGCCTTTATACCCAGCTGCATCACAACAGTAACTGTAGAGCAAACCTGAATTTCATCCTTTTAACACAGTTATAACTCAAATTCCCTTTATTTTTGCCACAATACCTGGGCTGTTGGCTGCTGTTTCTGCCTTGTATCCTCCACAGAGTAGCTCTTGCCATTTGCTCATCCTATCGGTACAGGAACACTCAAAGGTATGCTTAAAAAGGCAAGAGGTAAAGGGTGGCTCCCTAAGAGCCCTTCTTCAAGGAGCTTGAACAGAGCCCTCACTTTCAGAGTATGACATCCCTTTGAGCTCATGGCTACATGCTTGTCCTGCCATTAGTCTTCTGGCAGCTCATATTTAAGCAAAGGGCGTGAGAGCAAGTCAGACCCTCTGGGCTGTTCCCTCTTTACCTGCCCCCCCCCCTGCCAGGAGGGAGCACTTTCTAAGAAAGATTTTCCTTTTCTAATGCTCAATGCAAGTTCCATTAAATCCAGAAAATGTTTTGTATTTTTCTTTGCATGCACCCAGCACAGAAGTTGCATTGCACAACATAGTCCAGGCTGGATGTGTTTTCTTCTATTGAAAGCACAAGATGTCTCGGATTTTCCTCACTTGTGTCTGAAGGTGAAAAGTTTATAGGGCTGACCATCTTAATACTGCGACTGCCTTCCTGGACATGGACTGGGGACTAATTAACTGTGAAATGGTGAAAGTGAAGTGTGCAGTTGTTCTCAGGGTGCACTCTACTTGGGCTCAGAAAGACTGAAGACTTCCCTGAGGGACATTCCCTTCTGACACCCAAAGGCTCCTGGAGCATCATCCACCAAACAGCAGGCCAACCTCAGGGCCTCCAGGCATGACCTTTCATTTGGAAAGAAATGCACAGCCTCCTAAGGAGCCTTAAGACACTCATTCTAGCTCTTTGATGCATGGCAAGTAATACTGCTTGCAGTCACCTGAAGCATTAGTGCACACACAGACAATATCTCAAGGAGAAAGAAAGGTCATTTTTGCATGACTGTGTCTTTTGGTAAGGTGACCTGTAGGAACTTTCACCACCTATGTGTTAGGGCCCAAAGTCTTTTAAAGGATTTTGCAGCTGGAAAGGACTTCAAAGGAAGGGAGATGACTACTTTTATAGTTAAACACACAGCATGCAGAAGGGAAAAACCTGTTTTTCATTGCAATATCAGTCTTTGGTTACTGTAATGGGCAAAGAGCCTGTTAGTTGTTTGGTTATTCTTATTTAATTAACTTGTATTAATAAGTGCAGGCCCATGAGTGTGTTATGCAAATGTTGCATAGGAAGATGGTATTTTCAGAAACTCGGCGTTTCATGCAAAAGACTTTAGAAGACACTTCAAGGATTATGTGACTATACATACATCTCACCTCAGTTTTGCTTGTCCAAATCATCTTATGGAGTACCTGCCATATGTAGTCTCACAGGCAGGTGAAACAGCAGTGGTGTATACCATTCTGTAAAATGTTAGCCAACCACAAATGCACAGAAATGTGTATCAATTTGATTACATTCTGCTGAAAGCTAAGTTTTTATATGGCTATAGATAGAATAGGTTTACAATGATAGTAAATGATTAGGCTAATAATGATAGCAAAAATTACTTTGAAATATTCCAAACCTAAGTAATTGCTAACTTTCAGGAAAGGCTGGACCTGTAATATGTGAACCACCTCAACAATATATGCATTAAAAAGAAACCCAAAACTCAAACACTTGAACAGTGTGGGAATTATAACCCTAAGTTACACATTAACAAACCTAATTTTTATTCTCAATTTGATAACAAGTACTCCTCCTTTAATTTCTAGTATTTCACAAAGAAGGCATCCTCCTGTGAGGATGAGGCATGGGTGCAATATGAAGCATTGTGTCAAATACAAGATAATTGGTCTATTACTAACAGAAATGGGAATCCCCAAGGTCTCTGAACACTGTCTTAGAATAATAGGATTGGAATGCTTTAGAGAGAGCAGGAAGATGAGAAAATCCACAGAAGGAAACAAAAAGTGGCTGAAGTACAGT
The DNA here is from genome assembly GCF_036370855.1 of Dromaius novaehollandiae. Lineage (NCBI taxonomy): Eukaryota > Metazoa > Chordata > Aves > Casuariiformes > Dromaiidae > Dromaius > Dromaius novaehollandiae. The sequence goes on along the minus strand of NC_088099.1, from coordinate 70,281,885 downwards.
ATAAGACAGTTGAGGGGTTCTGGAAGAATTCTGTTAGATACCCTATCTAACAAATAGATGGAAGTAAAAACCCCAGTGTTTCAGTGGGACAGTCATCTTTAATCATTCATCTTTAGTTAATGCTGGTGCATTTATCTCACTTTAGTGACCCTGTTCTTTTTTTTTTTTTTTTTTTTGTAAAAACTTTCCAACATATTCCCTGCTCAGCACTCCAACCAAAACTTTTTAAGTGCCAATTTAGACTTTAAAACTATGCAATTTGCTTAGAAAGCTGGCATAAAATAAACAAATTTAATTCCTCTCATCCAATTTACAATACAGTGCAGAAAGATTTAAAGTTTTTAATTATTATTTGATAAGTGAGTGACATCTTGTAACCAAAAGACACTCATTAAATATTCTGAAGACAAATTCTTACATTCTACATATATATGGGCATTTTCAAACAAATCACTAATCTAGATCAATAGCTAGTGAGCAAGATAAAGCTCACAATATAACTTTCAATATAACTTAACCTATAGAGGGGGAATATTTCAAAAATGCTTAACACTAAGAAATATGAACTTCAATAGAAACTAATAGGAGTGGCACTTCTAAACCTGCTTTCAAAAATCCTCCTCAAATTACTCTTCTGTCTTAATATCCTGATTTGCAAGGTGTCCATGAACAATCCTAGCTGTACAAATAGTTGACACTTCTAAATGTTTGAAATTCACTTTCACTTCTTTATTACATTGCATCCAATCATACACAATCAAGCATGATGCTTCAATGTACATATTTATATTGAAGAAAGTATTTTACTCTCTTGATTACGTTTTCTTTAAATATTTTGAATTGATGTCAGTGACAAACTATGAAAAAACTCAGAAAGCATAAAATGCTTGACCCTTTAATATCAATAACTAATGAATACGTACAAAGTCAAGGCATGAGTCTTGAATACACTGGCATAGATATACTGGCTACTGTATGTCAGCTGGTTTGCTGTAACTGCCTGTATCTACACATCAAACCCTCCATAGCTGCATGGCCAGTTTCCACACACTGAAGGAATTACACACAAGGAAAGTTGTTTAATTTGTTGTACTAAGCAATCAGGGCATGTGGTCAGCTACAGCAGCTTGGCTCAAGTCAAGTCTTGGTCGCGCAAGAGTAGTATTTCAATTGCTCGTTGTCATCTCCCAACCTGCATACATATGGCATCCAGAAAACGTTTGGCCTTTTCAGTGCTTGTGATAGGTTGGGTTTTTGTGTGTGTGTGTGTGTGTGTGTGTGTGTGTGTGTGTAATGTCTGTCTGTTTACAACTTTATTTTTAAGAAATATCAGTCCATAAAAGGCTGACAGATCAATACAGCAGTGTAGTTATCACCACTAAGGTGAGCAAAATCACACCTGAAGAAATGATTATTTGAGAAACACATACAGTTTAAGAATTTTTTTCCCATGGGACATTTTTGCTGAGTAACTACATTATGTTGCATACACAATTTATATGGCTGATGTATCTGTTGTCTCCTGTGCCCAGGCTGCAATGAAACCAAGAGGAGATAATAAGAGAAAACTCCACATCTGCCAGAGTTCTCTGTTGAGCTTGGATGGGCATCCACTTTGCTGGATTGCTTCTGGGCCAAGCAACAGCTGATAGACCAGAGCGAACTTATTTCAAGCCTAGTCCCGAATAACTAAAGAACTGCTAGAGAACTGACAACCTATCAACACTGATCAATGTCAAGTAACAGAGAAGGTTATAAACAAAAGGGTACACACTGCTGCTTTGAGAGTAAGGCTGGATTACAAAGGAGGAAGAAATAACACTCCAAAATACACGGCACATTTGAAACTGAAGGTGGTTCCTACTCTCCAAGGAGCCAAAGTTTTAAGGGATTTCAAGCACAGAAACACACTGTGGTATTTTTAATGTTCTGTCTATATCTGTTCATTTTATTGTGCTCAATAAAGTTAAAAGTCCTCTTACTTAAACCTTTGCAAAGCTTGTAGCTTACAATCTGTAGGCTTTCCCAGTCGTGTGTACCTGAAGGGGTGACTGTAAGTTCAAAATTTAAATGCTGTGGAAAAGTGCACTTCAGTTCTGGGAGAACTGAGACAGCTGGCGGGGAGGAGGCGGCTACGTGTGGCTGCATTGCATTTATGTTTCTATATGCAAGCAACAAACAGGGCCTATACCAGATATGGTGCCAGATGCACTGACTGGAATCTTCAGAGGCTCTTGGAAGCTAAACATGTACCACCCAATGCACTGGGACACAGAGACAGCAGCATGGTGAAGCCTATGCTGGAGGCACGCATTTCAGTAATAACTAAAACCTTGACTGAGAGGAAAACATATGTATTCTTAACATTTATATGGTACGATAGGAACATAACCTAGAGTTCATACACTTTCCATTTAGAACTCAGACATGCCTCCCTAGCTCCAGCAAGATTTTGATCACACTGTTTCTTTATGCATTATTTTGATTAGCATCTTTTGGATATTCCCCACAGAAAGTCCTATTTGTATATTAAACCTGGAAGACAATGCAAGACTGATCTGAAACACAATCATACCCTTTCCCCCTTGGAATATTAATACATAGAAATGTATGTATTATACAAATATATACACACATGCAAACAAACATACATGTGTGTATAACATACATATATGTATGTTTATATATATATATATACACGCATGCACACATAGGATTTGTGTGACAAGGAACTTTGCTTGATCATGTTCTCTCCCAAGCATCTGCCTCAAAATCAGCCTTGCTAAAAGATAAAATAAAAAAAATTGTGATGAAACACCATGCAAGAAATCAGAGACAAGGAGCACTACGGGCTATTTGACTTGAGGGAGACAACTCACTTCTCCATTGGAGGAGGATTACCAGCAAGCAGGTAAATTAGTCTAACTGAGATTCCATTTTCCTGCTTCTGGTACCTACAGAAGCTTGCATATCTGCACACTACACTGCACTCTGCAATACAAACACACTCACAGAGTTTTAGAGCAAAGTGCACAGCTCACTGGAGCATGCAGTTAGACAGTGAAAGGAAGGGCACTCACACTGCACATGTAAATTCAAATGCAATGAGGAGGGGAAGCCAAAACACAGTAGGAGAATTTAACAGATTCAGACTACAATTGTGATAGTCCATATTACTCATGGTGGATCATTACTCCCCCTACCTATCGTTTTCCAAACATGGCCTTTTCTACCCTCTGGAACTTCTGTACTTCAATAGCTAGTTCCCAATATCTGAGATACAGCCACATAAGTCTTCCATTTTGACTTTTGTTTCTGTTCAGCAGATTGCCACAGTAGTTATCATGTTTGAAAATATCTTTCAAGCCACTCTCCATTTGTAGAGCCACAGCAACAGGATCAGTTGCTGCTTTAACTAGCAGATTTTTCTCTATTTCTAGTCTCTGGTTTCTTGGCACTACAAGACTGCAGTAGATTTCCTGTCTTTCTTTAAGTCCATCTTCGAATTCTTTTAGTAGAATATTGGCTCTTTTTTGCCACTCTTCTTCCTTTGCCAGATAACTTTGGTACAAGTTACCTGCGGCTCCTCTGTGCAAGAGAACTTGTTTTTCTCGCTCTAACTTCTCCTGTTCCTGTTCTAGGATTCTTCTTTCTTCTACTAGTTTGCGACTCTGAGACACCAGTGCTTCACGGTAGCTCAGGGTTCTGTTGCGTTCCTTTTCCAGCTCCAGCTCCAAGTGAGCAACTGTGCGACGATTTTCTGTAATTATATCCCGGTATTTGGCTTCCAGGTCTCTTTGTAAAGATGACTGTTTTTTATAATATTCTTTTTTTTCTCTTTCTATTTCTTTCTGACATTCTCTGGTCCAGATCCAACCTATTACATACAAATGAGACTCCACATGTAAGTAAAACACAGATAACATTGATGGCATGATTAATTATGTCTCAAAAGAGAAGTTATTCTGCAGGAAAAACTTTCCTTCTTGGTCCTCGCCCAACAAAAAGTGGCATTCCCTTCTGTTTACATGGCCCACAAAGTGAACTTCTGTGGGTCCACGTTCCACAGGAAGGCAAACTAGATGATCATGTTTCCTTTGAAGTGAAATCTCCACTAGTCTTGTACTGCTAATATACATACTTCTTGGATTAAAGAAGGAAGATAAGAATTACTGGGGAATATAAACTCGAGGTTCCTAATGCAGAAACTATGCTAAGAACTTTCCAGGTCCAATAAATAGATATATGTCAGCAGCTATTCAGGTTGTTACCTTTTGGATCTCTTAGCATATCACTTGTATCCTCTTCTGTCAGAGGGCTGTGTAAAGTGGAGCTTATTAAAATACGGATTCAATTCCATGTGTGAAAAATTGTCATTGCCTTAGGGCTATAAATTTAACAGCATTTACTGGAACATTCCAAAGCACATGACACATCCTGGAGACCACAGGCACACCAGAGAAAATCCCTAGATAAAGTATTACTTAATCATTGTATCGTTTCAGAGATTTCACTTCAGCCTGCAGGTTACGTGCTTGTGCACAGCAACACACTCCACCTCCAGCAAAGAGCATTATGTACTACTTACGAAAGGCTGCCAATCCCAGCATGGGGACCAGCAAAGCGTAATTCCACCTGCTGCCTTCATCCCCGGGCTCTCTTCGATTTGGCTGGATGTTCCAGTTGGGAGGATCATTTAAATTATTCATGAAGACACCTTAGATTCATAGCAAAGAAGGGAGGGAAACACCATGTTAGTGCTGTACGCAGGAACAAAGGCCGCTCCCATAACTATTATTTTATCTGAACCAGTGCTGACCTTTGGACAAGCATTTCTGACTCAGACTCTGCATCAAACCAGTTAAAAGAGAGATGGTAACAAAACCCTGACACAAACTGTCCCAAACACGGGGAATACAGCCCATTACTCGGAAACTTTAACGTAATGCGCTTTTGCCCGGCAGGAGCCTCCCAGGTAGCACACACAACCACGGCCATGCCGTGGCTCGCTGGTCGGCTCCAGGCGCTCGGACCCCGCAGATCTCAGCGCTCGCTGGCGTTACTTTCCGCTCGCTCTCCGAGCCGGGTACGAGGCCGGGCGCTCCTGCCACCCGCGGCGCCGCCAGCCGCCGCCTCAAAGTCCTTCAGGCCCCTCGGCGCAGCGGGTCACGCCCCGCCCCCGCCGCCAGCCCGGCCAGGCCCAGCCCGGCCCCCGCGGCGGGCGGGGGTCGGGGCCCCTCGCGCCGCGCGTGGGGGCGGCGGGCAGCGGCCAAAGCAGGGGCAGTTACGTACCAGCCCAAGCGCGGAGCCGCGGCGGACCGCTGTCGTGGCCACTCACCTGCCGGCCCCGCTTCTTCTCGGGCTGACCCATTAACCGACGGAAAGAGGGGGAAAGCGGAGGGGGAAAGGACAAAGCGACGCGCTCGAGCGCTAAGTGGGCCCGTTCGCCTGGCCACCCTGGAGCTCGTCGCAGGGGAGGACGACGAGGGCAACCTTGTAGGGGAAATCCCGCACGCATGCAACCTTTGACTCCCCCCACCACTACACACCATTGGTCTCTCCTGCCGAGCCCTGCGGGCAACGGCTCCGCTAGCGGGCGCCTCGCGCATGCGCCCTGTCAGCTCCTCTGGGTCCGTGCGAAATGGCGGCGACAGTAGCGGCTTCGCGAAGCTTTGTGAAGCGTTGGCTGCGGCTGGCGGCGCGGGCGGTGAGTGCGGGTGTCCAACCCGGCCTGCCCTTCTGCGGGCGTCACGGGGAGGGGGGAAGAGAAGGCGAAGGCCGCCGGCTGGGGCGGAGAGCTGCTTTCGGAGGGGTAGGGGGGAGACGGCGCAGGCCGGGCCCGCGGGCTACGAGAATCTCCTGCCCCTCCCCTTGCGCCGCTGCGGGGGGGGGGGGGGGGGCGTGATCCGCCGTCCTGCCTCGCCCACCTCTGCGCGCCCCCGGGGTGTCAGTGGCCCGTGTCCCCCCCGTGACCTTGGGGCAGCCCCGGGCCCCGCGCCCCGCGCCGCGGCAGCCCGTGGGCGAGCCCGAGTGCCTGGCGGGGGGCAGTGCCGTCCGTGAAGCCAGTTGTTTAGGGGGAGGGAAAAAAATGAAACATTATGAACTCATTCGCTGTATTCTAAATACAAGTATTAGAGCAAATAGCAATATACACGAGGAAGGACCTTTGATTTGCCAAGGCACGTAGTGTTCTTAGTAACAAATTGGGATTCGTGTGATCAATATTTTCACATTTAGTACAACATCTTTTTCTGCTTTATGAACTTCTCTTCATAATATTTCTGAACAAAATTCAGTGACAACAGAAATTCTAACATATTTAACAACAAAAAAATGTGAATGGGAATAACAGTTTTGAAAAATCTGTTTTGCAGAAGCTGAAAAGGAAAAGCATCTGCTAAATTTTTTTTTTTTTGCTAGTACATTTCCAGAGTTCTCTGATGCAAAGGTATATTTCATGACTGTTTACAAATAGTTCTACAGAAAAGTGATGTAGCAACTTCAGGAAAATAATAATTTTTTAAAAGCTGGTTATTTATAAGGCACTTGTAGCAGAATTCTGACTGGAGATTGTAGCTGGACATTCAGTCTGTGAGGGGGAAAAAATGGGTCCGTTTCTTTTTGTACTTTAGGGAGTAACACAGGTTATAGCTGTGTGTTTGTTTTGCTTTTCCAAAGTCATTTGCACTAGCATTAAGCAATACTAAGCATGTACAAAATTTTGTCAAGTACTGTCAATAAAGACTTTCTTTAAATTGACTTATAAATAACCAAATCTGTTGTTCACCAATGGCAATAAATTAATACAGTAAAAAGGTGAACAGCAATATAAGAGCTGCAGAGTAGTTGTTGGAACAACCTTCTGGAAACAAATAGGAATAGTATACGCTAGTGAATACGCAGTAGCTCAACTTTAAGTGGGCAGTGTAGCTGGCCAGGTAAACTACAGTTCTGCTAGTCTAACTCCAACTGCAACTCAAGGTTTTGAAAGCATTTCTGCTGTATAGAGAGCACCCCATTCCAGTTTGGGATCTGTTATTGTTGGGAGAGGTGTTTTGCAGATAAATTACATCTGGTACTTCAGTTTGCTTGGTACTTCTATTTTGTCTGATCAGTGAACCACTTGATCTGATTCTGCATCTGAAATATTAGTGTAGATAAGCATAAATATGGGGATTAAGATGGGTATGGAATTGTCCAAAGTGTAATAACATAGCGGGGGGGGGGGGGGAGAGGAGGGGAAGGGGAGATAAAAAGTCGAAGATGTTACTACAAGAATTTCTCGGTGACAGCTGTTAAGATTGATCTTATTAAATAATCTCACCTAGTTACCTTGTCTCTAAAAGGTAGGAGTGTGTTAATGAATATGATGACACTTTAGATTCACTGTTGAACAAAAAGATGATTTTAAGAAACTAGTAAGAGAAATAATAAAACTTAACTGAGTAAAGTTCAGTATGGTTCATTTCATGGTAGGGGGAAAAGAGATGAATTTTTGGAAGTGATAGGGTGAGAAGACCTGCTTGTTGACCATGTTATAGGGTGATTAAACCATTCTTATGACAACTGTTGGAAAAAGCAAATGCAGTCCTAGAATGTGTTGGAGAGGTATTTCAAACAGAAAAGTGCTGGTGCCCCTGTGCAAGGCACTGGCATGACTTTTTTTGTGTTACTGTTCTAATCATATATGCTCAGTAAGATATATTTTCTGAACAGTCTGAAGAAGGAACACTAGGATTGGGAAAATTGGTGACTTACCCTAGGGGGCCTAAAATTGTGGTTTTAACCTATCAAAGCAAAGACTGGATGTGAGTTTGAGTGGTTTAGTGCTTTTAGTGGTTTAGTGTTTGGGGGAGCAGTGAGAATGTTACAGAAGGGGAAAACTGTGCCACTGTGCTTCATTAAAATATGCATAAATGGTTTTAAATAGGCCGCTAATAAATACAGAATGAAAACAACGAGAATACCTCTGGTTCTTTCAGACACCTGAAATCATTAAAATCCTATGGATTGTTTGAGTCAAATAAGATGTCTTCCAGTAATTCCTGTGATTCTCATAAAGCTGTCCATATCTTTGTTTGCATAAGAAAAAACATGATAATACCAGAGCATTAGGTGCAGCCATACATTTTGTCCATACAAGGCTCAAATAGGTCAAATAGGACTAGTTAGTGTTAATGAGGTGAAGAAAATATGATAAAGTCCATGACAACTTGTTACTTGCAAGTTGTTCTTTCGTTTAGTCAAAACTTTAAATATTTTTCCTTCTGATTATGATGATAGGAAAGCCAGAACTTCACTGCATATAGCTCTAAAATGTTGTTGATACAGTATTCTTAAGCATGTGGAATCAGTGGTAAATAGATGTTATAAACACAGGGTAATTGAGAATGCTGAAAGTCTTGCTCGTGGAAACACTTGTTCTACAATGGTCATCTTAATTTCTTTCCACAGTGGCCAGCCGCATGCCAGACTTTTGCACGCAACTTTCACTTCACAGTCAATGGAAAGAAAAGTGCTTCCACCAAGGTTTCTGATTCGGTATGTTTGTGCTTTTCTATACCTTAAGTAACAGACTAGATAATACACGTGACGTTTATGAGGCCTGGAAGGAAATCATAGGGCTATTGTGTGAGATGCTTGGGTTCAGTGGAGTGTTGTATTCAAGTAGGTAGTGAGATTGAATTCCTAAAATGAATTGCTTTTCCAGTGATGAATTTCCCCCCTGCAGACAGTATCTAATATATTCTTTTAATGAATGCTACATCTGTTAAGAATGTTAAATGTATATTGCTTGTGTGTATGCAGAGCTTTAAAAGTTGGCTCAGCTTGACATATTTTTGATATGAACAAACTGTCGTCTTTTTCCTTCGTTTTCCAGATTTCTACACAATATCCAGTAGTGGACCATGAATTTGATGCAGTTGTTGTGGGTGCAGGAGGAGCAGGTCTGCGGGCTGCATTTGGTTTGTCAGAGGCTGGATTTAATACAGCATGTGTTACAAAACTATTTCCTACCAGATCTCATACTGTTGCTGCACAGGTGAGAAATTAGGCAGAACAAATGTTAAAAAATACCTGCTTTCAGAAGGCCTGTCTGGATATGCACATGAATATAATGCTTCAAGGCCATACTTCTTTCCTGAATGTTACACGTTTAGTTGAAACTATTTTGGAAGGCAATATATGTCTAGTTTCTATTCAGTTTTGTTTCACTGCATTCCATGTATGGAATGTAATCTTTGTGTTACGCGTCAGAATAAGATAAGAGCTGTTGTGAAACTAACAGATTGCATGGGTTTTTTCACAACCATGTTAAGTCTGACTTTACTGTTTATGTTATGTATACAGTATGTGATTTTAACAGAAACAGGAAGAAAAACTGCTGAAACTGTACTTCAGTAATACAGTTCTAGGAATATATATTTTCAGGGAGGGATCAATGCTGCCCTAGGAAATATGGAGGACGATAACTGGAGGTGGCATTTCTATGACACAGTGAAGGGGTCTGATTGGCTGGGGGACCAGGATGCCATACACTACATGACTGAGCAAGCCCCTGCTGCGGTGATAGAGGTGAGACTCGCTGAAATTGATTTCCACTTCAGGTAATTATAGCACAGACCAGCTTCCATGGAAATCTCCTTCCTAGGAACAGTAAAAAAGAGTCAAATTGCTGGCTTATTATGCACATCTGTATCTAATGCTTGTATCTGTGTTCAACAGCTGGAAAATTATGGGATGCCATTCAGTAGAACAGAAGAAGGAAAAATCTATCAGCGTGCATTTGGTGGACAGAGTCTCCAGTTCGGAAAAGGAGGACAGGCTCACAGATGCTGCTGTGTTGCGGACAGAACAGGGCACTCACTGTTACATACGTTGTATGGCAGGGTAAGAAGCTGTGAAGTAAAACTGAATCTGGGTTTTTGTATTTTCAATTAATGATTTCTTCTAGCATTTGAAAAATCAAATACTTGTAGCTGTTTGCACATACAGTATTGGTGGGGAATCTGGGTGAATCACTGATGCAAATTCTGGATTTTCTTTCCTCCTGAGGCACTGTGAAAGGATGTAGCCTGGCAGATGCCTGTTTTTGGTCAGGAGTATAAACAAAATACACTGAAGGATCCTGCTTATACTTGCTCTTTCGGAGGCAATGTTTGAGCAGTATACAGTCAACTTTGTGGTTTGGAGTAATTTTTCCTTGTTGCTACTTTTGCATCTGTTAACTAGTCAAAGACAGAATTTATCTAAACTCTTCAAAAAAACCCCTTTTTCAGAAAAGCTGACTCATGGGCACTGGGGAACTTTGACATAAGGTACAAGGCAGCATTTTTGTTTAGTCATCTTCAAACAAGGAGCAGGTGAAATGTGTGTAGTGCCTTTAAATGCATAAAAGGTTACTATGCATTTCTGAGCTTGCTTTTTGGCAAGTAAATGACTAGAATTCTCATATCTGGTCCTATCAATGCTGCATGCCGTAACAGAGGAAAGATTTAGTTCTTTTAAAAATGGCGGTAAGCTACTTGAAGCCTTAAACTGAGTACAGAACTGCTAATGGTTTTATTTACCTAGTAGCTAGCTATTTGCTCTTCTTGTGGTTAAAACCATACATTCTACTGCAATACAAATGCTCAGTGCTGCCATACGCTAGTCTGATCCTTGAGGGCATGAAAGAATCTGTCTGACTTTGCTTGCTGCTTCTGTTGATGTACTAGGCTTGAGGAGATGTATTCTGTGTCTCAGAGAGATTTAGTGATATATGCTTGTATGTGTACTGAGCTCTGCAGCTGACTAAAGTATTGCCAAATGTAGATTGAAAGAACAAGTCTTGTTGGCTAGCTATGGCTTTTCAGAATTGAGTGGTTGAGCTAGAATAGATTCATTAGTGATTTTTTTTTTTTTTTAATATAGTTTTAAAAGGAAAAAGGCTTCCCTGAGAGTTGCTGGGGCGGGGGTCGGGGAGGTTGTATGTTTGTTTCTTTTGTCTTTATCCTAATATAGCCTATATGCATTGACAGTTTTGAAGAGAGCTTACTTAAGTTTCCAGATTTTTCTTGCTAATTACTTTTTTTTTTTTCAGTCTCTGCGGTATGATACCAGCTACTTTGTTGAGTATTTTGCCTTGGATTTACTTATGGAAAATGGAGAATGTCGTGGCGTTATTGCCCTTTGCATAGAAGATGGTTCTATACATCGTTTTAGAGCAAAGAACACTGTCATTGCCACCGGGTAATGGGATGTTTATGATAAAGGGCAGAAATTTGAGATTGCTACTAGTTTGAGGGCTCGGTGTTTGTAGATGAATTTGAAGCTCCAGTGTGGAGATGAACATATAATGTATGTTTTTTAAGTCAACATATCATCTATAACATCTGTTTTCTTCTTGGATGAAAAGCATATAATTGTGAATTTAATCATTTTGTCTGAAAGAGAGCACCTATTAATGTTTTGACCAAGTATAAATTCAGTATGAGGTTTAGCTTTAAATTCTAGAGCAATGGCACAAAGCTGAAATGTGTAAGAGCAGTGTGTGTGCCATCTAAATGGTCTCAGGTTTTTAAAACTAGCTGTTTAAAGCAGATATTGTTGCAATGCTAACAACACAGGTGTATGTAGCTGTAGGATTCTGTTTCCTTTAGGAAACAAGCTTTTTTCAAAGTTCTTGAGCATTTGTGATGTCAAGATAACAGAATTGTAAGTGCTGTCAGTACAGAATGGAATTATCAGGAGATTAGTTTAGCTTTACGTTAATCTGGTTGCCGAAATTTCTATACTTGTATTAGAATACTATACATATTAGACTTGCGATGCTTGTTGTTGTCTCCTGTCTGTTTGAGTATGATGGATTTGTATCTTGCATAGCAAAAATACTGTGTTTGCTGGTTGCCTACATGATCTGGCTTTATTAAAATCAAGGCTAATTTTTTCATACTTAGTACTACAATATGTAAGGTGATATCTCTTCTCAGAGATTGTCTTGAAATTGGGAATATTGGCAATGGTCAATAACATTGGAAACAAGCATGTTTGTTTTAGGTGTAAGAATTCACTTTTAGTACCTATTTTAGACCGCTAACTTGTCAAATCTGAGCATATAAAATCAGGACCATATCAAAGATATAAATTGTTGTTGTATACTATTTTTGCTAAAATTAGTAATAGTAGTTCCAGCTGAGACTAATGGTAGTGGATTGACAGAACTTAACTTTCTGAAGCAATCCTTTTTTCCAGAGAAAAGACTTCCAGTGCACAAACTTGGTTTTTGTTGTTGGGCATACTGTGCACTGAGTTACCTTGCTTCAGAATTGTTACTCTTTCTCTTGGGCCTTCTGGCACCAGTCATTTTTCAGATATGGTTGACCGTAACAGGAGACTATCAATTTTTGTTTTCTTTGGTTAAACTTAGTACAGGAGATGGCAAACTATCTTGCTTATTAACCCTCTGCTCTAGCTCCAGTTATGCAAACAGCATAGATGAGTGGTGTATTCTAATGACTCTTCTAATGACTCTTCCTTGACTTAAAACTGCTTCAACCTCTCTGTTTTGTAGCGGGTATGGCCGCACTTATTTCAGTTGTACGTCTGCTCATACTAGTACGGGTGATGGCACTGCAATGGTCACACGAGCTGGTCTTCCTTGCCAGGACTTAGAGTTTGTACAGTTTCATCCTACAGGTACAGAGTACAATTACAAAAGCAATCCTAAGTATACAAATGTTTATACCTCTGCAGGGTTGAAATAATACTTAAACATTATTTTTAATAAGAAGAGTCGAAAGGGGAGTTTTGTTTATTTGCTTTAAAAACATACTGAAGTCAGTTTGCACTTCCTGTAGCTCTTAACTGTCCATTAGTTGCTTGTAATGAGTGTTCAGACTGCTGTAAATATAAAGCTGAGAGTAAGAATGCTATAATATGAGAAAGACTTTAGGCCTTCTAATGTGGATGCCAGTGTTAAATATTTTGAGGAACTGCCTTTAAAATACTAACAAGTTTTATGAATTTCCAGGTGAAACCACTTCACCTCTTAAAAGTGTGTTTTTCTTCATGTCTTTAAAATATTAAATGGTTTGATATTAGAGACAGAAGCAATGGGATAGATGTAAATGTTAGGGATTTACATACTAGAATGTTTTGTGGAAGAGGGGTAGTTGAAGTAAAGTTACATATTTAGGACCACGATTTTATAGCAGAAGATCAGTATCGAAAGTGTGGGCCATAAAAGTTACAGACTAAAAAGTGAAGGAGATCTATTTCTTTTGACTGTAGCTAAATAAAAGCTCAGTTTTAGCTTGTTAGAAGTATGAGGTTTTTGAATTCTTCACTTAATTTTACAGCATTATGGTTGTTATATTTTAAAAAGATCTAAGGTTCATTCTAGTCAAAGAAATTTCACTGCTTGTCTGATAATTCCATAGCTTTTAAAATAATTATGAAGTGCATGAATTGATCAGCTTTTTTGCTTCCTGTAATGACCAGAGCTGAAGACGAACAAGTAGGCCTTACTTCTCTAGGGGAAAAGAAGACTTACTGAGTTAGCTTTCACTTACCATGCAATTTGAAGCTGTTCTGCACTGCCTCCAGTACAGGAGAGGCGGGAACAAAGATGAGCAAACTGAACTTGAGATGATCAGTTTCTGATTTGCTTCAAATACTGGAAAAATGTAATTGCCCAAGGTCTAAAAGATCCCTGTAAATGTTCTCCCTATGTATTGGCAGGTGCAGATATCTCCAGATTGCAATATTTTGGACATTATAGGTGTTCCTAATCAATTTGCTTACCATCCAAGAAAAATGTTTGAAAGGAATAATAAAAGTTGTTTCTAAGCAGCCTTGTGGGACAATTACTAGTAGGTATGATTATTAGTTTGGATTATTTTAAGTAGATTTTGTTTGTTCAGTCCTGGACTTCTTGGTCATGAAGCTGTCTTGTGAGTATTTCACTTTATGGGTTTTTTTTCTTTGCAGGTATTTATGGAGCTGGTTGCCTCATAACAGAAGGTTGCCGAGGAGAGGGAGGTATTCTAATTAACAGTCAAGGTGAAAGATTTATGGAGAGATATGCACCTGTTGCTAAGGATCTGGCTTCCAGGGATGTAGTGTCCCGTTCTATGACAATAGAAATCCGTGAAGGAAGGTCAGTTAAATATTTCAAGGAAGCAGCAGAATGAACATTTAATCATACTAGACTGTATGTAGTACAGTAATTCATTTGATAAGCTCCTGGTAATCTGGGGATGTGAGCTTTAAATGTTACATGAAGACTGTGTTTGGAGTGAAAATGTTGCTTGTTATTTTTTAATCATACTAAAAAGGAACATAAGATATTAGGAGTGTCTTGTTTGAGTTCAGTGAGTCTAGGGACAGTTGCTCAAATAAGTTTAACATATCAGTTCTTAGTAAAAAACATTGGAAACCATTTGTTCTGTTCTCTTGATGAACTGTGTTTTACATCTCTCTGAATATGTACTGCTTTAAAATGTTAAATACAATGCAGAAAGAAAAGAAAATTTCTTTGTCAAAAGAAAGCTGGAAGGAGGAAAAGCACTGCTAGGTTCAACAGTCTTTTCAAATAGGCTAAATACACATTTTTATCAGAGAAGAATCTTAATTTTTAATTTTCGCTAAGGTTATCAAAACTAAATAGGCTTAAGATAATTACTGGCTTTTGCAGAGTTCTTGTTATATGTTGTTTGTTGGTTTGTTTTTGCTAGGGGTTGTGGTCCTGATAAAGACCACGTGTATTTGCAGTTGCACCATTTACCACCTCAGCAGCTAGCAACCCGTCTTCCAGGAATTTCAGAAACAGCTATGATATTTGCCGGAGTTGATGTCACGAAAGAGCCCATTCCTGTTCTTCCTACTGTGCATTACAATATGGGAGGTATTCCTACTAACTACAAAGGACAAGTAAGTAATACAGATCATTCTTAGTAACTTGTATCATCTAGTAATAGGAAATGATTTTCTAGTATCCAAGCAGTAACAGTGTTTTGTAACTGTAAGAATACTGAACTACATGACTTAGTAGGTTTCAAGTATGATATCATTATCTGGTTTGTTTTTGTAAGTAAACCAAGAACCATGTTTCAGAAAATCTAGAGATGGAATTCCAAGGAATATCTAAAAGGAAGCATTACTGTCATATCTGGCAACAATTCTCTGATTACCCAGTTGAGGATAATATGTAGTTGAATCCAAGTCTTATCTAGGGATAAAACTAGGATTCTGCTGCAATCTGTAACTCGGGGTATACGTGTTAATGCTCTGCACCTAATGTAATTATGTAATCTCTGTACTAAAATTCAGTTCATACTACTTAGAGGTCAATTTCATGGTGTCAGCAGAATTTTCTGGCTCAGTGCATTGTATTTGATGGGTGTGTTTGTTTTATTGTAAAATTTTGCCTTGGAAATCTGCAGGACAGATTCACTTCCTGTGCTTTTCTGGCTTCTACAGCAAAAATGTCGTGGTGAAGTGTATGGTTCTGTTTCATAGGTATGACCAAAGAAATACTGGGTTTTACTTCCATCTGTATTTGCATAGCACTGCTACTTACTCTTTTGAACTAAGATATGTATAGATTTAGAGTCAGAAAACTTTAGATTGCTGTAGTTTCATGCTTACAGAGCATGAAACTCCTTATTCAAAAATAAGGAGTCTTGCATTGTTATAAACTGTTTAAAAAATGAATATTAATTGACTGTCCAAAATGATAGGTGATTACACATGTGAATGGGGAGGATAAAGTGGTACCTGGCTTATACGCTTGTGGGGAAGCAGCCTGTGCATCTGTCCATGGTGCAAATCGACTTGGAGCAAACTCACTTTTGGATTTGGTGGTCTTTGGTCGTGCTTGTGCCCTTACTATTGCAGAAACGTGCAAGCCTGGTAAGTCTCACCATTTAGCTCAGCTTTTAGAGAGACATTTACCTTTATGGTTTGATTTCTGCCCAACAAAGAGCTGTTAATGTAGTATGATACCTGTTTCAAATTCAGATGGCTAATAGACTATTTATTAGAAAATGCAAAAACTCTCTGCTTATATACTTCTTGCCATGTTCTTGACTGTGCAAATGCTTGCCATTGATACCTGTTTTGTGAACCAAGCCTGCTAAAGCTGTAATTCAGTCAATGCTATCAACAAATGCAGTTGATTTTTCAACCAGCTAGTGAAACTGAACAAAAAGACTAACTCTTCTGCATTCTCTACTGCATCTTCTAAATCAAGGTGTAGTCTGTCTTGCACTTGGTTTCTTTCATATAGTAGGATTTGCTGCCACCTTGTTGATTCACAATGTGGACCACATATGCAAGTTATGCAAGAAATGGATACTAACAATTGTAACATCTCATCCGCTGTGTGGATTATCACTATTGCATGTTATTTTAAAATAACTGGGTTCTGCAGCAGTTACTAAGTTCAAAGATAACAGTAAAAGTGCAGTTAAACTGTCAAAACAACTGAAGTCCATCTGTTTCCTCATAACTTGATGTCCAAATTAATAAAGCAGTTTATTCATTCTGACGCTGCACAGAGTTGATAGTGGTGGTTCTTCATGGAATCGGTTTAGGTCTAGCAGTGCTTATTGGCTCTGGCTTCGTACAAATGTTTATTTGGATCAGTCTTTGTGTGGTTCCTCTGAGACTGAAGTTGTGGGAAGGCCCTTGTCCCTTAGCGGATCCAAGAGGAGGTGGGCAGTTTGGAGGTGAGGAGACAAGGAAAGTGAAGGAGAAGGTGGTCCTTACCACCTTCCACAAGCAGTGAGGCTTATTCCACTTTTTAGGAGAATTTGCTTCAAGTGTTCCTTTTTAAGGAATTAACAGCAGAATTTAGCTGGACCTGTAAATTCCCTCCCAAATATCACAGGCAAGAAAGTGATCCATATGTTCCACTGAGAACTCTACTTTTAAAAGTGTATGGATACTATGGGTGGAAGTTCAGGAAAATTACAATTAACCTGCATCTCAAGCAGTGATAGACTGTGTTTTTAGTCTGCTTTGATTTTTAGTAATTATTACTTTACAAAACTGCCAGAAACTGAAAACAATCATCTACTAAACTTACTGAAATTTTCTTAATAGGAGAGCCAGTTCCCTCCATTAAACCAAATGCTGGTGAAGAGTCAGTTGCTAATCTTGACAAATTAAGATTTGCCAGTGGAACCATAAGAACCTCAGAAGTGAGACTTAACATGCAGAAGGTAAGATTGGTGAAGTCCTCAAGTGTGCAGTGGGAGAAGCTGAAAGCACAGGAGGTGGTTTGGGCACTGTTAAATATGCTGTGCAGGATTTGCTTTGGTAAAGTAAAAAGGAGTGTGTGAACAGTGTCTGTGCACAACAAAAGCATTGTCTCAGTTTTGTTAGTTTCTTCTTCCCTTCATGCTTATTCCTCTTGGGTAGTTTACTTCATTGTGTACCATGGTGTGGTTTCCTCTGGGGAGTGCTTTTTCTTCACTCTGCAGGCATGTCTGAAGTCACAGTAGCTTTATATAAAGCTCTGCTGGAACTAATGAGGTCACTTGGGACTTTATGCATGTACAGCAGATGAAACTATGCCATTTCTTTTTTACTGTCTTGCAGACAATGCAAAGCCACGCTGCTGTATTTCGTACTGGCTCTGTACTGCAGGAAGGTTGTGAGAAACTTAGTCAAATTTATCATGATTTGGCTCATCTAAAGACATTTGACAGAGGTAATTTGATGTTAAAGAACACATCTTGGTTAGAGTATTCCGTGAGAGAAGTGGGAGGGGAAGGGGGTTGTGTTTTTTTGGTTTTTTGTTTTTTTTTAACTTTGGCTGAAGATCTTGACCATTTCGATTTCTCAGAAATATGTTGTAGAGACTTAAAGCTAAATATGGTAATCAGGAAAGTACCTTATCATATTGAATACGTTCTAGTTGCACATTTTTTCAAAGAAGCTGACACTGAAGTCAGATTTAATTACAGAAGATATTACTGTCTCACAGAGCATGAGATGCAGTGATTCACATACTGGCCTTTTCAGAAGATATTTACAATATTCTTAGTAAGTCAATGAAAAGTTGACACTTTATTCTTAGGCCAAACACTCAGTTCTCATTTTTCATCTAAGAAAATAGCTATGTGTACAGTTATTGCCATGTCTTGCAGTGTATGTTAGGAGGACTTGGTTTGTTAAGTGCATCTGATGATGTACGTTTGCTCCCCTCAAGCTGTGTGTTTCTCTCCAACTACCGCTATTAGACATGTATCCTAATGGTGAAAGTAGAACAGGCTTTCTTGGACAGCTCTCACCAAGCATCAAGAAAAGGAGTGTTGTGATAGTTTAGAATGTAGAAAATGAAGATATATTCATGTAAGTGAATTTGGGTCCATCTTGGAGATAGTTAACTGAAGGAAAACTAGTTATTTTTTTGAGAGGGAGGAGAAGGGGAAGCCTTGTTGTTTGGGCCTGCTAGGCGTCTGCCTAAGAAGTTACCTTATAGCCAGATCTTGTGATCTGAAATGAGATATGGGGACTGAATTGGAGGCTTGATAACAAGCATGCAAGAATCTATGGTGTTACAACAATACACACATGGAACCTTTCAGTGTTGCTGAATTTTTGTATGACACATTAAGGTTGTCAGCATTGAGTACTGAGATTCAGTATTGAGCCTTACAAGCAATAGTGGGTAATTCAGTGTTGCAGTACTATGACCACGCTGTGTACAGCACTCGCTAGCTTCATCCTAAGTATCTACAATAGGTTAGAAGTAAACTGAGGAAAAACTTGTTTGTAGAACACCTTTATAGTATTTTAATATCTTTACTAGGTATTGTGTGGAACACTGACTTGGTGGAGACCCTAGAACTGCAAAACCTGATGCTTTGTGCTCTACAAACTGTTTATGGTGCTGAGGCTCGTAAAGAGTCCCGGGGTGCTCATGCCAGAGAGGACTATAAGGTATAAATGTTTTCTGTGACTGGACATGAGATTGATTTTGTTTTTACTGTGTCCTTGGATGGATTATTTAAGTCTTAATTTCTTCAAAGTACAGTCCTCAGTATTTTGAGTTAGAATTCATGTGGCATTTGTTTGTGGTCTCATTTGCTCTGTTTAATCTGTTTTGTTTAATACATATGTGTGTGTATATGTGTATATATATGGAATACTCTATGCAAACAACACTATTTTAAATACTGAAGCTTTACAAGGACCTTGAATTTTGACATAGGTGGTGTTAAGATAAAGTTTGCTGGCTATTAGGAGACACAATGTATTATAGTGGCAATTGGAGGGCAGTTAACTATATGGTTATGAGGTGAATTTCAGATGCAACTTCTGATCTACACTAACCTGATCTTCTTAGGTACGGATAGATGAGTTTGATTATTCCAAGCCACTCCAAGGCCAACAGAAGAAGCCATTTGAAGAACACTGGAGAAAGCACACCCTTTCATATGTGGACATCAAGACTGGGAAGGTATGTTGACTCTGATGCTTGAGGGCCTTCTCCCTGTCAACAGACAGCTGTTCTAATAGACAGCTCTCAGTATCATGATAATACTGGGAAATGACTGGCATTGTCTGAGGTACCTGATATATATACTTAAAGAATTAAACATTCAGTCTGGTACAGTAGGCATAACTGGGAGAAGTTACTGTTGAACTTTGAGAAGTAGCTTTGTGATCTGAGCCAGAATTGTTCTTCACCTTGCATCAGGCTAGTTACAAAGGTTTTTTTTCCTGATGCTGGTAAAACCTGTGTTGATGTTCAGCATAAGGTTTTTATCTAAAAGTAAATAGAATTGAAATTTGACCATATTTAAAAAAAAAAAACTTCACGTATTGACTTGTATATCCCTTCTCTTAGTCCTCTTTGCCCCCCACTTCCAGCTTCCTTGACTCTAGTTTGAGGACAAGCGAGAACACTCCAGCTCCTGAATAACTGCTGAGGCACTGGAGAGACAGAATGAAACTGGTTTACCTGCCTCCTAATTAATCCATTGTGTTTCAAAATCTCCAAGACTTTCTCAGATAAAACAACTAGGAAATAGAAGTCTTAGCCAAAAATTTACTTTTGTCCAAAAGGCCTTTTTAAGGTAGCAGTTTTCTGCTACCATTTTTGGTCAGGTTTTTAGTTTTGATAAGTTCACTTGGTGGTGCTGAGAATTGTCTTCAAATGTTTCATGTAGGTTACTAAATGTTCTTTTTCTATGGAAGGAAACCAATACTGTAAAACAGTTTAACACCAACCAAGTCATTCAGTTATTCATATTATCCAGTCATTTGTATTATCTAGGGTGTCTGGTTTGGGATAGAAGAGGTTTGTTTGTCTTAAAGTTGTCTTTTTTTTTTCTTCTTTTTTTAAAGGTTACCTTGAAATACCGACCTGTAATTGACAGAACTTTGAATGAAGAAGATTGCTCAACTGTTCCACCTGCTATTCGCTCATACTAGTAACTTGCAATCAACTTGCAATCCTCTCCCAAAGAGGGTTTAGTGTACATAAGCATAGCACAAGCAAATCAAAATGCTGTTATCATTAACAATTAATGAAAAAGGCTGTCTAGAGATTTCTCCAACTTCTGTGGCTGTGCTGTGGCTTACTGTAAAGCTATGAAAATGGAATGCAGAACATCTTATGCTCTTTCACCCATCTGCCAAAACTGAAAGGGAAAACACAAAACGTGTCTAAATAAAGTGATTAGAAGTCTTGTCCCAGTATTTATCTTTGACTGTGCAGTTATGTGTATAACCATAATGCATTTATTTTGAATGTATAGTTGTTTCCTTGCTTTAAAAACAAATGCATTGCAATAGTTGTACACATGCTTGAGATGCTGAATTTTATGATAGGGAGATTCATGTTACTTACAAGTGGCAATTTCATAATGCTTAAAAGAGAAGAATAATAGAAAATGTAACTTTGGGGTTTTTTTTTTCTAAAGTTAAAATTGTAAAAGTTGTCATTCTATTTCACTATTGAAGGAAATGAGACAATTTTACTTCAGTTGAAACAGGTGGAAGTTATATATCGTTAATATAGTTAATATAGCATAAGTAAAATATAATCTCATCAGCTATCTCCAGTATCTCTGGAACTGTTGAAGATATCTCTGTGGTATATTCTATGCGTATTCTATATTTCCTAGCCTGCCTTTTCTCCCAGGAATCAAGAATCAGAATTGCAGAAGACAACTCATCTAAATGTTAAAGCTTACCAAGACTTGAAATTTCTGTGCTCTGATAGAATGATGCAATATGTAAGGCACAAACACTTTTATGCAAGTACAGTAGTCTCCAGCAGTCTTCCTGTGAATAACTCCAAGTTTGCGGTCACGATTGAAGTGTGGTTACCCAGATCCGAACTGAATGAAGTGTTTCTTTTTTCTTGACATATGTTTGTGTTTTTTCTCAATTGCTGAATATTTTATTTCCTGGTTGCTGTTGGAAAAATTGAATACATGATATCTTGCTTACTTTTATGGTTTCTCTATCTTACAGCCAAGAGTTCAAACTGGACCCTAGGGGAAAATTCATAAGCAAAAGTGTCTAGAATTGGTGCCCTTGCTTGGGTAGGAGAGGAGAGGAACATGTTGAAACACTATCCTGATTTTGCAATATTGTAGGAACAGCGCCCTAGTTTGTTTCTGGCTGTTTTTAACTTGAGAAGAAATAATGTTTCAATCTCCTCTGGTTATTGTAAAGCAAAATATGATACTGTCTTTTCATGTTCTGGAAACAGCTGTTCTTAAGAAACTGCTGTGGTGCTTAGCAGCTGCCCTGTGAGCCTTGGAAGCGTGGTGTAGCAGACTCCCCGCATCCACAGTAAGCGGAAGCAGCCCTCTGAAGGACTAATGCTGCCAAAATTGCAATGAAAATCTGAATTTTACTCCCTGCAGCCCGTATCTGCCCCTGAGGAGAAACTGAAGCTAGGGCCGCAGTAGGCAGGGGAGAGGTTCTCCCTCGGGCTGTTGCCTTCCCGGGCCGGCACGGGGTGGGGCAGCGGCGGGGCGGCTCCCCGGCACGGCACGGCACGGCACCGCGCAGGCGCTGGCCGCGGGTGCGCGAACCCCGCAGCCCCCGCCTCTGCTGCGCGGCCCGGGCCCGGGGCTGCGGCCCGCCCACTGCAGCTGATTGGCGCGGGGCAGCGCCGCTGCGGCGATCGCTCTCCCTGCCCTCCTGACGCTTGTCTGGGGTGGGGCCGCTTTCCGTGCCCGCCCCGCAGCCGGCCCCCGATGCTGCGTCCGCTAGCCGTCACCATGCACCGCTCACTCCGCCGCCTCCGCCGCGCCGCGGGGCTGCTCGTGCGCCAGCCGCCCCCGCCGCGCGCCGCTGCCGCCGCCGCCCTCTGGGGTGCCCCGCCGCGCGCCGCCATGGTGAGCACCCGAGGTGGGGGGAGCGAGGGAGCGGTGACCTCTAACTGCCACTGCCACCCGCGGCGGCCCTGGCTCCTCCCCCTGCGCCAGCCGGTAACGGCAGCCGCTGCCAGGGCCGGGGCCAGGGTGGGGCGGCCATTTCCTTCTCCCGCCGGAGGCTGCGGGCGCCTGGCCGCCGTGGCCCGCCTCAGCTCTGCTCCCATCTCCTCCCCCTCGCGTAGTGCTGGCGCATCCAGGCTTTGAGGTTATTCGCTTAGCCCGGCTGCCGTCTGTAGCGGGCAGCTGCCCAGGGAGCGAGGTTTATGCTGTGCGCGGGGTCGTTAGTTACCTGAGCTTGGCGGCGGGGGGGAGGGGTAGGGTCAGGTGAGGCAGCGAGGAAGGAAGTTATCACAGGCGCTGTTTGCTGTGAGAGAGCTTTGGCGTTCGGCAGCTTCTTCCATAAACTCTTTGGGCCCCTTCTAAGGGCTGCTGAGGTGGAATTTAGGAGCAAGCTATATCCCCACAGAAATGGGGGTATCTGGTAAAGCTTTTGCCTGAAAACTAGGGAGATTGCTCTAACTGCATCTGGGAACTTTCTGAGACCTCTAATTAGCAGGTATCCCAAGCTTTTCTTCAAGTGTAGTCAGTCAACTCTCGCATGAGTGGGACTCATTTATTGCAGATGATTCAACGTAAAAATAGAAATGCTGTTCAAATAAGGAACTGCGAATCTTAGTGTTAACAGTTAGGGTATTTCCTGAGCTGTAATAGACGTTCACTTCTAAAAACAAGAAGTAACTGATGGCTGTCAAAAGAATTCCAGCAGAAAGCATGATACTTAGGATACAATATTGCTATAAAAATAACTAGATATTAGTTCCTCATCTGTAATGTTACTTATGGTGCAGAAAATAGTTTAAAAAGACAAATTTTGAAGTTAATGAATAAGCTGTATGATGAATGAAACATACTTAAATGAGAAAATTGGTGTCAAAATCGATATGTAACTCATAAACCATTGACCTGTCAGGTGATTCCTTTTTTAAAACTTTCTCTTGCCACATCATTTAAGAAAAATGTTATGGATCATGGTCTTCACTTACTTGCTGAAGACCTGGTATTTGCGAAGGCTGCAAACTTACATGAAATGTTCTTTGCCAGTCTCAAATATAACTTATCCTGTAAATAGACATTCATGATGTAGTTAATTGCTTGTGTTTAAATAACTGCAGAATTTATAACAAAATGCTCCTCAGTGAATTTCAAGCTCAAAAAGCCCTTGCATTTTTGATAAGAAAACTTTTTGTGGTTGCCTTTTGGAGAGGAAAACATACAATATACTAACCAGGACTTAAAAGTAAATAAATCACTTTGTGATGTTTGCAGAGACTTTTCAGTAGCAAAAGTTGTCTTTTTGAACGCTTTATAGGTAGTTAGAGCCTAACCTGCATGTTGTCCTGTACTATGACTATTGCATTGCTGTAACTTGGAGCTAAATTGAATAGGATTTGAACTGAGATGTTTTAAATAGAACTGGGTTCTTTCCTTCCTCAGTTGAATGTTGTAAAATATTTTTTTCTGTTTTTGAAAGAATAAATTTCAGAATTTGCGACTTAATTGATATATAAAGGAGACACCACACCTAAAAATGAAAAGCCCATTCATCTGACAAAGAAGAGCAGGGAGACTGCATATTTCATTTTCTGTTATTTTTTAAGGATTGGCTTTGACATGCTAGTGATGTTTTTTTGAACTGAAATACTTCTTTCCAAAAGTTGCTGCATAAAAAAATCAGAATGCAATTTTCCACAGAAAGCATTATTGCAGTAGGTCTGCCATTGTGCATTATGGTGCAATCAGTTCCAGTGTCAAAATAGTTTCCAGCAATGAGGCAGAAATACAGTTATGTTCTAAACTACATAAGCTTTGGACTGTGGGTTGGGGGGGACGGGACACAGCACACCTGGCCAGGACTCTCCTTAACAACAACAAAAAATGTTTTATAAAGGTGAGGAATAGCAGTTCTGAGCCGACCCTTACTGTGGATGTGATGGAAACTAAGTGAACATAGGAATTTGCCTTAGCTTGTCACTAGGTCTCCTTTTGTTTTCTCCTGTAGTTCAGTGGAATAGGACTAGGGGGTTGGCACAGTTGTGCTTCTGTTGTACCATTGCACACATCATCTAAGGAGTTGTGAAGCATATTTTTCACACAAAAACACGCTGAATTCTGCAGACTGCTACATTAGTCAGTCACGCAGAATTCTTTAAGATACTTGCATTGCTTTGTGTGGTACTGCTTGTACTTACGCAAACAATAAGTTAACTCAAATCAATGCTTTGGTGGATATCTGAAAATTAGTATCCCATATATTCTTTGTTCACGTTTTTGCGATCTTGTTTGCATCATTTTTTGACATCATTTTAGACAACTGATGATAATCCCTGTTGCTTCTTGGGTACTAAAATTAAAATACTGATAGGTAATGAAAATTATTTTAGTTTTTTTGGTGTGTATGGAAAAAATCAGTTTCTTTTTTTTCTAATGTTACTTGTTGCTTGATTAATCAGCAAATGACACACAGCTTAAAGCAGCTCACCTCCTTACTTGATTTGAAAATCTTTGTGAATGTGTGTGATATGGGATTGGCTAGGGAACATACAATATGATTTCATTGTTAAAAGGTACTTTAACAAATGTACTAGGGGTGCTGATCTGTCTGAGTTTCTATTTATTTCTGTTTCACCATTGTTGACTTTGGAATTAGATAAGCTTGAGGAATCAGTTGTGCAACTATTTGCTTTTTGCTGAAAGGTTATAGCTAATTAAGCATTTTATGTCGTTTGAGCATGGCTACTTTTGGTGATCGAACCAGTGACTATATCAGGAGTTGGGCTTGGAAATGAATTGGTTCTGCTTATCCAGTTCTAGAGAAAGTTTGGTATTTGTCTGTTTATACAAGGTGTCCAAATTTCAAAAGCAAGGATTTCAGCTATCATATGTCAGAGATATGTACTGTTGGAATACCAATATATGCCTGTGCACAGTATGTAAGACCCACAGACATCCAGATTAAATGTTTTTGGTTGTAAGATACTAGATAAATATTGGCTATGTTCTGTTTCTTTGATAGCATGTCAATGAATGATAAGTGATTAAAATAGGATAAAGAAGACTGAAGAACATAGGAATGGCATATTGGCCCACACCAAGCTTAGTATTCTTGTTTGGTCAGTGTCTGTGGAAGAGCATCAGCCAAAATGCAAGGTGTGGGGAGGGGGGCAGCAATGCAAGAGCTAACCCCACTCTCTGTGGGCTGGGCTGCAGTGTCTTCTGGGTCATGTCAACCACCTGCTCTGCAAGAGTGAGCACCCTCAGCAAGCGGGGCTGGTGTCCCCAATACGTGACTGCTGGAGTTCTTGATGGCAGACCTTCTACATCTGGCTGGGAAAGCGACTTAGCACAACAAAAAGACTGGACCACCCCCTACCACCGTCAGCTTGCCATCTGCAATGATGAGGACCTAGACAGGCTGCTGGAGAAAGTCACTATTGTTGGAGACGTGATTCTGCCAAATATCCAGCTGTATTCCTGTCCGAGAAGACTGAGAGCCATAAAGCAAAGAACAAGTAAAACTGACCATGAAAAGGGAGGAACATTCTGGCTTCAGAAGTTACCATCTAGGGAAGAGTAAGAACTGTGCGAGTGTATATGATGCTTTCCTCTTTTACTGACCCAGACTCCCTGTTTTCACATCAGGGGATTCCTGTGATTTGTCTATATAATAACCCATTATAGCTCTTTCTTCTGAGTGCTTATCTAGTTTTCCTTGAACTCATACAAACCTCTTGCATCTGCAACACCCTTTGGCAAGGAGTTTTGTCAGTCTGCTACCTGTTATGTGAAGAGTTGATTCCTTTTGCTTGCTTTGAACCTGACTTCTACTAGCCTAATTTTATGGCTCCTATTTCTTGTATTGGAAGAGACAGTGAGCAGTCAATACCTATCTCCATTCTACTCATGATTTTATTGACCTCAATTTTCCTTCAGTCCCCAAGTTGTCCCCTTTTCTGGACTAAAGAGTCACTCTTCCTAAGGAGGCTGTTCCATACCTTTGATCATCCTTATTGCCTATGATTTCCCATAATATACTTGTTGTGATGAGAGTACCAGATCTGCACGAAGAACTAAAAATGTAGGTGAGCCATGGTGGCACAGTGGCATTTCTTCTTTTACTCTCTGCTCTTTTCCTAATAGTTCCTAACATTTCATTTGCTTCTTTCACTGCACTGGAGCACTGGCTTGATGTTTTGATAGAGCTACCCTGAGGTCTCACCCCCAAGGGTAATGGTTATGTCAGAGCCAATCGTACATGTATATGTCCTATCTGGGAAGCTAGGATCATCCTATTCCTTGTATGATTAAGAATTCAAAAAGGTTTCTTCTTGCACAGTATTCAGGGAGGGGAAGGTAACCTTCTCCTTTGGGGAAGGATGATTATCTTCCTCACAGAAAATTGAGACTTTACTGACCAGGCATGGGAGAGGAAGAGTAAACTGCCCTTACTTGCTTCCTGTCTAGTTCCGTAATCCTTGTGGAATGTGATCATCTCACCATAAATGAATGAGTTGTTTCAAAAAAAATTTAAAGTTTACTCTTTAGTTGGTGGATGTCACCTAAATTTAATTTATTTCTGGCTGTGTTGGATAATAATGCATGTTGGGTGCGTATGTGTTGAATATTGCACAAAATATACCAAGATACTGTTTCCTCATGTTGCACAGCTACTTTGGTTAGAGTAACTGTGTTCCTGATTTATTGGGCTTAAGATGAGAATTCATTGTTAATTACTTGGTACTGAATTAGTTAGTTGCTGCCTTCCAGTATTTTTATTCTGTTCCACGTGCAACAATAATTTCAAGTAGGGATCTTGTTACGTGTATATTGCCTGGGCAGATACCACGTGAATTTTTTCCATCCTAAGTTTGGTATAAGTTTGATTTTAACAGTATAGCCATTCTGTAAATTTTAAGATGAACTAGTAATTCATTGGTCAGAAATGGAGGGACTCCCCCTTCAAAAGAAACTGAATCTTTCATCAGGATGTGTTTCATTAGAAGTGTTTAATGCAGTGGACAGCAGAAGTCTAAGCCTTGCAGTGCTGCTTGTTACCTGTGAACAAGTGAGTCTGCTAGGTTACATACCAACCATGTTAGTAGTTGGGACTCTTTTAGTGAGACAAGTACTCAAAATTAGAAAAGTGCTTAAACTTTGAAGATACAATTAGAAAAATACTTATGGCCAATACTTACCTTTGATATCTTTTCTCCTCCTCTTGTGTATTTTTCCTTAGCTGTATCCGCTTTCAAAAAGGTTGTTCTGTTTACCAGTGTTTGAAATGTGTTTTCTTCCTTTTCCATAGTCCAGTCAAGAGTCTTTTAGGATAGAATATGATACCTTTGGTGAACTGAAGGTCCCAAGTGACAAATATTATGGTGCCCAGACTGTGAGATCGACAATGAACTTCAAGATAGGAGGTGTTTCAGAAAGGATGCCAGTAAGTAATTTCAGTCTGTGCTCATTTCTTTCCTTTAAGTTTCTGGATGTCAGAGTGAATATCTTTTTCTTAGTCTTTTTGCTGGGAATATCGGCAACTTTGAATTGTAATTAAAGCTAAAATCTCCATGGCAAGATATTTCTCTGTGGTAGAAATCATTTTAATTTATTTCATTTAAATAAATTGAACATTGCCTTTGAATATTTACTTTATCGTATTGCTTAATTTTTTTTAATAACCAGATGAATAGAAATCTATGGCTTTCATTTTTCTGAAGACCAAAGACTGTGAATGGAATAGTTTGTAGTTTGAGTTATATATTTACTATGATGTGATGCTGTTTGTTTCTGAAGATGTTTTGCATACCATAAGTCAATGTGAAGTTGCTTTTTTACTTGCAGCTGTGCTTGTAGCAGTAGTATACACACAATTTGTTGTGCCCTGTTTTTGCATATACTGAAATGTAACACAGTTTGCCTTCAAAAGGCTATTTTAGAAAGACTACCAGTTCTTCTTTTCTGTCCATTTTATCACATATAATCTGTTTTGATACAGAAAGCTCATTCTCTCTTTGAAAGTTAAGGTATGCTATGTACTGCTTTCTGTACCGCTTGGATAAATATTAATTATAATGACAGCACAGTCAATGTGACCTCAGTTGCTCTTTGGATTGCTTGATGGACTACTTGCTGGATTAAGGCTGAGAAAGTTTAGTTTAGAACTAGATCTTTGTAATGGTTTTCTAAAATTTCCCTAAGGAAAAATTTTACATATTTAAACTTTCTCTTGTGTCTCAGATTCAAGTCATAAGGGCCTTTGGCATCCTGAAGAGAGCAGCTGCTGAAGTGAATCAGGATTATGGTCTTGAACCAAAGATTGCAAATGCTATCATAAAGGCAGCAGATGAGGTAGGAACAAACTGTTTAACATACTCAAACTCATGGTATCTTTGGTAGCTTTTCATAGGAAGATTGTTTGGGGGCTGGGGAAAGACTTCCTGCATTTCTCAAATTGTCAGAGCAAAGCATTTGTAGTTAGTAAACTTTGTTTTTGAGGCTGGCATACCTTGTACTTAATATTTTACTTACGTTTTTAGAAATGATTGAATGTTCTAATACATTTTGAAACTTATGTTTCTTATAGTTTTTCCTCTCTGTTAATACTACTCATTGCTTGCAAAGTGTTTGCGGGATGACTCTTACCAGATGAACAGTACAAAAAACCTAAGAGGGGAATAGAATATTGCTGAATTCAGTGCTAATTTGAAATCTGATAGGCCACAAAAAGCTTTTTCCTTTCTGGAGGTCTGCATCATTGTGATGTGAAGACCATGTGAAATCTGAAAAGTTCTGTGTTATTGGTCTAAATCCTCTTCAGACTTAAGTTTACTACTATAACTGTGCTTATTTAATATCACTTTTATGGCTAGAGAGGATATGATGTGACACATGGAGGCATCTCTTCTTTCTCAGGTTAAATGCCACAGGATTGCGAATGACCATTATCTGAGGTAGTGCCAGATGTGCCTGTTTAGTGTAAATCAACAGACATATTTAGCCTGAAGGATTTTTTACAGTTCTGAATAGCTTCAAAATACTTCAGTGCTTTCAGAAGCCACGTCCTCTTTGCACCAGCTGTAGCACCAGGAGTCCCAAGCCCCAAGACTTTTGGAGAGCTCCAAAATATATGGCTAGTCACTTCTTGTTGTTTCTAGGGCTTTCCTAGTTAGAAGTGTACCAGGAGTCCAGGTGGCTGAAAGTCATTTAGCTTTTCAGCTTTTTAGCCCTATTCATTATCTCTGAAGGTTGTCCGAGGCTTTATTGCCATGTTTTTAGAATGCCCCTGCAGTGATAAGCCTTCCCTTAACTCCAAGGAATCAGGTTTATCTTGGAAGTGGGAGTTTTGCTCTTGTATAAGATGGAAAATTCATAATAAGATTATTTCCTGAAAAGCATAATTCCGGGACAACTGTCATGTATCCTTAAAATCTGGAGATAGTTATCTAGCCTTAGAGTCATGACAGGAGATCCCTTGCTTTTTAGAACATGAAATTAAATGATATCTTCCTCTGTTTTAGAATTCAGTATCTTCTAAAAGCATAACAAAAGCATAACATCAAACTATCCTCTCAACTTTCTAGTATAAATCCACAATGATTATATGTTGATTTTCAAATATAATTGAGAACATTTTTTGAAATAGACCTATAAAATTTGTAATTTTAAGCTTGTTAATTTTCTTTGTCCCGGTAGGACAAATCCTCTCTCTCTTTTTCCATTATAGGTAGCTGCAGGAAAATTAAATGATCACTTTCCATTGGTGGTGTGGCAGACTGGGTCTGGAACTCAAACGAACATGAATGTCAATGAAGTCATCAGCAATAGAGCCATTGAGATAATGGGAGGCCAGCTGGGGAGCAAAAAGCCAGTACATCCAAATGATCATGTTAACAAAAGTCAGGTCATTATATTCTCAA
This sequence comes from Dromaius novaehollandiae, assembly GCF_036370855.1. Lineage (NCBI taxonomy): Eukaryota > Metazoa > Chordata > Aves > Casuariiformes > Dromaiidae > Dromaius > Dromaius novaehollandiae. The sequence continues at coordinate 70,251,521 of NC_088099.1, read as the reverse complement.
ATATTTTTTACTGTGAAAATTATATATTTTTTTTAGTTGTGATTCTTCAGGGTTCTTTTATAGTGACTGTTTAGATAGAAATATGTAAAAAAAGAAGTTTTGTGAGATTTGTGTACAGCTTTAGCAACTGAATTCTTCAGGTTTGTATTTTTTCAGATTAAATGAGCTTTAAAGTGTTGGTGAGTGACTGTGCTTTTTAGATTAAGAACTTTGAACTCATTCATGACAGACACATTAATATTGGTGGGAGTGGAGTTGGCCTGCTGGCAACCACTTCCGCTGCAGGCAGCTATAAAGGAGTCAAATATAGGTCCAATTTCTAAAGGTTGAGTAGGTGTAGCTGTTACCTCCATAATATGTTACATAAAGCATGTAGAAAGAATAGTAAAATGGCTAAATTCCTGTAACTGAAAAAAGAAACCACTCCTCCTTGGGATTTTGGGAGACACTCCTATTTTTCTTGTACTTCATTCCTAGTATTTTCTTTAGATTAGCTAAAGTTTAAGCCACTGAGTTGGTTATCTCTCTTCCTGATCTTTTGTGGTGGGTCGATATTCTGGAAACTACTGAATTATTATTACCAAAGCAGTATGTTGGCATTTTAGTCATCTACAGTTTCTTTAAAATCCTCCATCCATTTGTTATCTCTGTCTCTCGTAACTACTATAGCAGTTCTTTTTTATTTTTAATTTTGTTGTGAATTATCTAGTTATGTAGTTAATTTTCCATAGTATAGTTAGAAAAAGTTGATTTCTATCATTGAGGTGCTGGATTTGAACTTGAAAGATTTTTATTCATTCTGCAGACTGACTTTTGGAACACTCTTCAGTTGCTTACTCTGTGCTTCATTTCTTCTTGTTTATAAGATAAAAAGGATAAAGCCATGCATGTAGATCTTACAGCAACAAATGTTGAGAAAAGCCTTTAAATAAATCTCCTTAACTTCCTTCACAGAGCTCGAATGACACGTTCCCAACAGCTATGCATATTGCTGCTGCCCAGGAGATTAATGAGGTGTTGTTACCTGGACTAAAGAAGCTACAGAATGCACTTGAAGCAAAATCCAAAGAGTTTTCCCAAATCATAAAAATAGGGCGCACTCATACACAGGATGCTGTTCCACTTACACTTGGACAGGTAAAAAAAAATCTCTCTTCCATTTGTTTGGAACGTTCATGTAAATTCAGTGGATGGAATTAATTTTTACTAAGGCAAACTCAAGGAGGTCTAAAATTAAGTTGATAGTTTAAGACAAATTATAGGAAACCAGTTGAATCTCAGTCATAGTATTTTCATCGTCATTGGTGTTTGCTGAATTCTGTGCTCTAAGAATGGCATCACAAATTTCCTTAAACTTTTGCAAGAATTTTTTACTGCTAAAAGTAGTAAGATATAAATGGTTTTCCTTTACCAAATAGCACAACATGATACATGATATTTCTATTGCAGTGACATCAGAAGGAATAAGGTGCAGTTAATTTGTATTCTGTAAGCATATATAAATGAGGTTTTGCCAACACACAAAACTACTAAGTGTTTTCAACCAATGTAATTATACTATTAAAAATTTTCATATAAAATCTTGGTTATCATATGTTCAGAAGTGTCTTATTACATTAACTTGGTAAGGAATCAACTTAAACTGAACTGATTAAAAATGCATGTAAAATCTGTTTATTTCAAGAATGTACAGGTGAGCTTTTTACTATCTAAATTAAGGTGACCAAAATTCAGGATCCATTTCTCTACTTGTACCTTGAGAATATGTTAATTTATTCTGAGAGCTGATTTACCTTGGATTCAGGTTCTACAAATTATGCAACTCAGATAAGCAAGAGAGAAGTGCAGTGTATGTACTTTTTTATATGCAGGTTGTTTTTATGTGTAATTGCTCCTCATGTATGAGCAGTCTTCTAATACAAGATTTATCATTTGTGAGAAGTTCAGTGCCTTCAGATTTTTAAATAAGAGCCTCATCATGTTAAAAACTTAAATAATTCTAGATGCTTATTCTTGTTTGTCATCTTTGTTTCTTTTCTTTCCCTCTTTTCTTTCAAAGGAATTTAGTGGTTATGTGCAACAAATTAAATACGGTGTGGCTAGGATTGAGTCAACCATGCCAAGAGTCTATCAGCTGGCAGCAGGTGGGACTGCAGTTGGTACAGGATTAAATACAAGAATTGGCTTTGCTGAGAAGGTTGCTGCTAAAGTGGCTGAACTGACAGGTGAGGCATGATAAATTTAAGGGTTACCAATGAGCAGTGAGCATATATAGCACATGCACTCAAACTAAAACTTTCAGTTGCCGTTGAAATACATAAAGCTTCCTAAATTGTCTGTATATTTTAAAATAAAACTTTCTGCGAATGCAGTGTTTTATATACCTTATGAATAGGATTTTTCATGTAATATATTTTTCTAATTGTACTCAGTGCAGTGAAAATGACTGAAATTATCATGTTTTTTTGAATAAGGTTTATTGGAGTTGGATACTGTTTCGCACTTGTTATTAGCCCAGCCATAATGCTTCCATGTTGACCTCTGCTCCTCCTTTCTTAATCTGGAGTGACTTGACACTGGAGAGGAGGAAAAAACAGCCAAAAGTACTCTTTTTTAATGTGAAAGAGTAGTTGTCTTGTGTAGCAATATCAGCTTTAAAAATGCCTGCAAATGAATGTATCTGTCTTTCGCTTAAGCAGTTTCATGTTTTACAGGAAATTTCTCGGCAGTATTTTTGTTCTAATGGATGTATATTATTCACTGTCTAGTAGAGGACCAACATTTTCTTGTACCCTGACAAGGAAGAAGTAACGTGATAAACAACAGCTGCTGACAAGTTATCAGCTGCAGTGCAGGGTTCATTTTGGTGCTTGAAGAATCCATCAGTGTTTTTAGGAAGTCCTCCCATCTTACACTTGTAGGGTGTACCATATGTGCAGGCTGTATGAATTTAAAACAGTTAGGGCAGACTGTTGAAACTCCATGTGTTCTTATATGGGAAGTTTATTGTCAAAGGCAAGCTGAAGCACTGGAAGGTTTGGAATGATGTCTGCAAGCGAGAAGGCAACTATGAGATGCAGAAGCCCTTGAAAATGAGGAGAGAGTCAGTGTTTGGCAGGAACTGCAAAACATGGTAGAAATTCTCTTGTTCCTCTAGAAAAGGGGGTTAAGCTACTCATCTGTTATTTGAACTGACAATATTCTAAGCTAAGACCAGCAGTTTTGTGTGGCAGAAGTCCAACTCACAGTCAGCATCCGTGCACATATGCTTAGTGATGTCCATTACCACTATCTGATGTTGACAGTGTGCTCAGAAACACCTGTTGATACTTCTCTTCCAGGGCAAAGTCCTGAAAAAACTGTTTTTTTACTATGGAACCTAGCCTCAGATCTTAGCCTCCAATTGAGGTATACATAGCTGTTGCTTCTGTTGCTCTTGTGCTCCTGCTGTTGGCAGCAATTTCAGGCATCCTCCTAAGTCTGAATCAGCTTTCATGTTTCTTTCCAAGGCTAATACTTAGAATTTGGATGTGTCTTTTTTTCTTTATGTAACTGTTTCCATTGTGATTACTTTCTATTTATCCTAATATCTGCACTGCTATGTAAAAGTCTTCATCTCCATAACTGAGAGTAAGCAACCTCGAAATTAAGTGTCTAAAGAATCTAACTTGCTATTATGGGGGAAATTTATAAGTTAGGGCTAAATTTTAAGAAATTCTTGACATTCACAAAGTATTGTGGTACAAAGCAACACTTAAGATGCAACACATACTATGAAAGCTTGAAGTTCATTATAGGTAGACACTCAACTTTCATATTCTTCTGTATTTTAGTGACTTTTACTGTCTTTTGTGAACAATTGAATCTGTTTAAGAAATGCATTTGTGAGGAAAGGTCTAGAGAAGACAGAGATGAACTTAAAGTATTATTAGTATAATTTTATATTAAGTAAATCACATGTTTGATTGTGTGGCTTATGTCTGCAAGGTGTAATACCTCAGTTTTAATATTTCCTACCCTCCCTGTAGGTTTGCCTTTTGTCACTGCTCCAAATAAGTTTGAAGCCCTTGCAGCTCATGATGCTCTAGTTGAACTCAGTGGCGCTATGAACACAGTGGCATGTAGTCTGATGAAAATAGCTAATGATATTCGTTTCCTGGGTTCTGGACCACGCTCTGGACTGGGGGAACTTATCCTGCCTGAAAATGAACCAGGAAGCAGCATCATGCCAGGTAACATACAGGGGAAAAAATGCCCATTTCTTTTGTGTTGGACCAGTATCTGTTAACAAGTATTTACTAAACACACAGCACAAATTTCAGTGAGAAGTCCATGGTTCAATACTTCCGTCAGTTTTTATCTTCTGTTCTATTTTACCAAAATTTGTGTTCATAAAAATATTTGCCTTCACAGCTGCATGTTGGAAGGTGTGTGCAGGGGATTAATATCTGTACATGTATAGTATAACTTTACTAATGCAAGCATACTTCTCAGAACTTTTTTTTTTTTGAATTGTGAGATCTCTAAAATTTTTATGTAAAGACTTTTCTGAAGCAGGCTTTAAATGATCTAATCTCTGAATTGTATCCATTATTTGAGCTGAATAGAGGACGATTGTTTTGGCAATATTGTGATTTAAATTGACTTCTGTCTTTACTTCCTAGCCTGATTAATGTTATGCACTCACATTTTCCCTTTTGCAATGATCCCAATGTATGGGAGGACAAGAAAGAAAGGAATAATATTATTAATCGTTCCTTGCCCCTTTCCTAAAAAGTATGCATATATAAATACTGTACATCTGAATTTATGCTAATCATGTCCTTTTATAAATTATAAAAGAAACAGGCTGTGTGCATATCTGGCTTTAAAAAAGCAGATACTGCTTTTGTTCTTACTAGGATTATTTTCTAGAAGTGAAATCAACCATAAAAAATTGTTAGGAGGTCCATCTTTTTTTTTATTTTTTTTCTTCTGACAAAGTAAAACATAGTGGATGAATTTTGTTACAAAGTAATTTTAATAAATTTGTAATAATTGTCTTAAATCAACTGAGATTTAATGGTGATTTGCCAGAAATGCCTACATACTTGAATAATGACAGATTACAATCTCTCGGCTATTAAGAATTGTGGTAACTTAGAGTTGCTTTATTCATACACATTAGATTCAGCTCTCAAAGGCTTGGTAGATTGCTAAAGCAGTCTTTGATGTCAATGTTGGGGGTGGCCTGATTTAAAACTTTGTATTCTGGAAAATTTTTTTCCTTCCAAGAGAAGGGCATCTAAGATTGAAGGTTTTGTATTTTGAAGAGAATGGGGAATTAAATGAGAATGGTAGTTTTCTTTTAAATTTGAGAGACATAGAAAAAGTCCTAGCTGAGTTACTGGAAAAGTGCAGTGAATTTAATATAACTTTTGAAATTATTTCTCTTCTATATTTTTAGATTTAGTAGATATAGATGAACAAGACATGCTACCTCCTAGAAAACATATCTTGTTGAATGTGATTTGGTAGATAAGGGACTACTGTTACACCTTTTTCTCTCCCTTCCACAACCAGGAAAGGTGAACCCTACACAGTGTGAAGCTGTAACCATGGTGGCAGCCCAAGTTATGGGAAACCATGTTGCTGTTACTGTAGGAGGTAGCAATGGACACTTTGAACTAAATGTTTTTAAGCCCATGATGGTAAGTTCAAACCATTTTAAATATCTAGGACTTTTGAAGTCATCATTTTTACAGATAGTCTGGTAACTGGGGAAAAAATTCAGTGAATATACTGTTAACGCAAGCATCAGAGAAGCTCATAAAAGTGAGAGTAAACTTTATTCTTTTGTATAAGTGCTATTATTTTGACAGATGCCTGGCTGTCCTTTTTACCTGAAACTACCTTATGCAGATAAGCTTCTGTCTAAGGAGGTGGGAAGGCAGGATCACAATTTGAGACAAAATTTTGTCAAAAGCCGAAGAAAATTTGGTATTGTAGCTAAAAGTGAGGATTATTTTTCATTTGATATGCAGGAACTATTGTTGCTAATTTGTTTTACTGCTGGAGACCAAAGGATTGCATACTTTTGGCAAGCAAGTTATTTATAATTGTAAAAGATTAGTTTGAGACTTTAGTATTTAAAATTATGTCCGCCTTCTGCAGCGTGAGGAGCATAAACCACAATCTTATGAGTACTCCTTCTCTATATTTAATTAAAAGATATACATTGAGTTAACTGAGTGTTACATCTGTCTAGTTTTTTTCTCTTTTATCTTAAAACCAAGAAGGAAAAATGAACAGAGAAGAAATTGAGAAAAAGAATACAAACAAAAGCATCAAAACTGAAAATTGTGGAGAACCGTGTAAAAGATGATGGAGGGAGAGCATAGAGATTAGAGTAGGAATGATATTTTTAAAAGAATGAAGGCAGCTTGTGGAAAAGATCTTAATGTTAAATAGAAATAAAAAGAAATTGTGAGTGCTTGTCTTTTTGTGAGAAATACAAGGCACAAGGGAAGCAACATACCATGTTATTTTTCTACATGGCCTATACTGACTGATGCTGCTCTTCTGTTACACTAGTTAACAATTTCAATCAGTCATTTCTAATAAAATCAGAATTTGTCTCTTCCTTACTCGATCTGTTTAGGATACTGTTTTTTACCCATTTGAACAAACTTCCTAAAGTATATAGCAACTGATTTGGACAAAAGAAAAAGTCATATTGCTCAGCCAAGAGATGTTCCTAACAGAAGATAAATACCAATAGACAGTTATCAAAAATATTGAGTGGACTGTAATGGTTTCTCTAAGTAGAGGACTAATGCTAGACAGTATCATGCTTTATATTTTTAGATGTCTTCTCTTAATTGGTACCTAGGGGAAAAAAATACCCTTGAATCAAATACCCATATGTATTTTTACTTGCTATTTGTAAACTGTTCTGAAAAAAAGTGTTTATACATACTGAGGTCTTCTTTATGTAAGAGTTCTTTGGCTTTTGAATACTTCTTACAGAATTTTTTTTAAATATGAGTGGCTGGACTTAACCTGCAAAGGGAAGAGTGTGTATTATTTACTGTACTCCTTTTACAAAAATGCACTGTCAAAGAAGTATATATTGGAGGAGGGCGTTAGTTATGAACAAATACACCAGGTTATGCAAATATTAATGTCTGAATGTAATAGTTGGTATTTTTTTCCTCTTTGTTAGATTAAAAATGTGTTAAACTCTGCAAGACTTCTTGGAGATGTTTGTGTTTCTTTCACTGAAAACTGTGTAGTTGGAATCCAAGCCAATACTGACAGGATCAACAAACTAATGAGTGAATCACTGATGTTGGTGACAGCACTTAATCCTCATATAGGTAAGTTTTAGGCTCAGAAAGGCATTGTCCTGATTTGATCTCTTTAATAGTAATGAAAAATGAAAGATTACAATATGTAATATTTCAAAAGGAGAAGTCACTGAGTAGCATGTTGACTAAAGTCACACAGAATTCTTATCTCAATGCATTATTATCAGAATAATAGAATTTGCCTTCACTTTAAGTGAGGAGCTGCTGTAATACATTTAGTGCATATTTACTGCAAATTAGGTAGCAATGTATCGATAATGGCAATACCTAGCAAACTGATAATTCAAGGGCCAAGCATCCTGCTTTCTTCTCGTATCTAACAAATCTCCTAGAACTGCAGATGGCTAATTTGCTCGCTTTTTTTGTTACAGGATATGATAAAGCAGCTAAAATTGCCAAAACTGCACACAAAGAAGGGACAACATTAAAAGAAGCTGCTATAAAACTGGGATTCCTTACATCAGACCAGTTTGATCAGTGGGTGAAGCCTAAAGACATGTTAGGTCCTCAGTAATGTCTTAAATGTTCTTAACATTAAAAAAAATGAATAAAACAAATGTTATGCTTTTGTTTTGCTTTTCATTGCCACAGGTTTTCATGGTATTACTCTTTAATATAACCATTATCTGTGTTGAGATCAACTGGTCCTTTGGGGAAGACTACTGCTATAGATATTTATATTAGAAAATAGGTACAATTTCAATATTTACATAACTTAAGGGTACCCTTTTCTAGTAGGTGAAGTCAATTTTGAAAAGGTAGTGAGCAGAATAATGTATATAATATACAGTTATACAGTATATGCTGACAGAGAAAACGCATTTGTTTACTATAAGGAGGCATATTGGCATAGCTGTATCTTACTCCATTTGAATAATTGAAACTACTGGAGCCTTTCTGGTTACTAGAAACATTCACTGTATGGAATCTTTTAGTGTATTCAAAAGTAAAGATTAGAACTAATTTATAGATTCTCTCATAAATACTCAAAATTATTACATTACACATGAGCCGTTGGGGGAAATTTTTATGTTCTTCACTTTCCTGCTTCCGTGCTAAAAAACATGTTTTAAACTTGCTTTCCAAATATTTTATTTGGTTAACTGATCTTTTAATTTCTGCTAGTGGCTGAATAACAGTAATTTTGGGTAATTTGGGTTTCAGCTTTCCAGTAAAGAGTTTATCAGGGAAGGAAGTTGCCCTAAGTACTGCAAGTCTGATCTATTAGCGTGTAGTAATTTAACCAGTTACCTTTAGACTCTGAACTTTAAAAAGAAATTGTAGACATGAACCTCCATTGAAGAGGCAGACATTCTTGCCCTGTGTTTTTATTATTTCTACCTAAGCTATCGACATCATTTGAAGATTCAGTAATATGCCAGTTTTAAGTGATTGAAAGCAACTGTTTGTCCTGCCTCCATTTAACTGAAGCGATACCTGTTAACCAAGGTAAAGTCATGTGGAACTTCTTATGTTAACACTTATGAAGAAATACTTCCTAAAGAAGAAAACAAGAAGCGAATGGCATGGCAAAAAGCTGTCCTACTTTCACAGGACTTTGGTAAGACAGTAGTAACTCATGATCAACTTTGTGGAAAGCACCTAATCAGATGTAGTAATGAACTGGACAAGTAACCATCAGACCTCCTAGCAATAAAACTAGTGTGACTTCGAAGCCATGGTCAAGCCGTTGGGGCTTGATTTGATAATGTTCCAAGAGATGCAGGTCTAGTGTGTGATTGGTTTTGTTGCCTGAATCAGCAGTAACCAAAGATGGAAGAGTAAGCACATTAGTCAGAATGACGGTTGTGCATTTCAGCACAATTTGTTCTTCAGTTCAGAACTCCCTAAAAAGGATATTTTTTGCTAACTGCATTCCTGTGAGTGTTGTCTTTATAAGCAGACATTTATTTTTTACTCTAGCCTTAAAATGGTCTTGATGCTTTCTGGATGCTCCTCTTTTGTATTTGAGTACAATCAGGTACTATTGAAGGACAGACCATGTAGTTTTTGCCTGTCATGCCTACTCCTAAATAAGACTTCAGTACAGTGCAAGTGATTGCCTGGGGGCATCTCCAGAGTTGAATCCAGCCATGTGCACAAGTCCTGGATGTCTCTATTGGTCCTTGACTTTGATTGTTGAGCACCAAATGACAACCCATGATCGCATGCTCTAATGAGAACAATGAATTTTAGAGCAAAACTACGCGACTAAAAAAGGGAAAAAAGATGGTACTTATAAATGTGGGGATTAGGATCACCTGAATACTACCGTGTGTTGAAAATAATGACTGCTACCAGAATTTCTGTTAATACACAGTCATCTTTACTGATCTACTCTTGAATGCACAGCTTATATGCACACATCCATATACATAGCCACCTTTATTTTTCTCAGATTTCCATGCTCCATAATGACGCATTTGACAAGATGCACCACCTTCCCATAGTGTGAGGCCCCCCGCCTCGCAGCGCGTTCAGCCTCGTTCCCCGGCCGGCCCCTTTGAATAGGTTCTGCTTAGCCCCGCCTATTTTCAAGTGGCCAATCACACATCGTCTCCCTCGACGGAAGTGAGGATGCATATTGCTGTAACCGTGCTTCCGCCCTTAGGAGGGCATCTCTTCGATTGGCTCTTCCGGCGAGGTGTTCGCGCAGGCCTGCGGCGTCGGCCGTGGTTTTCCGGGTCGGTGGGAGATCGTTATTGCTGTTGTGGCGTCCGAGTGCTGCGGCCGCCATGAACCGCTTCTTCGGCAAAGCGAAACCCAAGGCGCCTCCGCCGAGCCTCACTGACTGCATCGGCACGGTGAGTCCCCTCCTGTCGGGGCGAGACGGGCACCCGCGAGCGCAGCCCGCTGCCCCGGCGCCCCCCGCGGAGGGCCTGAGGGGGATGAGGGGGCGCGCTCCATCGCGGAGGGGATGGGGGAGGGCGGGGGGCTCCGCGGCCGCGCCGCTGTGGGCCGGGCCCGGCCGGGCGCTCCGCACCCCGAGGGCGCGGGCGGTGCCCCCGTCTGTCGGTGTAGACGTGCGTAGTTTGGTACCTGAGTTAATACGCACGTAAGCGCGTACCCGCGCGGAGGGCGCAGGCGCACGCGTGCGGCGGCACCGCCTGTGTGGTGTGCGCGTACCGACAGCCGAGCGCGCATCTTCGCCTCGTCTCCTCTGCCGTCCTGCTTGCTCCGGCTAGTTGCTGCCGGGTCAGGTTGTGGGAAAGCAGGGACGGCAGCGAGGGAGCCAGCCCTCTTTTCCAGTGCGGAACGGGCGGGGGGAGCCGTCACGTGAGGTCGATGGAGAAGGGAGATATTGTTCTCTCTGCGCTGCAGAGCGGCTTTCTGTAGGGTCGGCGGTGAAGATGTGGGCAGAAGGAGAGCTAAACCAGCCCAAGCAAGCAGTACCGAGGGAATATGTGGCAGAACACTTCACAGCTGTTTGAAGGTTGGCCTGTCTGGAAAAAAAAGAAAAGCCTCTAGAAAAGCTTTGAGAAGGTTAATCTAGTCATTTCACACTTTCTTTTGGCTTTTAAATCTGTAAAGAAAAAAGTAGTATGTTTTTATAGTTTAAAAGGTGAGAAAGGAACATAGTGGTCTTGGATATTTGTCTGATTTCTTGGCAATTTCAGACACTCTTGGTAATGTTTGTGGTATAAACCAAAGCGTATTAGTCCAAGACTGATTCAGTGCTGTCCTCAGAACCTGCCAGTGAGAAGTTTCTGTGGAAAGTTACTGTTTTCCTCTCAAATTTACTCTTTCTCCCAGTGATGATTTTCTTAAATGACACTCTAAGTCAAGTACCTAATAACTTTTTAGCAATAACTACACAAACCCATGCACACCAGTCTATGGTTAATGTTTTATGTAGTGTGTTATTTTACTGGCTAAGAATCTGCATTGCTTTTTAGCAGCACTGAACTAAAACGTAGCTCTAAGTATGTTTGGTTTGGACTATAAGGAAGAAGTATGCTCAAAAATCAAGATAAACTTTCCCATTGTTACCAACGAATGCTTTGGTGGATAGTCAAAACTCTGAAATCCACTTGAGATACTATCGTTAATACTTAAATTTGCCCTTTTGGCAATACAAGCTGAAGACTAGGAATTCTTTTCTTTCCCTCACAGCAGCAACATACATATTAACTTGCTAGATTTTTCAGGACTGATCCTGCCACTTCTGAGTTAATGCACGCTTTCTGTTGTTGAGACAAATCATAGTAAGACCAGCCAGATTTAGATATGCCAGTAGCTTTACTTCCACAAGGAGCTTGTTCAATCCTCATGGATTTTTGGGGTATGTAAAAGTGTAATTTAAACAGCTGCTTTGTATTGACAATACAGTCTTTATTTTTTTTTTTTTTTTTTTGTCAAAACCATGACTTACTGGGAGCTGCATGCAGTTTTAATTTTTTTTAGCTACTTGTAATTAAATTCTCTGGAAGTTTTGCTGTACAAGATGCGTCAGGTTAACTGGAAAATAGATTTCCAGGTTCATTTTACACATGTGACTTTTTTGAGGGGGCAGCCAATAATGAGTTCTGGGTTTTAAGGTATAAATCAAGAGCCTGTGTTGGTCCACTGTTCAGAAATGAAGTGCTGGCTCTAAGTGCACGTGTTTGACATGAGGAAGGCTGTAAACCACTTTATAATTATTGAGTTCCATGTTAGTTTTTTTTCTCCCGTTTTGATGACTTTCAACTTCTGTGAATGAAACTAAAATTTAAAACAATTATGTATATTAGCAAGTGTGGGGAGAAACACTTCCTTTTAGAAGTTCTAAGTTTGTGAGTGAATTTGTCTTGCTGTCACATGAAGTGATTTGTCTGGTTTGTCAAAAACTTACCAAGTTTTCAGTTTTTTTACAATAGGTAAGTCCCTAGTAAGTAAAATATAGGTCCTGCTAAAGGACTGGAGATATCATTAGAATTATTTTTCTTAAATTGCCTTTGAAGGATCATTGGAAAGAGCAGTGTGAGGTATCAGAAATGCTGTTTCTTTAGCAGGTTAAATTCAACAGTTTGGAGACTCAATTTTTAGTTCTCTATTGTTTTCACTTTTAAGCGTATTTCTCTGTGCCATTTGAAAGATGGTCAAAATGCTTTGTAAAATCTCTTACTGTGCTTTCTTATTGCTTGCTTTATTTTCTAATTATCACTAGAAAAAATCTATTATCCATTAAATGGCAGTTATCCACTAATTATATTTTAAGAGCTGCGATTAATGTTCATAGTTAGTTTGTTAAAAGTTGTTAGACAACTGTTAGGCGGTAATTATGCCTAACATTTGGTCCTTCTTTCCTGTGTGTGCAAAAGGAGTATGACAGAACCCATTATGATCAGCAGACAATACACTTTTTTTTTGGTGGTGAGAAAACAAACATCACATTAGAGTATCTAAATGGTTCTAGATTTATGAATTTAAAGAGCTGATTATGTGGGACCTCTAACCCAAAGCATTTACTGAAACCCAGGAAATGCTTTTCCAGTCTTTTCTCTGATGTCTGGTTACTGTCGAGTTTGCTGTCTGGCTTCGATGTCCGTGCTTCTGTCCTGTCTCTTCAGTTAGTCTCCAAGGTGTGTTGCTGCACTGTCCCTTGCACTTCCTGCTCTCTCTCTTGCAGTGCCTGCAGTACTTCCTTCTTTCCTGATGGCTCAAAGCTGTCACAAGGCTGGTGGGAGGAAGGTTAGATCAGGAACTGTGGTATTGGTATTCTTTTTGTTTACTCTTTGAAAAAAACCACTCCAGACTAATGTTTTTTCAAAGAAGTAATCAGGAAACTTAGCCCAGAGCAAAAGTAGCTGTGACAACAATGTTAAGAATGTAATGTCAAAATTGAAAAAAAAAAAAAAATATATATATATATATACGAAAATGTTGGAATAAGCTGCTAATTTGGTTAATAGGGATTTGGGATACGGCTTCACTTTCTTGCATTTAGGTTGGTCTCTTTAGCAACAAAAAAGGTTCCTCTCTCTGTTGTTTGTGAATAACTGAAAGAACCTTCTTGAGTCTTAAAGCATAGTATTGCTTTCCTTAGCATAAATTAGAGCAATTCTTGAAGGGCTTCCCCCCCCCCCCCTTCTGATGTATGTGTAGCTCTGTTGTTATATGTAATGTGTGCATTTAAACATCAAGCTTCTGGACTTGGAAGCTGAAACACCAGCACACCTTACCTGATTTTGCAGAAGATGATGTACTGTGTATACAGGATACTCAGTTTGGTTTTAAAAGTTCAGATTCTGTGTTCATGAAATTCTTATGTAGATAATAGGCATTACAAACAGAGACTGAGGCAGATCCTCCTAGTTCTAAGTGTATCGTTATAGACTCTTGTCTAAATAACTGGTTTTCCCCTGTGAAGGAGGCTGGCCTTAAAGATGCACTTAGCTGATGAAGACCTTGAAGAGTTGTTAGACTTGGAACCTACAAGACTTCAAAAACCATAAATAGCCTGTTTTCCTGTTGTTAATAAAATAACACCACTGGAGAGGTGTTCTACTGCATTATTTCAGCTACTGTTGGGATTTGGAGCAAAAGTACAATAAGAAATTCGGATTACTTACTATGTAGAACTGCTGTGTCCTGGCTTCCTTTGTAGGAAGTGATGGAGAAGTGCAGCTGTGACACAAAAGTTAGATGCCTTTGAGAAGTAATTGAAACAATGCTTAAATGTGGGCTTGTGAATGTAACCAGTAATCTAGGTATCAAAGCACAAGTATCCATCTGAAGTTTTAATGTTCCCTGCCCACCAAAAGTAAGCCTCTAGTCTTGCTGGACATGTCCCTGTCCCTCTTGCATTGCCTCCTCATCTGCCAGCATGACACACCTAAGTTGTTCTGTATCCATTCTGGCCTAGTCCCTGGTACTGTGCATGGTCAGAAGTTCCTGAACAGAGCCTGTGACCTGAGTGGGTATGCAAAGGAGCATCCCAAAATGAAGAGAGTCTGTTACATGCAGAGCTTACTGCAACCTCAGAGTGTGTCTTGTGCTTCTTGTAGAAGATGTTTTACTTGATTCTGGTTTGGGTTTTTTTTACAAACTTTAAACTGTTTATAAAACCGCTGAGTGGAAAAAAAAGTCAGAGATATTCAAACCAAGGCTGTTGTTTTATTGTCCAATGAATAACATTTCAATGAATGTTCCCCCCCCCCTTTTTTTTTCTTTTTTTGCTGCCTTATGTCAAAGGTGGATAGCAGAGCTGAGTCAATTGACAAGAAAATCGCTAGACTTGATGCAGAGCTAGTGAAGTATAAGGATCAAATGAAGAAGATGAGAGAGGGGCCTGCAAAGGTAAGAATCTTCTGTGGGGCTTAAGCATGAGAGGATGTGACTCGGACTTTGTCATGTAATGGCTTGATATTGTAGCCCATTCTTCAGGTTCTTAAAATTGTCTAGCATCACTGGAGTGATATCAGATCCTGCAGGTTTATCTTTAATCTGAAGTCTCTTGACAAACATGCTTCTTAACACAGTTGGATTTTCATTGGGTTTTCTTTGTTTCATCTAACGTGTAATGTGATTTCCACAATCAGAAATAACTTGCTTGCTTCCCTTCCTCCTTCTATTGTCTGAATCAAGTCTAGTAGAGAGGCTGCTTAGTTCATCTGCCAGGAGAAAAGGTCTGCACTGTTCAGAAATGAAGCAGGAAAACCCAGTTTTGCAAGGGGACAAATGTGTATTACAAACAGTATTGCTGAAGTATTTTGCAGCGTTATTTGATGCTGACCACTAAAATGTGTTGATGAAAGATGGTTCTGACTGATCAAATTTGACTTCATATTCTGCTTATCAAAAAAGATTTCAAGATCCAGAAGTTCTGAATGTATTTGCTATTAGCAACATATTACACAAGCCTGCTTTATTACTCGTTAGTGCAGGATGAACACTGAATGTGACTGTTAAACTCTTTGCACTGTAACTGAAGAATCTTTGGAAAATTTAAGTGCCATACATTATGTTCAAATAGTATAAGCCAGAGTAAAGTCAAATTCTTTTCCTAATGTTGTAATGTTGCATCTCTTTCAGAATACAGTAAAGCAGAAAGCTTTGAGAGTGTTAAAGCAGAAGCGAATGTAAGTTTAAACCCTTCTCAGTCCTGAGTTAATCAAAAGCTGTTTTGTTTAAGGAGAGTGGCATTTATCTTTTCCATACGGTTACTTCTCAGTATTCTTACAAGAAAATAGCCGAGCTAGCTTAGTCAGCCTTTCAGAAGCAGCTAGGTACAGATTTTGTGTTAGCATATCTGTCTCTTATTTACATGGGAGTATATAAATTTGGATTGGGAAAAGCTCACTTAAAACTGCTTATTACTAAAGCTGTGCTTGACTCCTGAACTTGCTTTATTAGACAGTCTCATTTTGTGTCATTATTTGGTTATTATAAATCATGTACTTCATGATCTTGCCCTGGTTCACAGGAAATTCACCAGTTCTTTGTGAGCACCCATTATGACTCTCTATCACCTGTAGCACAGGTAATCATATCCATTCAGAAGAAAGAGCAGAATGGATATGCTAGATCATCCTGTGATAATAGCCTAATATTCAATCTCCAAAAGTGACCAGCAACAAATACAAAGGAAAATGTCAGAACATGGCACACATTCGGGGGTACTTCACCAGAATATCTTGTAGTCCCTGAACTGAAATCTGTTACGTGCTATCTGAGCTGAAGCTGATGCTGTCTTGTATTTCATGTCCCTCAGAGGAATTTTTCCTATATAGAATTGCTCAATTACTTTTTAAACACCTGTAAACTTCTGTCATCTAGAGTATCCCATGGCAAGGAGCATAGTAGTTTAATTAGCTGTTTGAGGAGAACTGCTTCCTTTTTGTTTTTGACTCTGCCATCTGCTAATCTCATTTGATACCTCCTTAGTGCTTGTGTTGGAAGAGTGAATAGTTGTTTCCCCATTTACGTTTGCATTACAATAACCTTATAAGAGGCTATCATCATATCCCTCAGTCATCTCTCTTCCAGCTTGTTGAACCTTAATGTGCTTAGTCATTACTTGTCCGGAAGCTGCTCTGCTCTGTATTTGGATCATTCTTGTCATCCTTCTCTGAAGCTTTTCCAGTTCCGCTACATTCTTTTTGAGATAAAGCATCCAGAATTTCACACAGTATTCAGAATGCTGGTATACCTTGCCAATAGTATGATGTTCTTTTTTCCTTTCCTAATTACTCAAAATACTCAATTTGCTTTTTGTTTGTTATGAATACTGCTGAACATTAATGTGACATTTTCATAGAACTATGTTTATAATTCCCAAGTTCTCATTTCTGGACAGTAATGGTCAAAGTAATGGTCAACTTAGAGCCCCTCATTCTGAATGTGGAGGATTCAGAGGATTAGAATTGTTTATCCCTATGTACATTGATTTGTTTTGTTTTCATCTGCCATTTTGATGTCTAGTCACTGGATCTGGCAAGGCTCTTCTGAAGTTTTTCAGTCAGCTCTTAGCTTTGCTGATTTTATTCAGGGGACTAAGTCTTGTCACCTGCTAGTCAGCCTTGATCCAGATGATTTATAAGTCACGTGAAAATCATAAGCCCCTGAGAATCACTGAATATTGGTGACTTTCCCTTCTCTGTAAAAACAGTTATATTTATCGGCCATTTCCGATTTCCGGCCATTTTCTTTTTTGTTTCTCCTTATGAGAACCTTCCCTCTTATACAACACACACTTAGTTTCTGGCCTTCTGCCTTCTGAAAGGCCTTGTCAGACAAAGTCTGGATATATATATAAATAGGCTATTTCAGCTGGATCACCTTCATTCTTACACTTGCTGCCTCCCTCAAAGAACTCCAGTAGAATAGTGAAATTGTCCTTTAAAAAAACTCTGTGACTCCCAAAAGATCATGTTTAACCTAACTTTGTTCTATATTCTAATTTGACAGGTACTGATGTCATCTTGCTGTATCCAGATCTCCCCCGAAAAACTATTGCATTAGCAATCTTCCATATCAGTGCCTGGGGACTAACTAAAAAGTTATATGCCAGTGAATAGTTCATTTCTTTCATTCTGAATTACCACAAAATTATTGAGTGAATGATATTTAGAGCCAGCTGTATGCCGCTGTTCATATTTGGTCCACGCCACCTTGTGTTTACACTTGAATTTGTCAGATGCTCTGATGAGCCTCTCATAATGGAGACTTTCAATACGTAGACATTACAAGTGCTTCCATGGTAAACAAGGACTGCAAAAAAGTTGTGTAGTTTTTCTGGTATGCCATCATTTCTGCTTCCTTCTTTTGTATCTTGAGTGTCTGTAGGCCCCACAGACTCTCTTGCATCTGCTTCAGATGTTTGAATAAGGATTTATTGCTTGTTTTAATGCTTTTTGCAATCTGTTCCTCGTTGTTTTTTAACCTGACATATTTTATGTTCTTTATTGGACACAACTTTGGCTCTGTAAAGGATCATTTCTTGGTGTGTGTGTGTGTGGATTTTTTTTTTTTTTTAATGTCTCCATTATCATTTTGGTTAGCCATAATAGTTTCCTTTCTCCATTGACCCTTCCCTCTCACCCCACACCAAATTCCAGGGCAAAGCCCTTTTTTTGGTTAACAGGCATCCCTTCTAGTCTGCTTTCAGCACTAGTAGGCAACAATATGCTTCTCCAGTTTGCAGTTATTAAAACATTAGCTTATATAAACATAATCTCACCATCAGTTAAAGCAGAATTTTAATTCAAAAATAGTTTTGTCAACTGCTGGGTTTAAATACATAGAAGTATATAATGGCCTGTGAAGAAAGATTGAAATAATTTGTTTCCTGTTTATGAAGTTATTTATTTGATTATTGTTGTTGTTTGTAGTAAATTAGAAGTTTTAATTCTCTTTGTGTCTTCACAGTACTGTACTTTTTGTTGGTTTTGTTTTTTAAATTAAGAGTGTTTTTATGGTGTGTGTAGTGATGTTTTTAAGCCATTATTTCCATTGTTTTTAACAGGTATGAACAACAGAGGGATAATCTATCACAGCAGTCTTTTAATATGGAACAAGCTAATTACACTATTCAGGCACTCAAGGATACAAAGACAACGGTACCAGTATATTCATCTCACTTTTTTTTTAGTTTGTGTATGCTACATTAGATACAAACATGTTTCATTCTATTCTAGGTTGATGCAATGAAACTGGGAGTGAAAGAAATGAAGAAAGCATACAAGCAAGTTAAAATTGATCAAATTGAGGTGAGCTGCTGCTCTGTAATAATTTGAAATATTGAAACAGTGTACTGAAATAGTGATGGAAGTGGACGACTAGGTAACTAAACGGCAAGCTGACTTTTATTTGTTTTGGTTTCTGTTTTTTGTTTGGTGTTTTGGTATCACCATCATCATTCTCTCATAATTTCACTAGTACGACACAGTCAGCTGTTGGCTTTACTGCACTACATGTTGTTTCCATACTGGGCTAATCTTTAGTCTTTTCTTCCTTTCCTCTGTACTTCTACGTAAATGTTAGTGACTGTTTCATTCTATACCCTCATTATCCTCTTTCTTTTTTTCCCATGTTGCTGCTGCTTTGCCCCGCTGTTTTCTTATTCATGGTAGTTACTGGAAAAAATATTTTGAAGAAGCCTCCAAGGCCTCATGGTGTCTTCAGAAAATGCAATTTAAAAACCTAAGACCTTGAAATATAACTTCAAGCACGCTGCACTTAAACGTTCCTCAAATATCAGTGCTGAATTCCTTTAAGTTCTTTCCTCTGATATTTTTAATACTGCCTGTATTGTAAATCCTTAGATACAAATAAGGAAATCCTTGTCTAAGTACAGTGCCAACAGGTACGCTGAAATATCTTCTACATTTGTTGTTGTTGTTCTGGCACATTCAGGCCAGATGTTTTTCTCCAGCAGGTAGATTTACTCTCTCCAGATTTCATACTCTCCTATTTTTCAATATAATGGTAGGCTCTAAGTCCTTTCTATAGGCTTCTGAATTTGCCTTGAAGAGTACAAAAATTATCAGGGTTTTGCAAAGACATTGTTGTGAGGTTCCTCTTCCACCTGATACATCATTTATATTATGTTTTTTAATAGTAGTTGAGGCCGTGCTATAATACTGAATACATATGTAATAACTTGCATTAATGCTACCTTAAAAAAAGGATTTATATCCTAAAACATTTATGAGTGCCTTGTATGCTGGAATTATTCAACTGGTTGTGGTTAAGTTCTGATAAATTTAGCTAAAACTATTGAACACAGACATATTGAAACTTTTTGTTGCTGCAGGACATACAAGATCAGTTAGAGGATATGATGGAAGAAGCCAATGAAGTCCAGGAAGCACTGAGCCGTAGCTATGGAACACCAGAGATTGATGAAGATGACTTGGAAGCAGGTTAGGAAGGTGGAGAAGAAAGTATAGTGATATTTTAATTTCATTAGCCAAATACTCAAAAGCTTTAAAAACATGTTGTAATTACTCTTTTAAATGTAAACCTGCATTTTTTACAAGAAACTTAACTTTCGTTACCTGCGCGTCTTTCAATTGGCATAACAAAAGTACAAGGCAAACATGAAGGAGATACTAACGGAATTCTACAGAGAAGGAAAAAATGTTCTCGAAAGGATGGGTGTGTCTGTGTGTATTCCTGAATGATAGCTAAATAAGAAACATAGTAAGAAACGAACTATGTTTCTCTATAAGAGATATTTTCTTTCAGCAAAAGAAATGCCTTGCTTAATTTTTGAACCTGCATAATAACTTTATTTCAGAACTGGATGCATTAGGTGATGAACTTCTGGCTGATGAAGACAATTCCTACTTAGATGAAGCTGCATCTGCTCCAGCAATCCCAGAAGGCACTCCTACTGATACAAAAAACAAAGTGAGTCTTTTCTTTAAAAGTAAAATATATTCTTTTTTTCCTGAATTAATCATATTTATGTGGGTTGCTTGTTCTTTGGAATGCTCAATATGTTAAACCAAAATTGTGCTTAATATATTTTCTGTATTGTGGGTGGTCTACTTATGTGTTATGCTCTCTGATGATGAATTAGCCTTCTAAAGCATGAGCTACTTTCCTGATAACTAGGTATTTTCAACAGATCTGTATATGAGAGAACATAGTGTATTTAATGCTCTTTATTATGTTTTCAGGAGCTAAAATGGCATTTTCTCACTGCTGTCTTGGTAGACTTTATGTTCTCAAAGCTTTTCATATTTTTGCTTTTCAGGGCTGTAATACAGCTTAGTGAGGAAGAATACAGAGTGCTTTTATTTTGATCTCAGCTATCACACAATGACAATTACAAATATATCACTAAATGAAAATTATGAGGGAAATTTTGCAAAATATTCAGATTGCAGAGTTATTAACTTGTTTCTTTTTTATTCTTTCTTACAGGATGGTGTATTGGTGGATGAATTTGGGTTGCCCAAGATCCCTGCTACATAAATGTTTCAAAAGCACAATGGAAATAGTGAACTACATTTTACAAATCAAATTAAGAGATTTTTTTAATTCTGGAAAACTTATCCTTCCAGTGTAACCTTAATATCACTACATCCTAGTATACAATATGAATGGCTGATGGTGTTTTCTTTCTTTGAAGAAAGTTGTTCTACTACTGACTTTTCTGTTAATGGAAAACTTGGCACAGTTTCCTTCAGTGGAAGCAGTCAAATAGGTTTTGATTTCCTGCGTCTTATGGACAAAGTAATATGTGAAGGTGGCTGTTTATAGCTGAGCTCTGTTTTGATTTTTGTATATGTTCTCTTTCTTGAAACTAAGACTGTATGTTGCTGCTTCCTCTCTGTAAAATAGCTTCCTTACTTCTGTGCTTATTTGATAAAGAATTTGATGCCTTTTAAAACTACTTCAGTCTTGAGACTTTTGTGCTATTGTATTGTGACCTTCTTAATAGCTGTAACGGATGGTAGGGTTATCATTCAATTTTTGTATTCTAATATGACATAAAATCATTTAGATTAGCTGATCCTTTTGTGTGGTGTTTTTAGTAATGATCTTAACCTGCTACTTGTTCCCATTGTTGTCATTCACTGCTTGAGGATAGGCTTATCCAGAGGTGGAGCCTGGTTCCAAGCCTAAAAATACATGCTTCCTTTGCAGTGTCATACTGAAACCATACTGTTGCTTCTGCCATGTTTCTCCTTCTGTCAGGAGTTACTCTGCTCAGCAATAGAAGTCATAAGAAAAAAAAATAATATCTAGCAAAAAATGATCAAAGAAAAGCTGCTGTCTTCCTTCTCTTGAACTCGCTGGCCACAAGTACAAGACTGCTGCCAAGCCTCAACTCCAGTGCTGAAGATCAGTTGTCAAGCCTAGAAATAGTTCTTAATTAAAAGGAAAAGCACTTTGCGATGGTGCATCTAGTGTACAACTATTTGTATACAAACAGCTTTATTTATCACTAATAAAGATATTTTTTCCAAAGTAGTCTTTAGAATGCATCCCTCAGTGATAGCTGCAATTAGACATGCTCTGTGTAATTAAGCCAAAAATGTATTTGACTGTAACCTGATGTTTTCATGACTGGTGCTTTTTTTTCTAAAGAAGGCTTCTTGTAGGTTATGTTGGTAAATAACACCTTATACTCAAGCAGGAAGTACTGCGCCAGCCACTGGGAAGCTGCCCCAGGAACCAAATGTTACCTGCGATGGGTTACAGGATGCTCTGGGAAAAGGGAAGTGAACGGGGGAGGATCTTACCACAGCGGCTCCCTGAAGCCCTAGCAGCTGTGTGCTGAGTAAAGGGAAAAGGCAGGTAGGACGCTGCTGTGGTTTAACATACAAGCAGGGGTGTTTCGTTAAATGGCTTGGAGCAGCCAGGTGATGTACAGGCGCAGGCTCGTTTCCTTGCCCAGGGAAGATACGTCATGTTGCATTTTTCCTAGTGTTTAAAAACCTCTCTCTCCCCACCCCCCTTTTCTTTCTCCCGGAAGAGGAGGCGAGTGGGGGCAGAGCTTCCTCCCCGCACTCCGGCGCACAATGACATCACCGCCCTCCGTGACGTCACGCAGGGGCGGGGAAGCCTCGGGGCAGCGCCTGGCGCGGAAGCGACGCGCTTCCGGCGCGCTCCCCGAGGCGCCGCGAGACGGTTTCCTGCTGGCGGGGGTGAGATGGCGGCGCCCGGAGCCCCGGTTACCATTACCGTCACCTACAGTAAGAGCCGCCCCAGGGAAGAGCGGCCGCGGCCCGCAGCGCTCGGGGGCGGGTCCTGCCGGCGGGGCGGGGGAGGCTCGTTCCGGCCCTGCCGCGGCTCCCCGGGAAACGGAGGAGGCAGCGGCGTTCTTTTAAATGAAACGCCTCACGGCGCTGACGCCACGTTGTGTGCTAAAGCAGCTGCTGTCTGCCGGGCTGTCGCCTTGAGTGAGACTCACTTTGTTGAGTGAGCTCGGAAATTTGGGGTCAGCGAGATGTCAGATCGCAGCAGCAAAGGATAACTTCTTGCTTATGATAGCTGGGTGCTGACGTGATGGAGTGGGTTACTCAGGGGCCTGTTGGGACAACTGCACTTTTCCCTGAAGAAGAGAAACTGGAGGGGTAAAAAAAGATGGCAGGGAAAGTCTTCAAATAAATGTAAAAAAATTAATGTAAAGAGTTAAGAATAGTCTTGACCCTACAATTCCTAAAAATAGAGCAAGCAATACTTTGCTTAAGTTACAGCAATGGTTTTATGTTAGGCATTAGGAAGAACACTGAGGATAGTAAGGTATTAAAAATTATTCATCAGCAGATTTTGTTCCCAAAACTTGTGAATATTTTATGAATTTTTTTTTAATAATTGAACAGTAAAGTCCCTGCTCCCATCTCTTTTGCACTACATTAGTGATATTCTTTCTACCTTGAGAGCTCCCTGCTTATTTCTATTTGCTTATTCCAAACTGTTTTCAAACTGTTATTTCTTATGTTTGTTATTTTACTATGTGAAAATGTTTCTTTATCACCTGGCAGCTTAGTTTATTTAAGAGTCTTTGCTGAGGGACCTTGTGGAATAATGTATTTAGATCTTCATGGTCTATGTGCTTGTCAATGCCTTCAGAGAACTCCATTTGAGCTGAGGGATTTTCATTTGCAAAGATGATATCAACTTTCCTTCAAAATGCTATGTTTATAATTCCAGCATCTTGATGTTTGCTAACAGTCTTTTTATCTGGGAATATTTTTATCCTTCCAGTTATTTTCTTATTTGGTAATTACTTTGTCATTCATGACAAGTAGAAGGCATCTTTCATCTTGGACTTCAGCCATCTGGTTTATACCTGCTGCTGTTAGGTGCTTGTTTACCACTTGGTGGAAATATTTTTGTTAAAGGTGTGTGTGTGTGTGTGAAGGTGGGGAATGATGGAAATAATGAAGGCTTAAGAAAGAGAGTAGTAGTAGACCCACATGTATCACTGTACAATCCACAAGTCATTGAATTGACCTGATTTTTCTAAATGTGTCTAGAGTTTTCCAAAAGAATTGGGAAGTTTGCATTAGTTGAGATTTTAAATCAATGTTGTCATTTACAAAAACGAACGGATAAGTTGTGATACCCGTTCTAACCTACAAGGTGTTTTTTGTGGTGATTTCACTCAGCAGTGAATTGACAGTATAACTTGTGTTATAGTCATCCTAAAGTGTTATTCGTAATTTGTAATTAAAGCTGTCTTCATTGCAAGGCAAGCTTTAGCTGTTCTTTTCCTCCTTTCTTGTTTTCTTTTTTCCTCAACTGCTGACAGGTACACTCCTTACACACAGCAGATAAATGTACCAAAACAATATTCTGGAATACATCAAGACTAGGACCTCCATTCCCTGTATTTTTCAAAATGAATTGGGAATGAGGTCCGTTTGTGGGAAATGCTTGAGGGAGAGCTGATGTAATAGGATTTTGAGCTTAAAACCATTTTTGAATTCCAGAACATTGTTGGAGTTTCCAAGTTCTTGAGGTTTCTATGTAGCTTGTCATATGACCCTAGGAGACCAAAACCTGTTAATATAGATGTTTATAGTACTCTTTATTTGCAAAAGATGTGTGTTTCAAATTAGAGGCATGAGGACAGTTTTCTTTCTGATGGCTGTTAGAGTTCTCTCTTCCTGTAAACTGAATAACATCTGTCTTAATTGCCTTGCAGCCAGTGGTGGCTAATTTCTGTGGATGTTTTAAAATTGGCAGGCCTTAAGCATGTGGGAGCAGAAGGTTAGAGAAGGCAGGATCAGTTGAGAAGCAGAGATGAATTGACATAGTCATTTTATTCAGACAACTTCCTGCTGTTTGTTGCACATAAAAATCTCGTGATCTTGGGGAATCTGAGCAGGATACTCCGTTAGCAGTAGCTGACCGGGCTGCGGCAAGGCAGCTAAGGCTGCATATCGGCTCACTGATAGTGTGGGCTTTCCAGGCACTAGTGTTGCTCATTTCTGGCCATGTAGTCTCATCCCTACCCTGCCCAGGTTCTGACATATTTTGGAGTATAGCTGGGCAAAACTGACTTGTCTGGATTAGAGCGACTTACTGGTTTGCGTGCAGGTGTGTGTCTGGTTAGCTTTTGTCTAGGTTAGTGAAGTGAAGGTTAGCGAACTTGCCTGACAAGAGCCAGAGCAAAGCAAGCAGCACAAATACTCAGCTGGAAACAGGACCTATCCTTTTGCAGAGGCAGTCGGTTGTTGCTTTGACTGACCTGCTCTCGTGAAACCATACTCCGACTGCACACAAAATCCCTGATGAGTGGAATGAGGCTAAGAGGGGATTTAAGGGCTAAAGTCTCCCAAGACTTTGGGAATTAAATGATAAGCCTCTTCAAGACTGCTATGGTTAAGACTTTGGAGACCCTCACTAGAACTCATCTGACACTTGGAAACAGTGACTGCAGGTTTTACTTGAAGCTGGATGTGCTATTAAGATGTATTATGGGGAGAAACCATCTTCAGATTGTGAGAGTTCTTTCAGATGGCCCAGTAGCGGGAAGGCTGGGAAGACATTGATTGCTTCTCATGTGTAAGGAGCAAGGAGCAAAGGAAGTGATAAGTCATCTCTGATTTCCCAAGACTTGTGTCATTAAAAGTTCCTCTAAGTAGGAAATAAAGCAGATCATGAAAGTCTGGGCTTCCATTCTTCAGCTTGTGGGATGCCTGCACCATCTGCATTCTTAAATATTATCCCCCATCTCTCTTTTTTATCAGGAGCATTATGGCCAACAGATTTCTCCTTATCCAACTCTTCAGGTTATTAGAAGATTTTAAAAATACATATTTTCAGCTGAGATGAGTAACTCTAAGATGAAGGAATTGGAGTAGAACCCTGTGATTTAAAATTAAGATTGTACATGAGTATCAGTGATTTGAGAACTTTCTGCATTCATGGAAATAAGCATTAGAAACTGATTCCACCTAAAACTTTCTAGGTAACAATAGATATTACTGTTATTCTGTTTTTGTTAGGTAATGAAAAACACAGTATTCAGGTTGCTTCTCATCAGGAAGATGGTGAACCTACACTGCAAGACATGGCTCTACTTATTGAACAAGTCACTGGTGTTCCAGTTCCTTTTCAGAAACTGATATACAAAGGTAACTTACAAATCTGCCCATGTTTCTTTATACATAGTATCTTTCATCTTGCTTTCAGATGTCGGTGTTCTGAATGTTTTTAGAAAGGCATTCTTAACACTTTAATTTTTAGGACTTGGAAAGAACAGTTGAAAGTATCACGTATTGTTATTAGTAATATTTTGGCTGTTTTTTTTCTCTCTCTCATTCCATTTAGGAAAATCTCTGAAAGAAATGGAACAACCATTGTCAGCACTCGGTGTTAAAAATGGTTGCAAAGTCATGCTGATTGGGAAAAGGGTAAGTGTTGCCTTCCGAAGTCTTTTTTCTTACATTATCCTAATTTCTGTTAGTGGCTCAACTCCTGAACATGGATATAGGTTTCAGCATAAAACTCATCTTGTGTACATACCAACAAAGCTGTGTTCAGTCTCACACTGTCTCATACTGCAAATAACTCTGCAGCTTTCTGAAATTACATTACTGACAAACTTCTGCCTGATCTGTGGTTTGTCAGCACTCCTGAAGCTCCTGTGTGCTGATGCCCTTTTCTGTCCATCCTATTTTTCTGGCTGAAAAACAACAACAAAATCCTGTAGCTGCTGTGTCTGCTGCGTTACTTCTAGTGAAGTGACCTATGACTAGCTTTGTCAAGTAGAGGACAAAATAGTATCTCCTCATATGTTATCTCTACTTGCAGGATAATAAAGCTAATAAAAGAAAATTATTTGCACTTTTCATTTTCTTTTCAAATTAATTTCATGTAACATGTTTATACATTGCCACTTTATTTGTTATTAAGCTTTGGAAGCAGCTTGTTTGGTGGGTACTAAAGTACGGAAAGAATAACCACAGTGTAATATTTGTTTTAAGTCAGCAAAAGCCTTCCCTTCTGTATTACACTGTTGCTGGTCTTTAGCTACATAGTGACTCTATTTGTTCTGCAGTTGTGAATTTTATGCTTTTGAATACACAGAATAGTCCAGAGGAAGAGGCGGAATTAAAGAAGTTAAAAGATTTGGAGAAGTCAGTGGAGCATATAGCTAACAAATTAGAGGAAGTTATTAAAGAACTCACAAGTATCCAGAAGGTACGTCAGCTCTGTATTGTTTTAAATATTTGCAAAACTGTTTTTTAAGTACATATTTTTAAAAATACCGCTTGAAGGTTTTGTACAGTCAGTAGTAAGCTGACTGTTTTAGCTTTCCATGGGGCCTGTAAAATTCTTAATAAACTTCAAATGCTATTTATGAGTTTTCAAAATAGGGAGATGTATGGCACTGTTTGGAAAAAGGTAAATATTGTTGCATATTGACAAATGATATTCTTTAGATCTAGAAAAACGTGAACAGTTCTCTCAAAATTCAAAGGTGAATGGCTGTTCCTTTGAGTTTTGTTTAATAATTTAAGAAAACCTAGTAGATCTTACAGTTAGTATTTCAAGCATTGGTGGAATACAAATTGAGATTGGAGTTTTTGTTGTATCTGAAACTATAGAAGTAGTAAAAAATATTTTCTGCTGCAGTGGATTGACAAATTTTTCTAAGCTGAGTAATTTTCAGGATGTGCAATAAAACTGTATTTTCTTCCCTCTTTTTCTTCCTCAGGGTTTTTTAGCAAAGGATCTCCAGGCAGAAGCTCTGAAAAAGCTGGACAAGAGGATAAAAGGAACTGCAGAGCAGTTCATGAAGATCCTGGAACAGATAGATGCCATTGTAAGTAAATAATCACAGAAGGGCATCATATCCCAAAATAAGTTTACTTTTAAGAATAAATCTTTAATATAGTTTATTTCATATTTTAAAATACTAATAAATATATATATATATTTAAAGTTAGTAATTGGTTTGCTCATTTTTTCTTTAATATCCACCTCTTGTCCCTGTATTTCTCCAAAAGGCTACTAAATGGTGACATTAATGCTTGTGTATGCATCCCCATTCTACAGAAGAGCTTCATATTGGGCAACAGCCTGTTAAGACTACATGAAATGGGTATCCTTTACTCAAGTTTTACCCTTTTAGTTTGTCTTGACAAGACCTGTTACATTAAACTTTATGGTAACAGTAAAGGTCTTGAGGGGACGGTGTAAAAAAAAGAAAAAGAAAAAGAAAAAAATCAGAAGCACTTTTTCTATATTGCTTAAGAACAAGGAGGTCCTGAAAAATTTTCTCGTCAGTCCTATGTGGACTGACAGTACTTTTATTCAAGATGTCTGCATACTGAGGACTGGATTCTTTATCTGAAACGTTCTGGGGTTTATCCAAGCACTTCACAGTCATTAATGGATCATAACCTTACAGCATCCTTCTAGAGTATAATATGTATCTCCCTGTATAACATGAGCGTTATGGAAATTAGGCTTGTCGGCCACCATAACAGGGTTTGGCCCTAGGTTCCCGCAAGCAAAGTTCAGAGCCAAATCAAAGTAAATTAAATAATTAAATTTTAGTTACACGCGTGCAGTAATTACAGCTCGAGCTGCGTGCCTCCAAAGAGGGACCCAAACAAAAAAAAATCCTGGGCAATTATAGTTTTTTCAACTTAAGTTTCCCACCCCTCACGCGGTAGTTAGAGCAATAGTAATATTTAGATCTGGGGTCTCCTGCTCCTCATTGGATCTCATTGTTGTTCCTAGGTAAGCTGTTTTTCTCCTTGTCTTTATTTTTTGCAGTCTCTGCTGACGGTTGTACCTTTATTTTTGTTGGGTCTTACTGTTTTCTCTCAAGGTCCTGAGGAAGAGGAGGAGGTGATTCTAAATCATAGCAATTAACACTGCCCCAGCAGTGAGCTAAGGCTTTGCCCCTCCAGATCCTAATGCCCTGCACTGGTCTTGTTTCAAAGCCTTGACATCCTCCCTTTCGGAGTGTGAGACACAGGAACACAGACTGCTTGTAACTTCCTTATCTTCCCAGCTGGAACCAGCTCTGAGGCCCTTTTCTTACTGGACTAAGTAAAAGTTCATTGTTTTATCTAAGTGCAGCCTAAGGCTTCAGCAAATTTAGCTACTCATGCTAAGCAAGTTCTATATAAGTTGTGCTAAGCGGCTACCTCTAGACAGTTTCAGTTTGCTATTCCTTAACAGTGAGAACTGAGAGCTAGGTGAGAATAAGGGACTTGCCCTAGATTGTGGCAACTAGGGTATTTTGTTATTCAGTTTCTATGTCTGTTGGGTCGTTCTCTTTTGCTTCGTTGTCTAATTCTGTTGCATATCATGATCATAAATTCCCATTCTGAAGGAAGACCATGCTGCTTTTCTGTGGTAGTAATGTCTTTGGGTCTACTCCTTTCCACAGTGACCCTGTATGGGTTTGTTTCAGCATGTTTTCATACAAAGGTCTATATTCTGTGAAACAAATGGATTTTAATTGAGAAGTACTTTGAAAAAGTTGAGCAGCTGACTATGTCATAGAGTAATAGCTTGAATTGGCCCTCGCCAGATGCTGTATGTTATGTGTTGCTGGGATTGGCAGGGAGTTTGTTATCTTATTTCCTCCTTTCATACTGTTCAACTTTAATGGTAAGTTAGCCTTTGCTGTTTGCTGCCAGGAGTTTAGCTTATGTTCATCATAGCTGACAATTCTAAGTATGTTTTAATTTTTCTTGTATGTTATAGTTAAAAGAAAAAAGTGGTTCAGTATTTTGAAGTCTTCAATTTTCAGTAGTCTTCATCAGTTCTTGAATGCTGTTGGACATACAGACTTAATACAACTGCTTCCTTGTTTGAAGTGGCAGACTTCCTATATCTTACCCTGAAAATAGCAATGAGGTGACAACTGGCTCATTTGGGTGGGATCAAAGCTTATTTCTGATCCCACTTATTTCTGGTACCATGTCTCATTTAGAAGAAAGGCAGTATTTGTATGCTGATTTACAGTTCTGGAACCTAGCAAGCAGCCTTGAAAGCCCCTCTTTATTGCTTCCTCATTAATCCAAACTGTTTCCCAAGTTTTGTTTTGATTCTGGTACTTCTTGCATGGTTTAAACAGAAAGCTTGCTATTATATATCCCCTTGTCCAAAATGCTCTAGATAGTACTGGACATGGGCTCCCAGGCTTAGTAAAAGATTTTGGGAGGCTATAAGTTGGTGACTTCTTGTTTCAATGAAAAAATGGGCTTCAGGTGCCTCAGTTTTCTCTTGTGGAAGTGGAGCAGTCAGGTTTAAAAATAATCATGATTGATATCTTTTAATATTGGTGATAGTTGTCTTTTACTTCATTGTAGCCTAGAAGCTGACATTGACCAGCATCATATTTTTAAGGGTGGAATGAAAATTAGGGCTTCTTGTAGCAGTGGATGAAGCCACATTTTGAAACCAACCTCCATATTTATTTGTCTTAATATTCTAATAACACTATGGCTTTTATCATGAAAACTGAATTCGAATATCCTCCGGGAAAATCTTACAGTTAAGATATGGAATCTTTGCATAAAATGTAGCTGTTCAGTATGCTCTTATTACAGCAGATCACATGATCAGGCCCCAACTTTATGAAGGTATTACTTAAATGTACTGCAGTTGTGGAACATACAGATGTAGCAACGCAGAACAATAATGAGGTATGTGTGCGAACAATAAACAGGTGCCACTGAAGTAAGAAATAGAAATGTGAAGCAGAAAAGTGAAAAGCTTCCAGAAAGCAGTTTTTCTGTGTATCTGAAATGTTTTACACACTTCCTAATGTTCCTTGCATTACCCAAGTAAAAAACAAGTCCTGAAAAATCTCTTGAATGCCATTGATTGTATAAATCTGCTAGTGATTGAATCAGCAGCATATTATAGAAAAAGTAATTGAGTGAGCTATATTCTGGCAAGATGGAAGAGTGAACACATTGTAGAAAGGAAACATACCATACTTTTGCATCATAAATATTCCAGTTTGTTTCTTTGGCAGAATTGTTATGGAAACGCTTTAAAATGTCTTGGGCATTGTACGTTGTTTGGATCATTTAAAAACATGAAGCTTTATGCAAAATCAGGTTTGTTGGTATTAAGACAGCTAACAGGTGAAGACTACATACTATTTTCTGTTTATTCTAGGAGTGTTACCCTCTTTTTCTTAGCAGACATGTCATTAATTAGAGGAGCTGGTTTTGGAACTAATAATCCTTTTTACTAGACTCCATGTATTTAAGAGCTATGAATTTTAAAAAGTGAGTCAGAAAGTGGCAGTAGTAGTTCAAGACTCATACAGTATTGGGGTGGGAGAGGAAAGATATGGTGGTGTCACTGCCAAAAGTGCATAAACAAAGTCTTGAAGTGATGTCTTCAAGTAGAGTACCTGCAACTTGAACATTTTAACGTTAAACATTTGGTTAAAAATAGCTCCTGCTTCTGCAGGGGAGAGGGGAGAGTGGGATCTTTTAAGCATCTAAAAAAATTTTGAATATTGTGAAACAGTCCAGGCTTTGCACAAGCTGCAAATTATTTAATTTTTTTCAGGAGGAATATAGATTCAGTTTTGCTCAGCAGTTGAGGATTTATCTGTGTGCATCATTGGAAATGCATTTATTTCCACAATTAAAATACTTGGTCCAGGAGTAAAAGTCAAAGCATACTACTTGCTACAAATCTCAACAATTAGAACACAGAAAATGCCTGACTTGATTAGCTGGCACATTTTTTTAGACAAATTACTGAAACAAAGGAAAGAAATGAAAACTTCCTTGAGATTAGTAGGAAAATTTAAACCCACAGGCCTCATACTATGCACTACTTGTCAGCCTACTCTAATTTACTTGAAATCTGTCATTGATTTTGCAGGCTGAGAAATCACTTTGTTCTCATTATGATTCCTTATTAAATTTCTTGAAATAAAGTCACTGGCTTTTTTGTTTACATACATTAACTGCAAAATCCCCTGTCAAATTGGACATATCAAGTAAACCAATGCTTAATTAACATTCCAAGGATTAAAGAATGAATTATTCTGCAAACAGCATTATTGTGCCTTTAATAAACACTTCCCAGGCTTCTATGAAGTTTTACCATTTACAGTTGGAGTGATGTGAGCTTACTTCTGAATCTTTGATTTTGTTTGGATAATTAAACATTTGATAGGCATT
Organism: Dromaius novaehollandiae; assembly: GCF_036370855.1. Taxonomy (NCBI): domain Eukaryota; kingdom Metazoa; phylum Chordata; class Aves; order Casuariiformes; family Dromaiidae; genus Dromaius; species Dromaius novaehollandiae. The sequence goes on along the minus strand of NC_088099.1, from coordinate 70,219,603 downwards.
TCTTATTTTTAATTCTTAAATCTCTTAACATGGATCATAAGTGTAAAATCAAAGGGGAATATTTTTCTAAAGCACAAGGAGCATGAAAGTGCCATCATCCCTCTGAGAGCAGAGCATCTAGTTACCACTTGTGCATTCAGAAAACTTGTTGAGAAATGCAGCCATTTAAAAGTTGCTTTTAAAGAAGCTTCTCGAGTGTCTAGTTAGATGAAAAAGTTTTGGTGTCAACATAATGTGCTTACCCAATTTACCAGTTTATTTAATAATAAGTGGTGAAGGAGTGGTAGTCAATAAAAATTATGCACTAAAATACTGTACATTGTGTTAGGGTTTTTAAAGATACTGTAATGTAAAAAACAAAAAAGCTTCTGGCTAAATGGACAGTGGTGTCAGCAAAAATCCCTGTAAGGCATTGGTGCTGTGTGTGGTAGAGTGTTTTTTTTTTTTTTTTTTTTAATCAATCTGACATCAGAAATCTAAAAGGTTCCTAGCTATTGTTGCTATTGACTGCTAGTGTGGGGGAGACTCTTTTTTAAAATTTTTTTGATCATGTCCCTTTGGATCATAAATGATAAATTTGACTAGCATTTGTTTTGTGTATTACCTCATTACAGTGCTATAAACTGGATTCAGGCATCAGATCTTATCTACTGGGGCCTGTGATTTGGAAAGTATGAAATAACCAAATAGGAGAGCAAAGATGAGGTGGTAACACTGTGCTTAAAAATCATTATTGCAAATGCTCCTGTAGCAGAGGAAGTCTGAGCAGAGCCAAAGGTTATGTTCTACAGCAGAGAGATGTTATTTTTTGGGGAAACCAGCTGGGAGAGGGGAAAGGAATGAAGAGAGGGGCTTGTATTTTGTAAGAAGCAGTGCTCAGGAAAGAGGGCACCTGGGTTTGTCGTTAAAAGAGCACTCAAGAATAGAGAGGATGCACAGGCAGGAAAATGCACACATGTGAATTCAGTATTGCAAAGGGGTGTTGGTTTTAACAGTCTTTTACGAAGCATGAGTATTTTGCATGCAATATATGAATTTTTGAAGGTGTAATGTGTAAAGTCAATGTATCCACATGGTAAGAACCCTCAAAGTGATGTGGTTAAGCATCTCTTTGGGGTATGGGGTGGGAGATAACCAGTGGTGATAGGGGGACTCAGGCTGTTTCTGTAGAGGGAAAAAATTGATAACCTGTTTTGGGTGAGGAAGAAAAAGAAAATTATGCCCAGGAGTTCTACAGAAGTTGTTGGGGTAAAGTCGGCACAGCAGTCAGCGCTCAGAAGTTTGAGAACTTATGTGCAAAGCACTGTGAGACTTGAACAGGGTTTTGTCACGGAGAAAGTAGAATGCAAATAAGAGACCTGCTGTATGAATCAGAATATGCTATGCAGTGGAAAGCCATCTACTAACTCAAGCTATCGCTCTGTGAGAGATGCACCAAGACATAAATTTAGCAAGAGCTTTGCATAAGCACTACCTAGATTAAGTTATTTTAAAAAAATATATATAAATTAAACTTGGTTTTAATTAAATATTGAAATGTTATTGTGACTTAAGGTTTATTGCCAGCTTCACCTGTTAAACCCTGAATAGTTGGACAACGTATTCCTGGAGAGGAGACGTAAGCTGACTAAGGTAAAACAGAGAGACTCTGAGATTTAATTTGATATTAACATTTGTAAGATTTACTAATTTGATTGCAAAATACCTTTTAAGCAGTTTGGTGAGTTAGTACATTTAGGGCTTCCAATTCTATGTCTTTGCCTAGGGCTTTAGAAGTGTGATTTTAAAAACAGCTATGAGGGTATGCAAACAAACACAGGATTTTGCATGCACAGATGCATTTTTAAAACAGTTTTGAAAAATGTTGTCCAAAATAGAAATGGTCTGAATATTGTCTTTATGGTCAGATTTCAAAGTTTTCTTTCAGTTACCAATATTTGTTTTTGGAATGGATATTGAGTGGTAAGCCCATCTGGATTTCCCTACCTGGTATTAATAGTTAACTTAGACCTATTCTGATAATAGAAAATTGTTTGTTTAATTTGTTATTGCAGTTTGGTAGGAATACTTGCATGGGCCAAAATCTCTCAGAAGGTGCGATCTGAGATGAAAAGCTCTGGGCAAAGGGAGATAACAAGAAGGCGTGGACAATGTAACTGAGCTAGCATATTATTTCATTTTTTAATTTGATTCTTAATAAATTCTGAGTCATGGAAATCTTCAAGGCGTAGAAGAATTTCTGTGACATAATGAGATCTTCACTTTCTGGTGAGAACAGACTATTAATAATTAGGCCCAACTGATCTTTGTTTTTCCAGCTTATTACACATTATGGGGTCAAATACTAGGTATTCTATACTAGTATTCTTTCTTCATGTCAAATGCTTCTTGTCATATTTTTTCATTTCAAAAATGAATATTGTACAAAACCAAGGGAAAAATGGGAGTGTTTCCTCTTGTGGTTACAGGGTCCTATGTCATAAACAAGATCCATTAAAATACTTCATATACCTTTATAATATTTTTTCTTTTTCTTTTTTTTCCTGTGACAACTGTAAGTATTCCAAAGGCCTTCATTTTTATTTGTGAGCTGAAACTGGTGTTTGAAGAAGACTCACTCCCAGCTTTAAACTAGCTTTTCAGTTGTTCTGTAATGTCTTTGGAGCGTGCAGTTTTCTGAAAGAAAAGCATGTAATAAAATCTTATCACAACATCATGCTTATTGGGAAGAGACATGTAGTTTTATCATGCTGCAGTGAGCAAGGGCTTATTGCAGTACACAGTACTAGAAAATACAATTCTTAAGGAGCAATGTACCTCCTAAAATGAACAGTTTAAAAAGAAAAGTTGTGCTTTGGAAAATGGACATAGGCCACTACTAAAATGGAGCTTTCGTTTATTTAGACAGTTGTTGAAAATGTAGTAATGGCTTCTGAATCTATCCTGTGCTGTAAATCCAAAGGGAATGAAGCCACACTACATAAATGAAGAAAGTAACCAGTGTAAAACAGGCCGCTGTGGGAGACTTTAGACATTGTGAATAATGAATTCCTGGAATTAACTGATAACTTATTTTCCAGAGGTACTTTTCTTCTCCTTTCTTGCAAAATGAAAGAGGAGATGAAAAGGATAGATAGGCTATGGAAAGGAAACTGTTTCTTGGGACAAACTGAAGAATGCTTCTGGTAACAAGAGGAGGACCCTCAATTTCTGCCTAATTTTTAGCCATTTCTGTCCCTGTTTGCAAGATAGCATTGCACCAGTTTGCATGTGGAAGGATGTCTCTGTTAACCTGCAGATGGACCTCTCTTGTGCCTTTTGATGCTGCTAATAATTTTTCACCCTGAAAGAAATATGTCTAGTTTTTGGTGCTGTTTCAGAAGGTGCAGTCTGACATAAAAGCTCTTTGCAAGGGAGATGCCTTTTCTGATCTCACAGGAAGTGTTAAAAAATGATACGAGTCTTATCAGCTTAATAATACTGCTGTTTGGGAAGACTCCAAATGGTACTAGAGCAACAGAAATGGAATTTGGAACTACAGGAACAGAAGATTCCTTCTCTCACTCACCTTCCAAAACCAAACCAACAAGATAAACCAGAAAACCTGACCTTGGGAATAGGCTAGCGTAGTAGTTATTCCCATTTTAAACTGATACTGTCCTAGGAGACAAGGAGCAGCATTCAATGTTCCTTCTTCCAGTGAGGCCGAAGAAAAATGATGGGGATTTTAACCAAGGGCTTATATGGAAGTAAAACAAAGGAATAAGTTCCAGCTCAATCTATGTACCCAGTTCCTCCTCCCTTCTGATGCAGAGTATGCGCTGAGCCTGGCCGTTACTATTTCATTGTCTGGTACCACCCACAATGTGCTAATCACTGCACAAATACCAGGGCAGTGTGATCTCTGCTCCAGAACTGCCCAGGATCTGTTTAAGCCCATAGTTTCACTTCTCACAACGACTGTTTTTTGGTGTGAAGTCTTGTGTATTTTTAACTCCCGTATTAAATTATGTGTAGGACTCCTTTATTTAAGACTGTGTATGTTTGGCTGGACTTTAAAAGAAAAGAAACTTTATTTTTTGTATTCTTATAAATGAACTTCCCAGTGGGACTTGCATTTTAGGTGAAATGAAACAGAGGGAAAGATAGGGTAACTTCTAGTCTTGATATAGAGGTAGGAGGAAAAAAAGTGTACCAGTGAGAAACTCCAAGATGTGATGGTGTGACCTTTTTTGCATTTCCAGCCGTGAGACCATAATGTTTCTGAGAACATTTGCATTAAAAAAAAAAATGCAAAAACACCCTTCCCCACCAATACCTCAATTTAACTTCTCTCCAAAAGAACAAAGCATGTAAAGCTTGTTAAGATGATATACATTAAATTACGCATATATATTGGGTGGAAGGAGTATGGAAACTGATGCAGTTTGACTTAAATGAAGTACTTCCATGTATAGATTCATAGAGAAGATCAGACATACAGCTTATGCAGGCATTGTTAGTCTGCTTTACCGATGCAGGCATTATACTGATTATATACTGATGATATAGCCTAATGATGATTGGGTTAATGTGTTTGTAAGAAATTACTGCATCTTCAGTAGTCTCTGAAAAACCTGAAGTTGATGCTCAGCAGAAGAGTTAACATGCTGCAGTGGACAAAGTGTATATGGTCTATTGCTGTGTGTCAGCTGAAGCCACATGGTGAACTTGCTAGCTCAGTTGTTTGCAATCATCATGTTATATCCCTGGATTTTTTTGAAATTATTACTTTTTCTTTTGAATTCTTCTACATGTAATCATCCTTACTGAGCAGGCATGCCATTTTCAGGTTGTCTCTTAAGAGGATTCAGCTCTTTGATACATTCACTTTTCACTGTATATTTAATACGTTAGTTTCTAGGTTAAGCTGCATCAACTTGTTCACTTATTTTACTGCAGAATCTGCCAGAGAATTTCAGTGACTGCAAACTGAAAAAGAAGGGACTGGTCAAAAGGGTTCAGGTGAGTTTTTTGCCATTTATATTGAGTACTTGTACACCAGCAGTTTGTGAAAATGTTTAGAGCTTAGATTTTTGCAGTACTTGTTGTTACAGTGCTATTTCTTATGACCTCTTTTTGAGTAGTATTTAATACTTTTATAAAGGAGCATACAAAAATAGGATTTTCATAGTTCGTACTATTTTCAAATAATATTTGTAATTTACATTAGTGGTTGGCCTTATGGCTGCCTAATGATGTGAAGCCATTCTGATTACTCATAAAGGAAACAGAATTGTTCTTTCTTTCCCATATCTGTGTGGGTTGATGTAATGAGTGAGGTTTGGGCATGACAGTGCAGCCAACTGACTCCTGCTGGAAGCTGGGAAACACCTTGCTAGAGGTGTTCTTCAGAAAATTTAGCATCTATTGCGACATACCAACTTTCTATAGACATTAAGCCTCTAAAGTAAAAGCTGTACAGAAGAGTGGCTATGCTGTTTTTTTTTAATTGCTTTGCTGTTGTGTGATGTTTATATTTTCCTAGGTATTCCTTAGAGACCTTACTCTGAAGTTTTGTTACTAAATGCTAGAATTTCTCCTTTTCCACCCCTCCCTGCCGCCCAAAAATGAAAACTTTCATAAATGAGTGGTAGTGCTACTCAAATTACTGTTTTGATTTGTATTGTGCTAGCTTCAGTCACAAGTTAGGCTCCTGAAAATTATCTGTGAATATACCTTGCACTCATACGGAGTTGAAAGGTTTTGTCTTTTACTGTAAACTTTATTTAATAATTTCCAAAAAGGTTTCCCAAATATTTTTAAATAGTCATCTACTTTAGAGAAAGTTCTACCAAGAAGTACTTTGTAGTGGAAATGCTTTTCTGTTATAGCTTTAGGTCCAAAGCCCTTTGGACTCTGTTACAGAGATAAATTCAATTAATGCAAGTTGAAATGAAGATGGTTTCCTGGCATGGCTGTGTTATATGGAGCTCTGAATAATTTTGATTCCATGTGCTTGACCAAAGTAGCTAGCTAGTAAAACTTTCCAGTACAGTTGTCGCCATAAACCTCATTGCAAACTGCTAGAGCTCTGCTCTTGGATGAAGTTATCGCAGAAATAAGTGGGGCTTTGTATAAGAACTGCTGTTAAGGCCTAAGGTAGGCTCTGTTGAGCGGAGGTCAGAATTATCCATGTGCTTTTATGGGGACAGTGTTCAGCAGCTGTAGCTTATGATCTCTTTGGGGAATGCAGAAGAATCAAAGGGATTTCAGACCAAAGCAGTCAACAATAATTTATTTTTCCAAAACAAGGAAATTATGGCAAATTATGCTTATTACTCTTATATATTTATAAAAGTGAGAGGGAGTTATTAACTGTCTTCTGTTGCTGGCAACCACTCATATCTTCCAGAGTGGAGACTTAGATGTAAAACACTTGCAGCCAGCAACTGCAGCTGATACCGCCTTGAATTCTTCATCACCCAAGTCTTGACAGAAGTGAGTTGATGTCAGGTTAAGGGGTTGGGTGAAGACAGATGATCCAAAATTGGGTGATGGTTGAAAAACACTGGCCTGGCACAACAAATTACCAGTTTAGAGGGGAGGGAGAGAAAGTTTCTTAATGCTATTTCAATTTAAATAGCATTAAATATCCTGCTTGTTAAGTCTATTGCAGACATAGCAAAACTGAGTATGGGATGTATATGTGTAGATAGAAACTATAGTTAGTGCTTTCGACTTGGCCTGAGAGAATATATCGGTGGAGCTAGGAAGCTTAAAGTGTTAAGGTGTGCTGTGATCAGGAAGCCAAGCTGATCAGCAGCCACTGGCTTTTAACTGCTGTGTGTGAGTTACTGCAATCATAAGAATTTGTGAGCGTGTTGTAAGAAATGCTTAAGGTGCTGTGGACTGCTCTCTTTGGAAAGGAGCTTTCCACCACTGAGGCACATAGGCTACTTGTAAAGATGAGGGTTCATGTTGCCCTGCAGTCTTGAGAAGTACAAACAAGGAGTTCTTGGCTTAACAAAGGCTTGTTTTGATTTGACTGAATAGGATTTTTCAGTCCCATCTTAGGCTACAGAAGTATGTGTTGTAGGAAGGAGTTTTAAAGTTATGTTCAAAGCTAAAGCCCCAACTTGTCGGAACTTTTTTGATCCTTACTAATGATTGTGGATTTTGGATTAAGTTGAAGTGGTTCAGTGGCAGGACTGGTGAAGATGGACAACCACGTTGTTGTTGTCATGTTTCTATTAGATTCCAGGTAAATAAAACTGTGAATAAGCCATTAGCAAAACTGATTTGGAAGGTGGTTGTTGAATTGCCTTCTTTACATGATGGAAACTTTAGTTTCTGTTCTTAAGCAGCAGTCTACCATTGCTGTAACTGCATCCCTGGTAACATTTGTTTGTTTGTTATTTTCAGGCTTTTCTTGCCCAGTGTGATACAATCGAAGGAAATATTGGTCAAGAATTGGATAAGCTGCAATCAAAGAATTTGGCACTGGCAGAATGAGGCATTGGTCTACTTAATTAGGAAACATAATTGCTCTATGAGCAAGAAGAAAAGTTTGCTCTTTGTTTTGGAGCACGTATTCAGCTTTCTTTTTTTTTTTTTTTTTTTTTTTTTTTTTTGAGCCCAGTCTGTTAGACTGGTACTAGTTAATCATTAGTTGCTGGTTGTCATGTTTGCCACTTGGTTAGACCTATTATTCTGAAAAGAAAACAATCCTTCCTAGAGAACTGCAGAAATAATATTTGTGGTGAATTGTTGTGTGTCTTATGGACGAGTGTTTAGTTAACTGAGTAACAAAGTTTGCAGTGATGGGCAATTTTGCCTGTTATGTCTGGGAATTAATTTACAGCTCAAATCAAAGAAGATCTATAATCATAAAAATGCCGTAAGTCACAGTTGTAGAACTTCAGCTTGCTTGAAAAAAGCAAACTGAGGCAACATCTGGGGAAGTATAACATTGTAGTAGACAATTCAGAGCAATAAAAAGACCACACATTTGTATCTACTTAATGTTTGTATGCATTGATAAACATAAGAAAGCTTGACTATAAGGGAGTTGTACCTATTTTAGCCTTAAATTGTCATAATAAATGGGATGTACTGTAACATGTATGGTACTTAATTCTGAGTGGTGCTTTACGTTGTTGTTGAGCTCCTTGATACAGGTGTATATTTTTTTACATGGATTTCTGATGTACTGTATTTTATAGCTTATTTTTATTGCTTCTGTTATGTCTTGAGTTATGGTGGTAAATGAAATGGGATCATTTCTGCTGCTCATATACAAAGGATTCAGTTGAAACAAGGTATGAATAAGCTCTTTTAAAAGATACTTTTGGCTTCTGTTCTGGTTTCACTGAATCCATGCTATATTTAATGGAAATTTGCAGTGATTGTTTCTGACTGATGCTTGCAGACATATGTCCTGCTTAACCTTCCTTAGTAGGTGAAAAATAAACTTTGGCAGGAGGTAGTAATTGTTCTAGCAGGTGCAGCCAGCTCTGTTTGCAATTGTGAGCCAGAGCTCACATCTGGCATACCTGTAATGGGAGCTGCTTTTTCACTGATGCTTCTGTGATATCTAAGTCTGTCGTCATACACAGTGACTGGTGAAATACTGACCGGCAGGAGCCTGTTCCTGTGACAAACCTGAGCTCCTTCATCTCACATGAGTCAGAGACTGAGGTTGTTTAGAGATGGCCCCTTAGATAATGAGTCTTTATCTGCATATGACTGTTTTATGATTAGCTCTCCTTACAAAATAAAAGTAGAGAAAGGGGCTAAAAGGATAATTTCTAATAAGTTGCAACCATTAAAGTATTATCCTGCAGTATTTCTCTGATGTTTGTAATTAGAGGAGCATTTCTTTAGTGAAAAACACTATTGGACAAATGGAGTGGTAGCCCTGCATTAAAAATGGGTCACTTTTATTGTAAAAATGCTTTTTGACCATACCAAGATTCAAGCTGCCATATTTCTGTTGTTATCAGTTTCTTTAAGATTGCATTTTTTCCACATGAAACTGTTTTTTTAGGAGCTGTAAAAGATTTTGAGGCCTAAAATCCTAGTAAACTTGGCTACTAGTTAGGAAATGGTATGTGTGGCAGGACTGTGGGTATTTTTTCCTACTGTTAGTACTCTGATCCTGCTGTATTTGCCCAGCACTTCAAGTTTATAGGGAGGAACAGCTGTAGCCATTTTTATGAAGACCTAGCTTAGTGCCACTTCTGTGCAAGGTTCTGCTGACTCTTAAACCAACAGCAACATGGTTGCTTAATTCAGGAGATGCAAAATTGCCCACTTTCCTTTGATGAAAAGGATCCTCACTTCCTCAAATGTGAATGTGCTCTAATGCATTGAACTTTCACAGGTGCCAGTTTCATGGGCAGAGAATATTTTGCCTATTAAGAGTTGTGGTCATGACTGGGATTGTGTTCACTTCTGCTGCTCCTTTGTGGTTTTCTCACTTTGGCAAGATCATTAAGGCTATAGACAGACGTTGTTGTTTGGATCTGTTAGTGGAAAAGGTCATTGACTCCAGCTACTTACCATCACTCTTTTACCAGAGACTGCTGCCGCTTGAGACCTGATTGCGTGAGTATAACCCGAACCTGTCTCAAAGCGGGATGCATTAATTTGATGATTTTAAATAGTAAATCTTTGGTAATCTGAGGCAAAAGGAGTGATGATGAACCTCTCCCACCAGCACATCTGGATTCAGAAGAGGATGTCCAGAGCTGAAGAACTTCTGTGATAACTCCTGTTATCAGTGTTCAGTTTCCAGGACAAAAGCGTAAGCAGATTAAGACAAATTTGTGCAAAGAAAACTCATTGTTTTGAAAACCAGGTATAAAAATGAACTGTTTGGAAAATAGATGGTTATATTTAAAATTTTGTAAGAACTTCTGGTGCGGATTGACTTTTTTGCTTATTCTTGAAAGATAAGCCGTACACCTCATGTTTTCCATAATAGCCTTATTTTTAGTAAAAACAAAAAAACCCTAATGCTTTTGAAAAGTGCAGCAGACTACAATCATGGAAGGAAGAGGGGACAATTAGAATCATTGGGACTTTGTAAAGGTAAACATGGATCTCAAAGTCAAATTTAAGGTGTATTCTCCCTAATTCTGTAGTCTAGGCATACTGTAATACCTACCTTGCTACTGAATCAGTTCTTCTCCTCCCATACCACCTGCCTTGGCTATGTGAAAAGGCAAAGTTATTCACTTTTGCATTAGTTTCACTTATCCCGTTGTCTTCCAGTTGCTGTATTGCTTTGGCTTCGTTTGCACATCTCAGATTGCCATTCATGCAAAATGTCTTATGATGCGGTTTGTCTTCTCTGAAAATTGAAATGGGATCACGGTTGCTGGTAGGCTGTGGTATGAGGCATACCAGAACTGATGTTCACAGAGCTACAGTCTTGAGCTGTGAGACCTCTTGCTCTTTATTTTTAAGAACAGCTTAAAATATGCTGTTTTTGGTGATGATGTTGGTGACCAAGTTCTCCTGGCAGTCATACTGTTGTAAACCTGGAGTAATACTATTTTGACATTTAGTAGTAGCTCACAGTTTGGGGTGTTATACTTGACACCATAGAACTTGGGGCTCGATTTTTCTTTTTTTCAGTTAACTTATTTTATTGTACCATCATAAATGAAAAGGAAAAAAAATAAAATATGGAAATTTCTCTGCTGTCCTTGGTCATGATGCAGTTATTAAATGATGTAGTAGGAGACGGAGCTGTTAATCTGTTGTCTCTTCATACAGAAATGGCTGACAAAGGGAGCAGCCATACTCTAATGAAATTATGCTGCTGTTTGTAGCAGTGCTGTGTTTGTAATGGAAAGGCACATACTGCTTTCTATGCTAAAATGGGGATTTATGGATGTTAGGCATTTTGCTGGTTGGGAATGGATGCTTGCCCTAACAGGCATTGCAGAAGAAGGTGCAGTGAATCAAAGCCTAAAATGCTTTTTGAAGGAAATGTTGCAAGGATTAGCAAAAAGCTGAGGCTAAAAAAAAACCAAAAAACCCCAACTTTTCTTTAGGAAGCAATTTTCATAGTTATGTTCCACATTGAGTGTCTTCTGCCAGGGCTTCTGTAATGTGGCTGTACTAGTTATTTTTTAATTTTTTTCCCCCAGCACTTTTTCCTAATAAATTTGGATTTGCAGCTCAACCTTGTCCTTTCTTATCCTTCAACCAGCAACCAGGCCTGCCGTCCCCTGGGGCAGTTACGTCAAACATAGGGAAGCCCCTCCAAGTCTGAGGTGGGCTGAGGCAGGCTGAGCATACGCTCCACTTTTAACTGCAGGTTTGGCCTGCTGGGGGCAGCGGCAGCACAGACAACTGCGGTTACCGAAGGGGTAAAAGGGGCTCCTTAGAGCCCAGAAGGCATCTGGGTAAGGTGCCTCCGGTTCTGGTGGCGTTTGGAGAATTTGAATACTGCAAAAGGTGACCAAGACAGAGAGCTGAATTCCTGCACTAGGGCGGACAGTGAGGTCAGGCGAATAGAGAAGAACCGCCCCCGAGGGGCGGGGCCCTGGCAGCACCGCCCCGCCCCCTGCACGCGGTGGGGGGCGCGGGGCGGAGCCGCGGCCTTGCTCCGCCCGGCGCTGCGGCGGGAGGCGGGCGCGGCGCTGCCGGACAAGATGGCGGCGGTCGGAGTGGGCGCGGGGCGGAAGCAGGTGCGGCAGGAGGAGCTGCGGCGCCTCATGCGGGAGAAGCAGCGGCAGAACGCGGGCAAGAAGCGGATCGACTCGCCCTTCGCCAAATATCCTCCGCCCCGCTGCCCAGGCGCGGCCCTTCCCTCCTTGAGGCGCGCGGGGGGGGACGGCCCGGCCGGGCGGCTCCGCGGCGGGAGGTGAGGGGGGAAGGGGCGGCTCTGCAGCGCCTTGTCTTCCCTTAACGGTGGCGCACGTACAACAGCCTGGGGCACCTGAGCTGCGCGCTCTGCAACGTGCCCGTCAAGAGCGAGCTGCTGTGGCCGACGCACGCGCTGGGGAAGCAGCACCGCGAGGTGAGCGGCGGCCCGGGCCCGGGGAATGGCGGCGGGCGGGGTTACGGGCCTCTGCGGCCGCGTTCAGGCCCTCGGCTACCGGGTGACTGTTTCGGCTCAGCTCACCGCGTCTGTTAAAGAAATGCTTAGGCGCCTCCATGTTAGCAGCGGCTTTTAACTGTCAGGTGTCTGCAGCTTTCCGTAGTTGGACTTGTCTGTATCTTATCAAGTGGTAGCCACGGGTCGGTAAGAAAACATTCCCCACTAAGTACTAAGGGAAAAGACCAGAACTGAGCGACTCCCAGTTCGTGCCTATTTTCTGAATGGGTTGTTGTGGCAAGGCACGGTGCTACTGCTGTGTTTTCCTTTTAAAACGTTTCCTATTCGAGGGCCTTAGGATGGGTCGAGCCTACTGCTTTTTACTCCAGTGTTTTTCTGCTGTAAACATTACCAGTCCCAGTCTTTCCTCATGCAAGCGTCAATTTCCTCTGTCCCCATGTCATACAAGAGACTAACACAAACACCAGTCTTGTTTTTGATATTGGTGATGCCTATTTTAGTGATCTTGTTACGGAGAAATATTAACTCATTTTAATGAAGTATTCTACATGTGCTGTATATTGAACTGCAATTCAAAAGCTCCTGATAGCCTCCTGAATTTTGTACTACTTTGCAGAAAGTTGCAGAGTTAAAAGGCACAAAACAGATAGCAACTGGTTCAGCTGCTAGCACATCATCTCATCCTGTCAAGAGAAAAAATGACGCAGAAAATACAGAATTAAAGAGAGCAAAAGGTAAAGGAATAAAAATACCTAGAAAGCACTTGGCAGAATCCGACATTTTGCGTTTTAAATGTGTATCTTTGCCAGTTCAGGAGAAAACTGCTACTTTGGTAGGTTAGCTAGTTTTCTTCTGGGTTAGTAGGTTAAATTAGGTCATGGGGTGACGGGCTTGGTCCAGACAGAACGAAAAACAGTGTAAATTAAGCAGTGGAAACACTTGCCTAGGAGTAGAAGTATTCCTTTTCAGTGAAATCAAGCCATCAGGCCACAAACCATTCATGAAACTTTGTGCTAAAGGAAAGAAGGTAGTTAAATCTCTTCCTCTGGGGGACTGAATATGTAAATGTTTGAAAGTGCTGCATTTGTGAAAACAAATGTTTCAGAACTCTCGGCTCTGTGCTTTCAAAATACTTTGTTTTCCGTGGTTCATACACAAGGATTATTCTTACATTTCTTTAAGAATGGTAAGACAAACTACTGTTCTGGGCTTGACAGAATGCTAGGCTTAACTAAACACTACATCTTTGAGAGTAACTTTTTGTGTGCATAGAGTTGGAACTCTGTAGCACTGGTACTACCTGACAGTCATAGGGAACATTTAAATTGCATCAGTTGAGGAGTTATGTTAATAGACACTATCTTTATGAACTTCTTGCTGTAGTAAGACTTTATTTGAGGGATATTTTCTTTTAAAAGAACAGACTGTAAGAAGTGACTCTTGACTGTTATACAGGTTCAGATGACAAGCCACACACATCTACATCTGGGTAAGTAGATCTTAGGTGTTTTTTGTAACTGTGTATGAACTTTGTTATGCACCCTGTTCTTTCTCATCTCTGTTTCCCAGCTAAGGGTAAAGATACAGATACAAATTGGCAGATCCCTGCATCTGTTCAGTGTTTAATGTGGATATATAGTCTTGAGTTTGGCAGCATCTTCCTCTGTGTAAATAAGAAAATCATGGTGTTAACTCTAGAGTCTGTGACAAAACAAGAATTAGTCTACTATAATTACTGGACTTTTAATGCTTAATATGGTGGTATTATACAGTCTACTAGAATGAAAGTGGCCTACTGGAAAGACTGTGGCATGCATGCCAGTCTGTAGTGCTAGCATACTGCGAAAAAACATGATAGCCTGAAGAAAAATTATATACTACAAGTGCAAAAAATATTTAGTCACCAAACCTGCTAATGAATTTCATGAACAGATTTTTATTAAGATATTTTCATGTAAATGCCTGTCTTCCAGATGAAGTCTGTCTCTTAAAGAGGTAAGCATGCTTGACTTCAAGGGAATCAGTCGTTTGTCCTCACATATGCATCTTGGTACCATTTGAGATTTCTGAGGATATTCTGACATCCATGTGGGATTGGGAGATATCACATGAGGCTTGTAGGTCTCCTGTACACTTCTGCGTAGGGTGAATTATTATTATCTTACATTGACATTGAGCCCTACTATCTTGACCCTAATAGACATTGTTGCCTTGTGGGAATTCTTTTTTTCTGTATAAAATCACACAGTTATGAAGTTTTTTCATCATAAAATTGGTCGGTATGATTAATTTTAAAATCACACTGGGAAAAATGTTCAGCTTGGAGGCCTGCAGATATCCTAAAAAATCTGGATTTTTTCATTGCTGAGCCTGTGCAGCTCTTCCTGGTTTCAAAATGGGTTTTTCTTTGCAGTTCTGAGCTGCAGTAGCACCCAAAATAAGTAGTTGTATTATACATGAAGATTATCAGGTTTAGGTGATGTTTGTATCACCACTGTCCTAAGAATTTTGTATTTAATATGTTCACAGCAGGTACACAGGTACAATTAACTTTGAGTGTGAACATAGTATTATCTAAATAATTTGCATTCCTGAAACCTCGCTTTCTTACAGGATACTTTTATTAAATCATCTTACAGTGAATATACAAGTACAAAAATTGAAATTCGAATGTGTTTTCAGTACTAACCTCAACATTCCTGAGGAACTTTAAAAGAAAGCAACAATTATGTGCTGCCTTTGATCAATGGTTACACTAGCTGCTCTGCGGTTTAGTATGTTGCAAAACATTGCAAAGATCATATTGTTCACAGATTAAATAGACTTTAGATGCTAGATTGTTACTGATTTTTGTGAAGTTTCAAATATTTATTTATTGTATTTACTAGGCTACCAGCAGATTTTTTTGATGAAACAGAGCAAAATGGTGCAAAAGAACAGCTTTCAAAGGGTCCAGGTCCCAGTTTATTGTCAGGAAATTATGATGATGATGATGAAGAGGAAGAACAGGAAGATCACTCAAACAAATCATCCGTTACACATAAAACTGAAATTCCACCTCCAACTCAAGAAGTAATAGCTAATTCTCTACCTACAGGTAATGATGAATGTAGTAAGTGATTCAGTAAGGAGAAGCTGTGTGATGGAGGGGTTTTGTTTTATTTTTCTAATTACTGCTATTAGCTGATTAGGATGTGGAAGGAGAGTAGGGGGGGAGATATTTGGGTAGTTGGTTATTTTATAGTGTTTTCTCAGCCTGCTTATCACTTTTATGCTGTAATTGCGTGAGGTTGTCAAGTGGAATACTGTCTCGCTTTTTTTGCTTGATTCAGTAAGGCATTAATTTAAATTCCTCTCTAGTCAGAACTTTGTATAGGAGCTTGTACAGTTCTTCATTGGATTCTGTCCTTTTTTTTATAGACTTCTTTGACAGCAAAACTACAGCTGCACCTATAGTTTCCCATTCAGGATCCATACAGAAACCAGAGATACAAGAGAAGGTAGTTGAAAGGTAAGCAGTTGAATGAAATATTGATAAATTTGGGAATTGTAACTAAATGTTACCCTTCCTGAAAATATTTGTGATCATTCAGAAATCTGTCTTGTTGTTATCTTGTAACCAGAATAGTCTGTGTATAACTTCAGCATCTAGCATCATTTCAGGCTGATACTTGACATCCTACAGATAGAATAAAAAATGGAGCAATGGGTCTTTTAGATATCTGTATTTGCAGGTCTCAATACAGGGTACTTTTGAAGTTTAGTGTTAACTACTGCTTTTTACTGTTTAAAGAAAACCATTGACTCGTTCTTTTAATAATGGTTTGGTTCGCTTAGGCACTTCTTTAGACATTGGCTTAGGCTGTCAAAAGTAGAGATTCTGTTGTTAAAATGTTTGGGTGCTCAACACACTGGAAAGGACAGTTCAGGAAGGCTAAGCTACAGTTTGTATTTTGGCAGTGAGTTTTAGACCTGTCTGTGCAGTTCCTTGTGTGTTAGATAAGACCAAATTGAAGAAATGAGTTTTGATGGATGAAACTCAGGGCATAAAAAAATTACTTCATTTCTAGGTCCTTTTATAAAATGGATTTTTCTCTTGACTATTTTTAACTCCACCAAAAAAAAAAAGTTATAAAGTGTTAACTCAGGATAATAATAACCCAACATTTCAGGAAAGAAAACACGGCTGAAGCTTTACCAGAAGGGTTCTTTGATGATCCTGAAGTGGATGCAAAAGTAAGTGGTCTTATTTCTATTCTGCCAGATTTATTTTCTGCCAGATATCATAATTTTCTGAGTAGTAAGGATGCTTTTTCAGGTAATTAGTTATGACTAATAACCAGAATATAAGAAAATGACTGAATTATTTCATTCTGTATTAATTAGAAGACATGAAAAGGGTGTGTGAGAGAAGAGTTTGTTAAACCATCTCTCAGACGGTATTTTTGGTTTCCTTTGTGAGTTAAAGAAAAAAGAAGCAATGTTATTCATTGACTAAAATGCTGGATTGGGATTTGGAAGATCCGCTTGTTTTTATTTCTGTGAGTGGCCCTGGGAAAGGCATTTCCGTATGTCAGTTTCTGCCTCCCTGAACTGAGAATATAAAAATGCTTAGGTAATGTGCTTTGAGAGATCCTCTTGAAAAGTGTAAGGATTGGTTTTAGTTTGTATTGATACTATACAGACTGCTAGAATGAAAACAACTAGATTGTGGCATGCACTCTAATCTTTACTCCTGGCATACGACAGCAGCAAACTTGATCTTAAACTCTGTCTTTTACTGCTGTGGGGTTTTTCTGCTGCTTAGAAAAAAAGAGAAAATATGTTGGGGCATTCAAGGTGTTTGTCCAAAACCAGCCATTAAAAATCTTGGAATTTTGATCAAAATCTTTCTTTATTATTATTATCATCCTGCAACTTGCACATTACCAAATGATGATCAAAAGAACACTGATTTTTGAAATGCAAAGCATATTTTTGTAAGATTTACCACAGATTCAGTGGCTTTCTTCTTATCTTTATCAAAATAATAGTGTGTTGGACTTGCATTTTTTTCAAAGTTATATTTGTTTTCCTTGAATATGTTTCTCTTTTGATCACACTGTGGAAAGCTGTTGGTGAGGTGGAGCCATGACTTCTGATTAGGAGACCTTTTTGAGTAAGGCTTCTTTATGTTCACTTAGTCCCGCTGTCACAGTTACAAGCTTGTGTGTCTCTTATTTGCTCTGGCAGGATTCTTTTGGCACCACTCATGCACACGAGTACGTTGGCAAATGTGAATGCGCTCATGTTCAGATACTTTTTGAACAATGAATTTCTGAATATTGAAATATGTAGCTGAAAAAGACACTTCTATTTCTTTTTGCGTATGACTAAGTGGTGTATTGCACTCTTCAAATACTTCAGTTTCACCATGAGCTGGGTGGCTAGTTAAAGCAGGAGTGTCTAACAAGAAGGGTGGATGTCCTTTTATCTGTTGAGGACACTAGTCAGAGATCTTTATTAAGGTCATTTCTTCAGCTGATAAAATTTACAAGTGGATAGATGTTCCAACAGGTTCTTCCTTCAACTGCTTACTGCTGCTGTTTGTTTTAATCAGTTCTTCTTAAGTGTAGCTAATATGAAGAAGGAGGAAAGTGTCTATGACATTGATTACGTTGAGATAGTTGCAGTGATTTTGTGCTGCAGTCATACACAGAATAATCTAATTCGAGAAGTTCCAGTGGGCTTTTTGGCAGGGAGGTTGTGGGCTTGAAAAATGATGATTCTTTACATCAGGGTTATAAAGCATGCCAATTCTGGATTAGATAAATATTTCAAGAAAAAGTGGTATCTGTAGTATTTAAATTTATTATAACAAATACAAATAATTATGAATTACAAAAGATGACCACAATGTGTAATAACACATTACATACACACATTAGAAATAATCACAAAACAGAAAAATGAAATGATGGATATTACTTCCCAATATGTAGTTTGCTTTGAAACTTTTAATTTATTTTATAAACCTAATTCATTCTACTGGATTTCATATAATCATTCAGGAGCAAAACATGTACATAACAGTCGTCTTTACCATGATGATGATTGATGTGTTGCCAGAAAAGAGGAATGAATAAAGGAAAAACAAAACTAATGCAAAAAGA